>NW_028274811.1:125268757-125571787 GCF_037043125.1 Eumetopias jubatus
AGTTTAAAATAATACTTAAAAGTAGCTATCATTAAAATTAAAATAGCAAAACAAAATCTCAAAATCACGTTAAGTTCTCCAAAAGATAGTACTCTATAACCAAGCAAATTGCTAAATTTCCCTCAAATGCAGTTTACATTTACTATACAGTTTTGAAGGTAATAAATAAATATGGGTTATGTGAGAAATAGTCAATATAAAAGCAATAAGCCACTTCCTGGCACTGAAAGTGATTAAAAAGTTTTTCCTACAGTTTAATAAGCAGAATTATGGTAACAATGGCCAATACCCATATGTTTTAAGACTATCAACAGCATTTCTTGAGATGAGCTACAAAATGTGACAGACATTTAATGCTCACCAAATATCCATGTGCTCTCCACATGTCCCAGACCCTTACCAATAAAGGCAGAGCCATGTAACTGGTTCTGGCTAATGCACCATGAGTAGAAATGACCTGTATGTCATTTCATGGCCAAAATATTGAAGAGCCAATGGGAGAACCCTCCAGCTCTTTCTTTCCCTGTGGTTGTCACTGCAGAGTCTAATGTTCCAGATGTGCCATTACATATTGTCAGAATCTCCATCAGTCTGGCTTCTTGAGCTACTGGGTGGAGCAGGTCTCTTCCTGCTGATAAATTGTGCTGGTTAAGTAATATGAGCAAGAATAAACCTTGGTTGTGGATTGTAGTATAAACCTATGCTACTCTATTACATGGTTTATTAATAATAGATCATAATAACCTGGTCCACTTATTTAGTAGGTCTGGCTTCAAAGAGAAGAACCCCATGATAAGCCAGTTGCTTTAATGTCTTAACTATTTCCCATAATCACTGCATAAAACACAAACATATAATACCACCATATCCAACTTCTAATATACAACCATGCTAAAAAATATACTAAGAACACTAGACACTTATAAAACTACATTTTCACATAACTAACTTATTTATAATACAAACTCACATTTGTTTTATACCCTATTTTTGTTTTATCCCTTTTTCTCTTTACATATACTCACTTTTTTTTGTATGCTAAACCACTTGAATTAATTGCATTTTAACACTGCACCCTAAAAAAAAGGACATTCTCCTCCACAATAATACACTGTCACACTTAAATTCAACTTGGATAGAAATATCTAATATACGTCCATATGCAATTATCCCAATAACATCCTCAAAAGGGACAATACAGGATCACTCAATCAATTAATCGAGGATCACACTATATTTGATTATCATGTCTCTTTTAGAGCAGTTCCCCAACTTATGTTTTCATTTTTATTTTTTTTTAATTTTATTTACAGAGAAAGAAGAGTGCACGTGCAAACAGGGAGGGGCAGAGAGAGAGAGAGAAAAATCTCAAGCAGGCTCCACACCCAGTGTGCATGGAACTGGACGCCAGGCTCACGACCCTGAGATCGTGAACTGAGACAAAATCAAGAGTTGGACGCTTAACTGACTGAGCCACCCAGGTGCCCCCCCATATCTGTATTTTTAATCTTTCAAGGCACTGATATTTTTGAAGAGTTAGTGCCAATTGTTTTGCAGAGTCTTCCTCAATTTTAATTGCTTTTTTTCCCTCACGACTAGATTCAGATTAAAAGAAATTGTGTTTTTATAATTAAAAAAATTAAAGAAAGTAAACCACGACAAATCTTGGCTGGGGGGACATCACTAGAAGTCTTGTGAGTAAGACATACTCTCCAGGGCAAACATAACCACTCTTACTTAGAACCTGCATGCTGAGGACTCTCAGTCCTGATCTCTCCCTAAGACCCAAGGCTCATATAATCAACTGACTGCTGGACATCTTCAACTGGCTCTCCTACAGACAATTCAAATTTAATATGTTTAAAACTCATCTCAGCCACAAAACTTAATGCTATTCTCCTTCCTCCCATATTCCTTTTCTGAATTATGTATCAGTACTTCATCCAATCTCTGAAGCCTAGTCAAGGTACTTCGTTCTGCCTTACCCCACATCAAATAAGACACCAAAAAGATCTATGAATTTAATCTGTATTTCTTAAAACCATTCTCTTCTACCTTACTATACTGCCTTTGTTCTAGTATTTTAGGATTTTTTTGTTTCCCAGACTCTTGCAATAGCCTAATCGGATCCCATCTTCCAGTCTTATAATCTTTAGATGTAGCTTTCTCATTGTACCAGACTAATATTTAAAACACAAATTTAGGGGCGCCTGGGTGGCTCAGTCGTTAAGCGTCTGCCTTCGGCTCAGGTCATGATCCCAGGGTCCTGGGATCGAGTCCCACATCAGGCTCCCTGCTCAGCAGGAGACCTGCTTCTCCGTCTCCCACTCCCCCTGCTTGTGTTCCTGCTCTCGCTGTCTCTCTCTCTGTCAAATAAATAAAATCTTTAAAAAACAAAACAAAACAAAAAAAAACACACAAATTTAATCAAATAGCTCACCTCTTAAAATCTTTCAGTGGTTCCCCTCTCAAGAAAAGAATAAAGTTCAAACTCAGCATAGCCTACAAGGCTTTACAAAACCAACTGCCCATGTATATATATCTCCAGTTACTTCTTGACTTACTCTTGATACTTTTTTTCAGTTACACTGCTTTCCTAACTGTAGTCACTAGATATCATTTTTATAATTTTTGCCAATTTTCCTCTGGAGCAAAAGATATTTCATGGGGGTAGAAGAACAATAACATTTAAAGTTCATTAACTTTTTCCTATGTAAATTTCACAACAAATAGTTTGATCAGGAAATACTTGCTTTGCCTCTACGCTAGGGTGTTGTATGAAATACTATGAGAGATACAAGAAAAGTTAGGTATGTACCCTGTTCTAGGAAGTTTCCAGTATAGAAAATACAGATTTTTTAAAAAAAGATACACATATAATTAGAGGTAAGTATAAAAGCACAAAGATCATAAACAAGGTCCAAGGAGGTTCAAAGAAAGGAGAAAAGGCTCCTTGAGTAGGAAAGGCTAGAAGGCAATCAGGGAAGTAGAAGGCAATCAGGGAAGATTTCCTAGAGGAGGTGGCAGCTGGTGCCTTGAAGAATATGAAAGGTTTGGGTATGAGTGTGAATGAAATAATCAATCACAGCTACTGCCAACTCGCTTTCTGTAAGGCAACTATTCTAAATTAGTTTTCTGCCCCTACACACATAAGTAATACGGCACTTTCCTTTAGTAATAAAGGCACATTAAAACCGATTCTTGGGGCGCTCAGTCAGTAGAGCACGTTGCTCTTGATCTTGGGGTTGTAAGTTTGAGCCCCACATTGGGTGTAGAGATTACTTAAAATGAAATCTTAAAAAAATAACTGATTCTCAAAGGGAGAGCAGTAATAAGTGGATGGTTTCTCAGAATCTCTTAAGTATCTTCTGGGAAAAAACTCTCATAGTGCTTTGCCCTCCATGCTGCTTTCTTTAAATGGGGATCTCTGCTCTTAAGAGGATACCTGACCAAATTCTAGCAAGTTTCTCCAGATTCCTATAGTCTTCATACAGTGCTAGTCGAGATACAGATCAAAATAATAAAATCTTTTTTCCTCCTAGTTCAGCTAAGAATTTCTCAAAGGGAAGATGACAACAAAAGAATAAAATAAACCAAGAATTTACAGATATTAAAAGAGCAGACATGTTTATTCATTGTAGGATTCCTATCCTAAAACACAACTCACCACATAAGCTCTTCCCATAAATCCATTTTAAATAATGGCTATAATAACATCCTCCCTCCTGGAAGAGTTGAGTCAGTGTACAGCTTATATAATAATTTTTCAGGGCTAGCTACAGTAGTGAAACACAGTAGTAATAGCTCCTTATCTCCCTTTTCTTTTAAAAAAGTTAAAATAAAAGTTTATTTCTTTACAGAGTGAAGAGGTACAAAGTGCAAATTATTGGGGTATACTGTCTACAGCTGGAAATATATAAACACAAAACTGCTTCTGTGAGCACATTTAAGATAACAGCACTAATACTATCATATGCTCAGAAGACACTGTTTAGCATGGAAATGGAACGGGCTGAAGCTGACAAAAGGAGACCAGTTTCATAGGCTACTGTAATAATCTGAGCATAAAGTAATGAGGATATGAACTAGGGTAAAAGTAGTAAGAACAACAAAGGTATATATGGGAAAGATGTTTTGCAGGTTGGGTCCTACCACTGAAGTGGGGGGAAAAAAAAGGAGAAAAGAGAAACAGTCAAAACACTTGAGACTAGGGTACCCATGAAGATAGTAAGGCTTATTGCTCCATTAATTACCAGGTCTCTTTAAAGTCTTTCTGGGTAGAGATTCAAGAGGCAGGGTTTCTATTAAGTGCAACTGGGTTGTCTAAAAGAGGAAATAAAGGTAAATGATGGGGGAACCAACTGTGTGCTAGAAGAACAAAGAAAGCATTATGTCTTTCTCAACCTCTGAAAGTCTTGGTTCTACTTTTTAATTTATTCATTTAAATATCACCTTCCAGGCCTCACTTACACATACACACAAGCATGTACACACATATTTTTATTGCAAAACTGGGATCACACTAATCATACTATTCTAAATTGCTTTTTTTCTTTAACGATATATTGTTTGTTAACAATTTATCCAATAAACAAAGTCCTTTCTTTTTAAAAAATAGATGTATGGTATGTATCATAAACTATTTAACCACCATTTATAACCACTTAGGTGGATGGGGTTTTTGTTCTTGGTTGGTTGTTTTACTTCTATTTATTGACATTTGGCTACTACCAATAACACTGCAAATACACATCCTAAAAGATGAATTTGTATGCCCTCCAAGATTTCTACTGGCTAGATTCCTTGAAGTGGGGTTAATGAGAAACAGGAATGAGCATTTTAAATCTTGATTGACACAGTAGTGCAAAATCACCCTTCAAAAAGATTTGCAGCAAGTCCTCTCCTGCACTTACAAGCCATCAATTGTTGGAATGAAAAAGACCCAAATCCTTCCCATTTGTTTCCCTAATAACATTGAACCCTAATCCTCTTCACTCATGTCCAATGTGAAGTTTCAATCTAAACACTACAACATGAAATTAACCTATTTTTAAAAGAGCTAACTGGCATTCTTCTAGAGTAGACCAATGAATTCTCAGCGGAAGGTGGTACTCACTCATCAACTGCAGAAAACTTTGAGAGCATATTCAAAATACCTGAGAGATGTAACTGGCAGTAGTGAGTGGGACACTAAACCATATTCCAGCACAATGAATATTCTGCCTAAAATGCCAACAGCACTCACTCACCTCTGGTTGGGAAATACAGAACTAGACAATTAGGGTATGCTGCTCAGTTTTGACTGTAAAAGTCTAGAAACATGGTCAACAAGGCTGACGTGGGGACATGGTAACAATTTCAGGATGGGATACACATAAAGTAATAGTTCTGTGAAGTATTAGGATATTACAAATTTATTTTCCTTTACCTCATTTCTTAGGTAAAACTTGAAGTTTCTAAAGAGCCTGTATCTGACTGATTACTTCTGAAATTCAGTGCTTCAACTTTTTAATATTGTGGCTTACTGGTATATACATTGTTTCTTTTTTTTAAGGTTTTATTTATTTATTTGAGAGAGAGAATGAGAGACAGAGAGCACGAGAGGGAAGAGGGAGAGGGAAGAGGGTCAGAGGGAGAAGCAGACCCCCCGCTGAGCAGGGATAGCCCGATGTGGGACTCGACCCCGGGACTCCAGGATCACGACCCGAACCGAAGGCAGTCGCCCAACCAACTGAGCCACCCAGGTGCCCCTAACATTGTTTCTTTTTTGCTCTCCAAGATTAAATACACAGGTTTGGCAATGGCTGTGCTATTTTGGATGCAACCTTGAACACTGAAAAGGGGAAACTGGAAATAGAATTTACAGATTATTTATTAAAAGATGCCTGAAGTTCTTCAGTTATTTCTAAAGTAGTATCTTTAATACCATTTTTTTCTTAAAATCATAATTTCCTTGTGGTCGTAATTCTATGTTCCCTATACAGTACCTGGACAATAACCAACTATACAACATACAAGGTCAGCTCAATAAATTTTGAATACAAGGTTGCCTTTAATACTAGGAAATTTTAAAAACAAATCCCAATGAAGACTGGCTTCTCATTTAGGCATCTTCTATAGGACATGATCTGAAAAGGACCAAAAACATAAAAACAAATAAAACCTAAATATCCATAATATATAAAATGTTTGTTCTCCCCATAGTCAGAGAGCTATCATATGTAAAGTTAACTTAATATACTGGATTTTTTTTTTTTTTAGTTGAAAAGACAGTTTGCAAAATTAAAGAACTTTTAAGCAAATACTATAGCATTCTGGGATCTCATCTCTTTACACTCAAATAAGGACTTTTATTTTAAAAAGTTGTCTTTCAGCATGTAAACACTCTACATACTGGCAGTTGGAGGGTGTATAATATTTTTGTATTCTACTACCATTATATTAAATATAATCTATCTTTGTGTTAACCATACTGCCTTTCAAAAGGTTGCATAATGCCACCAGAATTGAATGAATATATGGGTTTTGCTGTGCCATGCCAGCACTTGGTATTAACTCTAAAGCAGGTCTTTTTGGGCAACGCAGGTACCTATTTGGCTGCATGAAAAATGCCTTATCAAACTTGTTTTAGATTTTAAAAAGTATTTTCCATTGTTCATTTATAATTTGTACTTTCATTTGTGTGGATAGTTCTTTGCTCATCTTTCTACTGAAATCTTGATTTTCATATGAATTGTCAAGTATTTATTTTAGTTATTACCTTTCAGGTCTTTCTTCAGAGGCATTTTTGAGAAGTCTAAGGCTTTTTTCCTTTTAATTCTAAAGGTAATATATGCATATTATAAATATTTTTAGGATGCAGATAAAAGCAGAAAATGCCTGTAATCCTGTCACTCTAATGCAACTACAGTATGTTTTAGCATATTTTCTTCTGGTCTTTTCTGAGCAAATGCATCTTAGTTTTAGTCCTATTGCTCCCACAATATTTTGTTTTCTTTACTTAAGTAAGGTGGAATAATGCATATGATAAAATGCTTCATAAAGTTTTAACTTTCACTTGGAGTCTTACACAAAACTATAAATAAGTATTACTTTAATTTCTGATGGCTACATAATTTTATTTTTCTTATCACTTACCAGAATCTTCCATAAAGAACACATATTGCACTCTTTTGCAGGGGTGTTGGGAGGGTTAAATGAGAAAAAGTATATAAGCCTCATCTAACAGAATATCTAGCAATGATGAGACCAAGAAAAGAACACAGTTTTTTTTGACTAAAGACATCATGACAACTAAAGTCTATCTAGGCAAATAGCATACTAAATAAGTACTCTTGAACCTTGCTACTCTAAAGCTTGGAAAACAGACCAGGAGTATCATACAACCTGGGAGTTTATTAGAAATGCAGACTCTCAGACACTATTCTAGATATACTGAATCACAATCTGCATTAAAAAAGATGCTCAGTGAACATCTCATAGCAGTGCTTCTTAAACTTGACCACATACTTGAATCACCTGGAAAACTTTACTTATGCTTTGGGTGCAATCCATGGAAATACTGAGCTCAGTGTCAAGAATAAGAGCTGGGAATCAAGATTTTAAAAGTCACCCTCCAGATGATTTTAATATGCAGCAAATTTTAAAACTGCTGTTTCAGAATGCAGACACCTAAAGTGACACAATACATGAAATCCACATCTTACCCGTCACCACCTGTGCAAAAAAATACACCACAGCATTTTTAGCACTACTTAAACTCATTCATATTTCTTGTGGATCGAGTTTCCTACACCAAGATCGTCCTTAAGAAATCATCATTTCCTCAAAGAACTTCTAGAAAATATTCAAAATCTAGTACTTTTGAATTTTGTGCCCTTTTCTCCAACATATAGATTTAGAAATCATTAAGTATTAATTATACTTTCTACTGAAGACTTAATGAGAACATTGACATTTTGACAAAATAAAAGCTAAGGATGCAACAAAAATTGTTTTATTTGAGTGATGTAGGTGGCTACTTTTAAGGAAAATTATTAGGTGGAGAGAAAGTCCATAGATTGTGATCAAATTTTCACCTCACTTCCTTCTGAAAATCACCAATTTTAAGCTATCAACAAGTAAAACAAAATCTGTTCTGGTAACAGAAATAATTTTTTTAAAAAAGGAGAAAACCTTGGGTCTGAGATTATATTAAAAGAAAGATTAACTAGGAGGGCTATTAGCTTCAGCTTCTAAGATCATCTTATTTTATTTATTTAAGATTTTATTTATTTATTTGAGAGAGAGGAGAGCACAAGCAGGGGAAGGAGCAGAGACAGAGGGACAGGCTGACTATGCACTGAATGCAGAGCCCAACATAGGGCTCGATCCAACGACCCTGAAATCACATTTTGAGCTGATATCAAGAGCTGCACGCTTAACAGACTGAGCCCCCTAGGATCATTTTAAGACCACTGATGAAGCTGTATCACTTTGTAGCGTGTACTGGGCATCCTTTTGTGCTGTGAGCCAGAGGGGAGACTTTAAAGACTTAAGCCCTGAATCACTTTACTAGTATAGACAGATTTCCCACTGAAGCAGAATCTGGAGCTGAATGGAGCAGTATCAGGGAGAACCTTGGTTCTTTAATATCTCATTTTGCCAAAGAAATAATTTACTAGATAAGTTAATGGAGATGGAATCAGTGAATAGTACACGAAAGACTTCAGAACACCAGACTAATTATTTTCATTGATTCACTCAAAGGACACAGGCAGAAATAATTTTTTAAAAGCCACTGCATTAAGTAGTTTGACAGAAAAAACAGTCATTCTCAACAAAAAGACTAATAAAAGCAACACAATGAGTTTAACAAGATGAAGTATGTAAGCAGGTCACAAGACTGTACTTAATGTAAAACACACTCTTGTTAAAATTAATCTTACCATGAGAGACTATGGACTCCGAGAAACAAACAGGATTTTAGAGGGGTGGGGGGATGGGGGAGATGGGTTAGCCCAGTGATGGGTATTAAGGAGGGCACGTACTGCATGGAGCACTGGGTGTTATACGAAAACAATGAATCATGGACCACTACTTCAAAAACTAATGATGTACTGTATAATGACTAACATCGTAAAATAAAATAAAATTGAATTAAAAAAATTAATCTTACAACAAAGAGTCCCAAAGTATCATATTATTAGCATCATGGTCACTATTCAAAATTGTTTTGGGAGGTCTAAAAATGCACAAGTACTTTATACTTTTTATATGTATTATTTATTAGATATTATTATTACGATATTGAGTATATTTTTTAATTTGCAGAGACAGGTTGAAAGTAGGATTTATTTTAGGGTTCCTCTGTTTCACTGATTTATTTATCACAATAGATTGTATAGTGATGTTTTAGCTACTATGGCTTAATGGTGTATTTTACCATATGGTAAGGCATGTCTGTTTTTCCCTCATTAACTCACATTTTTCAGAAATTTCTTATTTATTTTTTGGATAAATTACAGAAAAATTATTTCAAGTTTCCAGACATCTCACTGAAATTTTGATTAAAATATACAAACCAATAAATAATTTAGGAATGGACATCTTCAAAATATTTTATTTGCCTTTCTAAAAGTTTTGAAGTTTTCCTTATATGTCATATTCGCTCTTCATTAAGATTGATTCAGGAGGGACACCTGGGTGGCTCAGTTGGTTAAACGTCTGCCTTGGGCTCAGGTCATGATCCCAGGGTCCTGGGATTGAGCCCCACGTCAGGCTCCCTGGTCAGTGGGAATTTGCTTCTCCTTCTCCCTCTACCCTTCCCCCCTCTCATGCTCGCTTTGTCAAACAAATAAAACCCTTAAAAAAAAAATTGACTCAGGAAAGGGACACCTTTGGGTTAAACATGACTCTTGATTTCAGCTGTCCTGATCTCAGGGTTGTGAGATTGGAGTCCTGCACCGGGCTCCACGCAGCATGGAGCCTGCTTGAGATTCTCTCTCTCTCCCTCTGCCACCAACACACCCTCTCTCTCTACGTGAGGGGTGGGTGGGAGGGGGGGTTGATTCAGGACAGAGAAAAGCACAGGGGAACTGTCCTTTATATACATGAAAAACTAAATTTAAAGAAGTCATTCCACATTCAAGTCCAATCATGACCTTATAAGCAAACTGTAGGTTATACTGTTCAATCACCCACTTAAGTCCTAAATTTTCAAATAGTATCCTCCATTAGTGCATCTCCCTCAAACAGGAAAAGACTTCCATATCAGAACCAACATACAAATGAGAAATATGTAGCAAGAGGTGACTTTATCCCATGAAGACACACTTTGTAGTAAAACTGTCTTTTCATAGTTACTCAAATTCACTCATTACTTTTTCCAAAGTCTTGAGAAACTACATACTTCCATTCTTGACTAATAATTTTTACACAACTTAACCCTTTAAGTATTAAAAGTATGTTTAAAAAAACCCCCAAAAACTCAACTTGTATCCTGCTCTTATTTTTGTTGAAGTTTTTTACTTTTGCAATACTCAAATCCTTATTCAAATTCCAGTGTGTGATGATTGCAGCCCTCAATGATACCCTGAGTAAAGGAAGACTGTAGCCTTCAGAGACAAGCAGAGTTTAGAGGGCACCCAGCTATGCTGCACCCAGATTCCTGGCCCACAAGAATAGTGAGATAATAAATGTTTACTGTTCCAAGTTGTAAATTTTGGGGTATATAACAATAGATAGCTCACATTGTGTTTTGAAAAGATTAAGAATCATTTAATTTACAGTATACCAATAGTTAAACAAAATTCCTTTTGCAGAAACTAACATATGTACTATCCTATTTATAAGCACTTCTATTCATATCACCTCTACTATACCTCCTGAACAATCCTATATAGTATGTGGTATATATGTAAGAACACATAAAATTCTGACTTATACCCTGTATTTAAGGATCCTAGAATTTTGTTTTTAAAGTTTATTTTTTTAAATAATCTCTACATCCAATGTGGGGCTCAAACTTTTGACCCCGAGATTAGGAGTCACATGCTCTTCCAATTGAGCCAGGCAGGTGCCCCAGGATACCAGAGTTTAATCTAATATGCTCCTTTCTATACTAAAATTCTTAATAGGTTCATTCTTAGACATTTGGCTTATCTACAATCACATCTTTTAAGTTTTTCTTCCTTTCTTAAAAATTTTTCCCCCAAAGGATAAGGATGTCAGAGAACTCCATAGAAAACCCTACTAGCAATCTTGAGATGCTATAGGATCTCCTCAGTTATTAATATTTCTGAAAGACAGCAGCCTAGAGGAATGATCTTTCATAATCTAAGGAGTATCTTAAAATCACAAAGCAAATGACTGTAATTTAGAGGACAACACTGAAATAAAATGCCTCAAACACTCACCTACAAGTCTATTTTTTAGCTTGTTTGTATGAATTCATTCAGTACAACATTTAGTGAGCACTTAAAGTGCCAAAAACTACTTAATGTTGAATTTGAGATGAATAAGACATATTCCACCACCACCCCCCTCTTCTGACCTATCAAGGATCCCCAGGCTAGGGGAAGAAGATAATTATAATACGATATATAATAAGTACTATAATAAACTCTAAACGAAAAATGTGGGAGGGTAGAAAAGAGAACAAATCCTGTCTAAAAGAGACAGAAGGCATCACAGAAAAGATGAAATTATGCTGGAACTTGAAAAATGAATAGTAACTTGCCAGGTACCCTGCCAGAGATGGTAAAAATTGTAGTCCAAGGAAAAGGAATATAAATCATGAGATGCAAATGAGACTGGTACGGATTCCCTCCAGAAGGTTCATGGCTAAGGCTAATGAATCAGCCTCTCCAACCTCATTTGTTCATTTAAAAAAACTAAGCATATACCATATGCCTGGCACTTTTGCAATACTCAAAATCTTTGTTAAATAACAGAAATAAAGCAATAAACATATAAAATTCCTGACCTCAGGGAGCTTATAGTCTAACTGAACTTAGGGGAAACACACATCATTTTAATTATGACAACTCTGAACTGCTTATGGGATTTCCCTAGATTAGCCCATGGGTGAGTCGCATTCTTTGTAAGCATCAGTTTCCTACTTTGTAGAGTGGGGATAATATTATATGTAGACCTTAAAGGATTGTAGTGAGGATTAAATAACAACAACTGAAGTATTCAAAGCAGTGGGCTCAATAAATATTAGCGGTTATTGCTATTACTATCACCATCATTGCTAAGAATAAGGCAACTAAAGGTTTTAGGGAAGAATTCTTCTGTTTTCTAAACCATAAAGAAGGACTCCTTTCTCCTTTCTGTTTAGCTCCTTTTAGATTCTATGACCACAGTATAAGTGATTTTATTATCAAGTAAGGCATCAAGTACCTTAGTCTGCCATAATGCCCCCCCGAACATGATCTATCAGCAGATAGTCTCTGATGATGATACAATCTAGGATTGATTTTGAGTACTAGCAGGATTTTAAACTCTGTTGTATATGTGTACATTCAGTAACTCAGGTAGAAAGCCTTAGTTCACTTTGGGCCTAAAATATGAAAAATAAGAACTAAAAATAATAAGCTGATATATACAGAAGGGATGTTCTGAAGGGCATAAAGAAAGACATTTGCAGTTACTGTTGTAAGAAGAAAGGAAAAAAGAGGTAGTCTGAAATGAATAAACAAATGATCACAGAAAGGGTGACTGAGGTTTAAAACTGAAAAAGGTCACAAAACTAGGAGCTAAACCTGTCTCTGACCCAAGATTTCAGAAGCAATCCTTTGGAAATAGTCTATTATTGGTTATTTTAAACCTATTTAAAAGTTTATTTTTAAAAAGGGCACAACACCATCCAAAGTTTTAGATGATTTTTTTAAAACTGAATTTCCTTCTATAAAATCCTACTGTTCAAAACTCAACAAACCAAACTCAATACAAAAGGTCTGCACTGAATACAAGATTCCCCAAGGTGTAACACACATAAAAAAACACAAATGATATAAAACTTCCATATAGGTTCAATCAAAAAGAAATACAATGCACATTAATTTTTAAGTACCCATAAGGCAATCACATTACACCTCTTATTTTTTTATGCTGATAAGATCTAAGATAAAACAGAAATCTTCAACACAGAGAAAAGAACTTGGAGTTATTTTACTCTTCTCAACTTTTGCCCACCCTCTCTTTAAACTATAACTTTTTTTTTTTTTTAGATTTTTAAAATTAATTTAGAGAAAGAGAGAGCGAGCAGGGGGAGCTGTAGAGAGAGAGGGAGAGAGGGAGAGAGAATCTTAAGCAGACTCCGCACAGGAGTGCAGAGCCCCTTTTGGGGCTTGATCTCATGATCCTGAGGTCATGACCTGAGCCAAAATCAGTAAGACATTTAACCCACGGAGCCAAACCAGGTGCCCCTCAGCTGTAACTTCTTGTCCTAAAATTATTCAAGGAGCTCTCCCAGGACTTCCTCTTTTACTGAGTCTATTACCTTCTGGACTCAAAGCCCTACTCCACAAGTTTCAAGAACCAACTTTTCCAAAGTGACACCAAGGAAATTTTTGAAACCATGACAACTGGGTAATACAACGACATTAAAAGAATAGGCAAGTACCTGATTTGATTTCCAAAAGCAAAGACTTGCGATTTTCTGCAGTAAAATAAAAATTTGCTTTTAAAATTATGTAACAGTTATTAATAGTTTAAGGATCAAGTTAGTATCACGCATAATATTATCAACCTGGGTGTAAGCTCTTCAAAGGGAGTGGACAAGCAGTATTAGTACAGCAATTAAGAGTTCAAGCCTAGGTTTTAGAATCACAAAATTTGGGTTAACATTTGCCTTCTTCCTGTTTCAAACTGTGTAACCCTGACTTCCTAAACTTCAATTTCCTCACCTATGAAATGCAAATAACATCTATCCCAAGATGTTTTTTTCTGGGAGTATTAAATATGATAATATATAGAAAGCTCTTGACAATGTTTATTTTAAAAACGGAGAGAAAGAACTATCCAGCTTTATATTTATTGTGACACCTAACGCTTAGTGAGAAGACCAACATGAGTGAGAAAGGGAGCTGCAACTTATTAAATAAGCACACTTTGAGGGTACTGCTGCACTTAATCTTTTTATTGATCAAAAGAACACATCATAAAGTGAACTAGAGTATACCTCTGCATTTCTCTGCTAGTGAGGTTGAACATCTTTTTATATATGTATTTACCATTTAGGTTCAATTCTGACTCAGATTAAAAAACAGAACTTTGAATTTGAGGAATAATCCATTATCGCTGTTTCCTCTTTTGTTTCCAATCAGCATTGTATTAACAAAACTCAAGTTATTAATCTTGCCTCCTTGCCTTTCTCCTCTTTCCCTAATCCCATTACCCTCTTTGCCTAGTCACTCTTTTCTTTTTTTCCTGTACAGCTTAAACTTTCCAGATTTCAGTAGTGAACTACTGAAAATCACTTATTGACTAGTGGAAGATGAAGACTATAGAAATTACTGACCAAGAAAATTTATTTTGCATCCATATATACATATTGCTAAGACAAGCATTTATTCTGCAACAAACATTTGAGTCGGTCCTTACTACAGGTGAAACAAACTGTTTTAAATACTAGACCACAATTCCTCAATTTTTAATCCTATGCTACAGATACCACTAAATGAAAATTCTGACAAAATACGACCACAACTTTTCCTCTGAGCTATCTAATCTTACTTTTCATATGTGCACAAGTTTTTCCAAGTCACAAAGGCACAAGACTGGACAAACAGGAAAAATTCTATTTTGTAACTACTTGTAGCATGTAGTATTTGGAAGGCTGGAGGAAGGCGAAATGAACAATATTGAAAAACAAGCATAAATTCTCCTTAGAAAAAGGAGCATGAATTAGAACTAATAAAGGAGTTCTTGTAGGATGCAAGATCATTATATAAAAAAATCAACTGTACTGCCATATACTACAAATAAACAATCTTGAAATAAAAAAAATTCCATTTATAATAGCATCAAAAAGAAAAAAATACCTAGGAATAAATTTAACAAAAGAAGTGCAACACTTGTACACTGAAAACTACAAAACATTTTCATTGAAAGAAATCAAGGCCTAAAAAAAATGACAAGGCACCCCAAACTTATGGATGGGAAGACTTAACATAATTAAGATGGCAATACTCCCCAAACTAATTTACAGACAGATTAATCCCTAACAAAATTGCAGCCTATTTTGCAGAAATGAACGAGCTGATGCTAAAATTCATATGAAAATGCAAGAGATCCAAAAATACCAAAAAAAAGTTTTGAAAAAGAACAAAGTTAGAGGATTCATACTTCCTATCTTCAAACCTTACTACAAAGCTACAGAAACTAAGACACTGTGATACTGGCATAAGGTTAGACCCCTTACAGTGAATGGGATGGAATAAAACTGAGAGTCCAGAAATAAACTCTTATATTTACATTCAACTGATTTTTGACAAAGGGTGCCAAGACCATTTGATGGGGAAAGAATAGTCTTTTCAACAGTGATGGCACAACTGGATAGTCACATGTAGAAGGAGGATCTTATATCCCTACCTGATACCACATGCAAAAAATTAACTTGAAATTGGTCAGAGACTTAAATGTAAGAGCTAAAACTAAATATAGATATAAATCTTCACGACCTTGGGTTAGACAGCAGCTTCTTAAATATGACATCAAAAGTACAATCAACCAAAACAAACAAACAAACAAAAAACCAACAAAAAAAACCACCAGATAAATCGGACATCATCAAAAAACTTTTGTGATTCCAAGGACACTATCAAGAAAGTGACAAGATAAGCCACAGAATGAAAGAAAATATTTGTATATCATATATCTAATAAGGGACTTGATTCCAGAATATATTAAAAACTTATAGGGACGCCTGGGTGACTCAGTCGGTTGAGTGTCTGCTTTCGGCTCGGGTCATGATCCCACGGTCCCAGGATTGAGTCCCTCAACGGGCTCCCTGCTCGGCGGAGTGCCTGCTTCTCCCTCTCCCTCTGCTGCTCCCCCTGCTTGTACTCTCTCTCTCTTTCTCTGATAAATATTAAAAAAAACTTATAATTGAAGGATAAAAACACAGATAATCCAATTTAAAAATGGGAAAAGATGAGAAGAAACACTTCTCCAAAGAAGATACATAAACGACCAATATGCAAATGAAAAGATGCTCAATATCATTAATCATTAAGGAAATGCACATCAAAGCCAAAATGAAATACTGCTGCACACCCACTAGAATGGCTACATTGAAACAGAATAATAAGTATTGGTGAGGATGTAGAAAAAGTGTGAATCGGGGCGCCTGGGTGGCTCAGTCGTTAAGCGTCTGCCTTCAGCTCAGGTCACGATCCCAGGGTTCTGGGATCGAGCCCTGCATCGGGCTCCCTGCTCTGCGGGAAGCCTGGTTCTCCCACTCCCCCTGCTTGTGCTCGCTCTCTCACTGTGTCTCTCTGTCAAATAAATAAATAAATAAATCTTTAAAAAAAAAGTGTAAATCGCAAACACTGAAAATGTAACTGTAAAAATCATGTAGTCTCTTTGGAAAACAGTCTGACAGTTCTGCAAAGAGTTATAGAGTTAGCACATGCCCTAGAAATTTCACTCCTATGTATCTACACAGGGAAAGTGAAAACATATGCCCATACAGAAACCTGTACATGAATGTTTATAGCAGCATTATTCATAATAACCAAAAGGTGAAAACAACCCAAATGTCCATCAACTAACAAAAGGTTAAGTAAAATGTTGTATATACAACGGAATATTATTTGACTATAAAAAATGAAGTACTGATACATGCTACAATACAGAAGACCCAAGTGAAAGAAGCCAGATACAAACAGGCCACACTGCGCGATTCTACTTATGAATAAGGAAATCTATAGCAACAGAAGGTAGATTACTGGTTGCCAAGGGCTAGAAAAGGGAAGAACGGGGAGTGACTGCTAATGGGTACGGGGTTTCTTTTTTGGGCGATGAAATATTCTGGAAAATAGATAGTGATGATGGTTGCACAACTTTATGAATAAACTAAAAACCACTGAATTTTTACCACTGCACAATTTAAAAGAGCGAATTTTATGGTTTGTGAGAATGTGAGATATTTTCCAAATCTTTTAAACCTAGTTCAGATGAGCCACATACATTATCAGCAAACACTTGCTAAGGGCTGCTCCAGGCAAAACACTTTACCAGGTACCACTGGCAGATCCTGCCTTCAAAAAGTTTACAATCTAATTGAGAAGATAATACAAGTAATATAAAATGAAACAAAATAAACTGTAGCTTGATATACAATAAGAAAATGTGAGAAGTCAACATATAACTTAACTAACTAACTCTGCCACACAAGTATGTACTAGAAAAAAAAGAGATCACATGAATCAGGGGGCAGAAGAAAAGGGGGAAAGTATTTTAAGCTTGGGCAGGGGGGAAAGCCTAGTAATTCTGTTATGCTACCCTCCCTCTATCACCTACCAAAAAACCTGTAAGATCTCAACAGAAAGAAGATAGTATTTGGATAGATGGAGAAAAAAGAAGATAAATGTTCCGATTAAAAGGTATAAAGCAAAAAAATACAAAATGAGTTATTAAAATTTAGTGGATATATATGTATATATTGTACATATATATGTACTGTCATACGTAATAGTATAATACAACACCTTTAGAGGCATAATTAACATTAGATATTAGAGATATTTAAATCAAGTTCCTTGTATAGGTAGTTATTATCTGGGATACTTCAGTTGATCTGGGGTATACAGCAAAGTTATATTTGGAAGGAGTATTCATATTTCAATACCATATGAACTTGAGCCAATTTGATTACTTTTTCTTTGCTTATCAAGTATCTTCCTTCCTAATAATTCATTATAAATATCACAAATTGGATGATTTTCATTTAGGAATATACTCAACAAGGATATATTTTTAATCAAATCACAATGAGAAAGGTAGCTGTCAACTAATAAAAATAACAAATATTTGCTGAGGACTTAACTACTTCTAAGCATTTTACATGTTACTCTGAAGCAGTATGTATCCAACATTTGACTTTTGGGAAAACTTTTTTAAACATAAGCCACCTTTAGGAACAGACCAGTCAGTTCATAATTTTTTTACAGTATTTTAAGTACTGTTACAAATATGTATTTTAAAATTTTTACTTCAGGGGTGCTTGGGTGGCTCAGTGGGCTGGGTATCTGACTTCCGCTGGGATCATGATCTCTGGGTCCTGGTATTCTGCACTCACGGGATAGTCTCCTCCTCCCTCTGCCCCTCCACCCACTTGTGCTCGCATGTGCACACGTGTGCTTTCTCTCAAATAAATAATATCTTAAAATTTTTACTTCAATTTCTTAACAATTCTGCCAAATTCATTTATAGTGTCTGCTACGCTAACTTCTTTCCTCAATTCTATGTCCTCTTTAGTATCCACCAATTCCCCTCCATTCAAGACTCAACACATCTCTCCATTCTATTTTTTATTCTAATTTACTCATAATTCCACTCACCAGTTTCTTGCTCCTTTATGCTTCACAAATAATGTTTTGCAGAATAGAACAAAAGAGGGATCTTTTAGGCAGCCATGTAAAATTTGGAAGGAAGGCTGAAAAGAAAATCTTAATATGAAATGCCTAGAATTCATTGCTAAGCCTATAGTGTTTAATTAAGTCTTGTGGAATGATTAAAAAGCCTAAGGGAAGAACTAAAAGAGAAACTTACAAACTTATTTTACATCTCCAGAAAAGGGTTATATTTTGAAAAAATTCCCTAGATGATTCTGGTGTGCCATCTCTGTAACCAAATCAAACAAAACAAAAAAAAGTAATTTGCTTAAATGTACTTAGATTCTAGGATGCACAAATTTCCATCTGGACATTATGACACCTGGTTAATTATTTTTGATAAATCAGTTTGATTCCTTTATAATTATTCCTGCATATGATACTTTTTAAAAAGCCACTGCCATTTAATTATTCTAAAAGTAGACCCTTAATTATATTTGTAAAGATAATCCCTCCATGAGAAAGTAACATAGTTCTCACTAAAAGATCTCATTATGTGTATGGATTCAGTATAAAACTAACCAAAGAAGCAATCTTCTGAGTAAGCTGGAAGGAAGGCCCTAGGAAGAGTCTTGTACAATAGAAAACAGTCAATACAAGAACATTCATTTTGTCATTCTAAGTTCACAGTAATATATGATCCATACACTAAAAAGCAAAACCTCAAGAAGAAATGGTATTATTCTCTTCTGGTAATTTAAACCAAGTAAGATTTAAAAAAACAAAAAACAAAAAAACAAAAAATGGGTGCCTGGGTGGCTCAGTTGGTTGAGCGGCTGCCTTTGGCTCGGGTCATGATCGCGGGGTCCTAGGATCGAGCCCCATGTCGGGCTCCCTGCTCGGCGGGAGCGTCCTACTCCTCTCCTTCCCGCTTGTGCTCTCTCTTGCCAACTCTATCACAGTCTGTCTCTCTCTCTCAAATAAATAAAGTCTTAAAAAAAAATAACACAAAAAAACAAAAACAGAAACACTTGGTATCACCCATTCTACTTTTAACCCTGATTTAAGATTGGAGAGATCTTCTAAGTCAGCCCTGAAAGTCATTTTCAAATAACCATTAGTGTCTACAACAATTTGACCAAGCCACTAAATTTTTCAATATCCATTCTGTCTAAAATATGAAAAGTGATACAGTGTTTCATAGACTGCATTCCTTTTTGTATCTTTTTTATTAAAAAATTTTTTATTGAAGTATAGTTGACATACAATGTTACATTAGTTTCAGATATATAACATGGAGATTCAACAAGTTTATATATTATGCTATGTTCACCCCAAGTGTAGCTATCATCTGTCACCATACAACACTAATAAAATACCACTGACTGTATTCCCTCTGCTGTACCTTTTATTCCCGTGACTTATTCATTCCAGAACTGGAAGCTTTTATTTCCCACTCACTTTCACTCATTTTGTCCATCCCCCCAACTCCCCTCCCCCCTTGGCAACCATCAGTTTGTTCTCCATATTTGTGGGTCTGTTCCTGCTTTTTTGTTTGTTTATTCATTTGTTTTTTAGATTCCACATACAAGTGAAATCATATGGTATTTGTCTTTCTCTAGGTAGACTGTATTCTTATTCATAGACAGTCAAAAGTCATTTAACTTATGTTGGCTTTAAAAGTTATGTGCTAATTCTAATTTGTATATCTATACCAGAACTATAATAACAAAATGATTATTATACTGGATATTCTCAGATAAGAAAACAAAGGAATCCTAGGATTTCAACATGGTTTTAAAGTTAAATTTTATATGTCCTTTTAAAGAGTCTAAATAAATTTAGAAATGTCTTCCTCGTGAAAATAATCCTCTAATAGACCAATTCTTAATTATGTACTTTGCCGAAGAAAAGTCTAATGTCTTCTGAGCTCTAAAGACCTGAAGTATTTAGACTCCCATACCCACCTTACATGTGAATTCTCACAGGTCGGTTAAACTTGACATGCCTAAAATTGTAGTATCACCTCCCTCCCTTCTTCCACATTACCACTGTACAATGTGTAAAACTTTCTCCTATATTCCTGACATTAGTGAATGGAACTTCCACATTCCAAGCCCAACAAGTATGAAACTTGAGAATCAAGGAAGCATCCTTGACTCTTTTCATTCTCCATTACCCAATCTACCTACATAAAAATACCAAACTGTATCCAGGCTATTTCCTTAACATTTTTTATGTTTCCTCCTCCACATTCTCACTGTTTTAACCGAGGACCTCATCAATTCCTAAATAGCTTCCCTAGCCTTCTTTTCTCTGCCTACTACCTAATCTCTGCATTGCTGCCAAAAAAAATACTTTTCAAATACAAAACATATTTCATTACTAAATAATTTCTTGGTTCCCTAATGCTTTTAAAGTAAAATGCAGTTTGTAAAGGCATATATATTCCTTCAAAATGTGGACTCTACCCCTCTCTGCAGCTTCAAATATTTATGGCATGCTCCTTTTCCAGCCCCATGTTCCAATAATCTGAGCATCTGCAGTTTCCAAAATTGAACTGTTGCCCCAGCCCAATAGGCTCCCAAGTCTAATTAACGGCTTTCCAAAACTTAGTTTACACCTCATCTCTAGTTCAAATTAGGTGATTCCTCTCAGCGTTCCTCTTAGTCAATCTTAATACTGTAATATAATCTTTATCTGTCTAT
Organism: Eumetopias jubatus; assembly: GCF_037043125.1. Lineage (NCBI taxonomy): Eukaryota > Metazoa > Chordata > Mammalia > Carnivora > Otariidae > Eumetopias > Eumetopias jubatus. The sequence goes on from NW_028274811.1 coordinate 125,290,011, forward strand.
ATTAGACTTTAAGATCATAGGGGGCACCTGGGTGGCTCAGCTGGTGAAGTGTCTGACTCTTGATTTTGGCTCAGGGCATGATTTCAGGATCCTGAGATTGAGCCTGCATCACGCTCCATGTTGGGCCTGGACCCTGCTTAAGATTCTCTCTCTTCCTCTCCCTCTGCCCCACCCCCCTCATGCTCTCTCTCTTAAAAAAAAAAAAAAAAAAAGATCCTTGAAGGCAAGGCTGGAGTCTTTTATTTCACCATCTCTAATATCTTACAGGTCCTGAGACATAGGTAACATTCAATGTTTGATGAACAAGAGAATGAGTATGAGATTATGGCCATGTCCACACCACACTAAATATTTCATGCCTCAGATATCAGGAGTAAGTATTAGGACCTACCTAAAAATTTACTTTTCTTTTTAGTATGCTCCAATCGAGAAATCTCCTTACCATTTTTTGTTTGTTTTCTGCTAATAAAAGACTGATGATCCTTTAACTGCAACTTTATTTCTAGGAACTACTACCTTCTTTCATTTATCTAAATTACTTTTTTTCCCTTTTGCTTTGTCCATGAAAATCCTAAAACCTGAGACCACCCAAGAACCTCTTCAGTTCACAGTTGGAGAAATGAGCTTAATGACTGGCCTAAATGTCACTTGGGTAGCAGCTAGCTTAGATTAGATTCTATGCTAATTTCACTATATACATCCAAATAATATACCTAGTTTGAAAAAGCCTATGATTTTCATCATCAAGAAGTTCAAAAATATATTGAAAGAGATCACACCCACAACAGTGGGGAAGAGGGGCAGTTAAACCACCTAAGAATAATCTAAAGAGGGAATTTGCATCTATATGAAAAAAATGCATTTACTGAATGAATTAAAACATGAATGAAAATAGATTATGGAAATACATATTATTACTATTTTTGGAAATACACATTAAGAGTCATAAAAATGTTCAAACTTTTGGCCCAACTTCCACTTATGGTATTCTAACTCTAAGTGAATAAAACCTCCAAAGGGAGGGCAAACAGTACATATAAAGATGTTCCACTGCCTTAGTTTTATATAGAAAAAAGTAAGAGCAAATAAAATGTCCAACAGAATGACGAAGGAAATTATGGTTCATCCTCTGACAAAACTATTGGGTGACTTTTTTAAAGTTTTAAAAAAATTATTTAAGTAATCTCTACACCCCACGTGGAACTCAAACTCACAACCCCAAGATCAGAGTCACATCTCCTCTGACTGAGCCTGCCAGGTGCCCCGGGATAACATTTTAAATAATTATGAACACTACATAGGAAATGAAGAAAATCTTCATGAGACAACCTTGAGAAAACAGGACTATGTATGTATAATTTATACCATGAATACGTATTTAACTAAAATTATATTTCATATAAATATTTTTATTAAAAACCTAGTAGGAAAAACCTAAAATATGAGATTATATTTTTCCTATTTTCCAAATAGCATGTAGTTTTTTCCATACTGCTTCTATAATTGGAAAAAAAAAGGAAGTCTTTAACTTTGAAGTTCTTAAAAGATTCTAAGTTCTAAATTCCACAAGTTAGCCTTACTTAGCATACCAGAAAACTGTAAGTAGTTTTATATTTTCCAAAAAAACTAAAGGAATGGAGAATTGGTGTACTATGAAGTCTTTTATAAAGAACACTAAAATTCTGGTGGCTATCTTCTAGTTGAAAACAATCAGAATCACTAAAATTGTATGATAATTCATGTAGGTGGCAGCATGGCTCAAACAGATAGACAGCATATTAGAGATTCAGATACTGAACTGTATTCTAGCACAGTCACAAACAAACTTGTTGCAAATTGTTAAGTCATTTTAAATTCTAGTTTTTAGGCCTCTTCATCTGAATACTGACATGCAATGGCACTCTGACACACACTACAAACCTTGAGTAACTGGAAAAGACTGAAAAATTACACTTCTCTCCCTTTCCCACCAATTCTCAATTCTGAATATGTATATGTGGATTTTGCAGGTCATTTTAGCCTTGAACCTACAAATCTGTCCCTTAGCAGTGAAGATGGAAGTACAGACGCAATACTTGCAACCAGAAGCAAAGCTGAAGCAGGAATAAAAGAGTAGAAAGAATCCAAAACACTTATACACAGACTTTTTTCTTATCCAGTTAAGCAAATTAATTGTCCAAATACAAGCAATTAGCTAAACTATACTAGTTCTTTGCTTTAAATGTTGTCCGACCTTTTCTGGGCTTTGTGTTTTCTTTCTTGTTCAAACTTACTCTATGTTTAACATGCCCCACCTATCTTCTGTCACTCCAATTAGTCCTTCGTCCCAAAACTGAAATATAATTTAAATTCATTTATTCAACAATTGTTTGTTGAGTGGTTGCTATGTACAAGGTACCAAAGACTCAATAAAGACAGGGTTCTCCCATCAGCCTTTGTAAACTACCTTTAGATTGATCCCATTTTCTCAAAAACATGGTAATTAGCGCTAGAGCAAAATATAGCACCTATTATTTTAGTTATAAACTCTAGATATAGTGAAGACAGGTTTACTTTGTTTTTCAAGATAGCATCACATTGTAATATGTCCTTTACAAAATGATATTCAGGATCATTTAAACCAGTAACTCTAGGCAGATCCTTTTGTTCAAATGGGGAGTGAAGGGAATAACTTCTTATTCCAAGGAAGAAACATTGTAAGTTTATACAAAACCACCAGCAATAACTTCATAAACAAGTAATACAGTTATAAGGTATCTGACTCTTGCCATTAAAAATGTTTGAATGCCTAGCAACTGAACAGTATCATATTCCACTGTATTTGTTTCTTTAGTTTTCTGTTATCTGCAGTAAAAGTGAAAGTTATTCAAGTGAACTTGTTTCCATAGTATAGGAAACTTAATTTAAAAGCCCTTCCTTTACCCTTTCCTCCTACATTCCCATTTTCCACTCAACTCAGACTCTGCTCTGTAACTCATGAACACAGTATTGAAATGAATGTACACATTTATGAATTATAGTACTCTAAAAGGATAAAGGAGCAAACTGTTCTGGTTGATACACTGGGCTGTATGTCAAAAGCCCTAGATTTTTAGATTTAGTGGAAATGTGTACAGAAGACAGTCTCATTTAGGCTATAAAGCATGAATGTTAATAAAGATTACACCTAATTTTATTAAAAAAATTTTTTTTAGTAACCTCTATACCCAACGTGGGGTTCGAATCACACACTCTTCCAACTGAGCCACCCAGGCACGGTGTATATACCTTAATTTTAAATACCAGAGCCCAAGCATATAAAAAATATCCTAACACTAAACACATCTTTCACAAGTGCCATCTTCTTAGAATGCTAGAAGTTATTCCAACTGACAAGCTGTATATACACGCCCACTCTATGAATCAAAAACAGTAGAGGGATAGATTGAAGTGATATTCAGAGGTGTTATGAACGTCAGCACTGGATGAACAACTGGGTTGAAGGTACAGTAAAGGAAAAGGGTCAAGCATTATCATCAAGTTTTCAGTTTAGGGAGGTGAGGTGATGGCGGAAACATTCACCTACTTCACATAGTTGTAAGAATAGATTTCTTTCTTTTTTGGGGGGAAGTGGTAAGAGTAGGGAACAACTGAGGGATGAGTTCAGATTTATATACTTTTGAATTTACAGTATTTATAGGACATCAGGAAATGCCTGGTAGACAGATGGATCTGTCTCAAAGAGAAATATATCATTCTGGAGATAGATTTGTGAGTCATCAGCATACAGGTAACAAGCATGTAAAAAGTCGTATGAATAGATGGGATCAACAGGAAGGGAGAACAGAACGAAGGCTTAAGAACCACCTTGGGAATACCAATACATAAGGGGTGAACAGAGGAGGAAGAACTAGCAAGAGCCTACAAATGAGAGGTCAAATACACAGGGGAAGAAAAATAAGAGAGATAACCCTGAACCAAAGGGAGAAAGGGGTTTCAAAAAGGGAGTGGTGAAAAAACAAAAAAGGTGGTCAAATAAAATGACCAGAAAATGGTCCTTTACTCATCATCTGTCCCAACTTTCAGTAAACAGCACTGCTTCTCTAACTTTAAGCGTTAAAAGAGAGGTACTAACTGTTCTTCACTATAACTGATACTCTATTTTTAGTATAAACAACAAACATTAAACTTAAAACGTGAACTCAATTTTTGGTGAGTTATTATTGTACCATCCCTCATTTCTTATTCCAGTTTCTATGTGCTAGATGTTTTCAAAATATGTGATGCTACCTATTTTAATTGTGATGAAAAAGAGGGCAATGTCTATTTTACCTGGTTGGTGGAGCATCTAACCTGACAGAATTAACTCATATAAATAATTGCCAATTACTAATAATGTTAATTACAAATTTTTTGGACGTGAGGGGTAAAAATGGGCAAGTAACATTATGTCCAATAGTAAAGCAGGTGCAAGATATGAGAGAAATTATCTAAAGTTGTTCAGTTTTTTTTGACAGTAGTACCAAAGTTAAAGGGTATTCTAATTCAATTTCAAAATGCAGTCACCAACAAACTACTAGTACATGCAACAACATGGATGAATCTCAAAAGCCTTATGCTAAGCAAAAGAAACTTATCACAGAAGCCTACATACTGTACGATTCCATTTATATGACATTCTAGAAAAGACAGAACTATAAGACAGAAATTACATGTGGTTGCCAGGGGCTGAACAGGGGTAAGAAACTGATTACCAAAGGACATAAGGCAACTTTTTGGGGTGATGAAAACATTCTATGTTTTGATTGTGGTGGAGGTTGCAAGACTAAACATGTTTGTCAAAACTCATCAAACTGTGTACCTAAAACAGTGACTTTTACTGTGTACACTTCAATAAGCTTTAAATTTTTAGAAAATTTCAGTCATCTAAAATTTTGTATAAATAGCACTATTTTATATGAATAGCATTTCTTTAAAAAGATTTTATTTATTTATTTGAGAGTGAATGAGAGAGAGAGAGCGCACAAGCGGCGGTGGGGGGAGAGGCAGAGGGAGAGGGAGAAGCAGACTCCCCACTGGGTAGGGAGCCCGATGCAGGGCTCATGACTTGAGCCGAAGGCAGATGCTTAATCAACTGAGCCACCCAGGTACCCATGCATGAATAGCATTTTTAATGTACTGTAATGTATTTCTCATTACAGTTAACTTATCCACATTGTTATTATACACAGTACATAAATTAGCAAAGAAAACTGAAACTGTAATAAATCAGTCTTGAGCTTAAAACAAGAAAGTATTTGGATACCTTCCCTCAGTATCTCATTCTCAATTCTATTGTCCAAGGGGCCAAAACAAAAAACCCTCCATATACTTTACAGTCCTTACTAACAACTAAAAAAGGAACTCTGTTTTGTTTTTCTTTTTGATTTATTTTTACACACAAGTTGTTATGTGTGCATTGTTGGGATGTATGTAAATAAAATGGTCTTACCCAAGAAGCAAGAAGCCTTAAGAAAACATATATCTAAGAAAATTATATTTCAAAACTAGCACAAACATATACTGCTACTTACTAAGCTTAGATTTAAAAATGTACCTTTAGGAAATATATAGCTCAATTCTAATCAATCAGTTCAACAAAAATGTATTGAATACTTGCAAAACAGGAAAAGCACTGTGATGGTATTATAGACATAATGATGAAAATAATACAAGTCTCCCTCCTTTCAGATAGCTGGTGGCTTAGTATGGCTTACAGACACAGGAGCAAATTACTTTATCAAAAAGATACAAGTAATAAACTCACTAATGTTATGACATGGAATAACCAGAGAAACTTTCACAAAAAAAGGCCATGCTTTCTCTTTCACCTTAAAAGAAATTTCTGGTCTGTGAGTAGACGTTTTGAGAAGTAACATGTCTACAGAAGAAAGCAGGATTGCTACACAAATATACATTTTCACAGTTAATATCAATACTTTCTAACATTTTGAACTTATGAAGATCTCAGAATTTGAGGACTTTCAAACTGCTCAATGTTTCATCAAGGAAAATAATACAGAACCATCCACATTAAAAGCACCACCTGTATTCACTATGCTATAAAAAAATTTTTGCTTAGGACATTGACAAAGATAGGAAGAAACACATAAGAAAACGGAAAAAGAAAAGAGTAAAAAGATTAACAGAGTTAAATTAAAAGCATATGTCATGTATGTCTTTCAAGATAACCTGAAGGTAGGTTATGGCATAAGTACTGGTTTCTTAATTCTTTTCTCAAAGGGGAAAGAATGGTAACAGCTTTTAGGGCATTACATTTCAACTTTAGAGTTTTCTGAGACATAGGCAGAACCTTGGGGGGAATAAAACTGCCATGTGCATCAATTTTTTAAGAACGGTATTTTAAAAAGGGAGGGGAATCTATGCCCAATTTACACTCTATAAACTTTCAAAATTTCCTTGGTCATTACCAAGGAAAAACTAAATTACATATAGCCTAACTCAGATGATCAATTTTTTTTAGGTGGAAATTGGCAAGCCACAATCCTATCAGATAAAGACAACTAAAAGCCAGTTTAAAATTCTTGAAAAGGTTGCCAAGTAGAAGTGTTCAGAAAAGTCAGTGATCTATTTTCCTTATTAGGATTAATTTCAAGGACATTTTCATTTTGCAAATTAAAAAATTAAATATAAAATCATAAAGATTAATATTTTTAGAGTAAACTATATTTTAAGTTTTAATAATTCATTAGTGTTTCAATCTCTGTAAGTTTTTAAGGTACCCAGAATCAATAACTTGTTAAAAAACAGTACTCCTATTAAAACAAGTACACATTTCATTTTAGCATAAGACCAAAGGATTGAGAAGTACAAATGACCCAAATAACTGCAACAAAAAGGAACTGAGTATTTCAAAATTATGTCATAGCTTCTGAATTTTTCAGGAGATGTAAAAATTTTACCTGTGTTACTTCTTAAAACATCCACTCACAGACCAGGTATAAAAAATTATTTTAGTAAATTAATGCTAATTCCATGTTTCTGCATATGAAAATGTTTTTCCTTTATGCCAAAAGGCAAATGTATACAAAAGAACACTTGAAAAGTTTGGTACGTTTGTGTTAACTGATGTTACACACATGTAAGATGGCAAAACAATTTACCTACATAAACTATGTTGGAAGTTTAATGTATCTTTAGAATATTTTTTAATGCTTGACATTTTTATATAAGAAATAACTGAATCACAATATTATGAAAAAAAGTACCTTTTCCACATTTTGCCAATTTCCATAAACACAGCATGCATATATTTAAAAATAAATCTTACTTAAATGCATATTGGTGTATACATTTTGTATGTTATATGAGGTGTAAACGAACAAAGGTATTTTACAGAAGAGTATAATCAATCATCTATAATTAACCAAAACATTTTAGAAATCCTCTTTATAAGACATAAAACGGTTCACTGCTTTATAACGAAACCTACCCTTTTCATCAAAAAGCGTATTATAAATGTTGAAGAGGCAGGGTGATAGAATGGAAGGACATTTTAGAATTAGATATATTAGGCTGGAGTCCTACACCTCTAACACTTGCTAGATTTGCTACCCTGGACTAGGTTCTTAAACATGATGAGCCTTAATTTCCTTGTCTGTAAAACAAGAACACATCACTAACCTCACAGGGTAGCTAGAGGTTCAAAGCATGATACACACTGTAGTGGTTAAGGTTGATAGGTAAAGTATCAACTTTGGAGTCTTTCCTCTACTTTCTTCCACTTGTCAGCTATGGGACCTTCAGCTAGTCGTTTAATCATTCTATACCTCAGTTTTCTCAAGAATCTTAGAATCATAAACATAACCAGACTCATATTATATACCTTGAAGATTCATGGTAGATGGAAACCACTCAATAATATTACGTATTACAAACGTAAACCACTCAATACAGTGTCTGGCATACAAAAAAGATCTTATTGGGGTGCGTGGGTGGCTCAGTCGTTAAGCGTCTGCCTTCGGCCCAGGTCATGATCCCAGGGTCCTGGAATTGAGCCCCACATGGGGCTCCCTGCTCTGTAGGAAGCCTGCTTCTCCCTCTCCCACTCCCTCTGCTTGTGTTCCCTCTCTTGCTGTGTCTCTGTCTAATAAATAAACAAAATCTTTGATTAAAAAAAAGATCTTATTAAATCTCAGTTATCCTAAACTAAGTTCTAAATTGCTTTTTACCGTCTCTAAAACTCAAATTCACCCCTGAAGATAAAGATTTGCCATTAAGGCCCACAAAAGAAAAAGAAAAAAAGACTATCTCAAAGGCTTTAAAGGTATTCACTAAAGGAATCCCTGTAAGATTGTATGGCAAAAGCTCTAGAATAAGTGTACAACTTCCCAAGTTGATGACTTTGAAAGGATTAACATTCTTTGGCTATAGAAACACTAGAATTTTTAAAAATTACCATACTAATTTATAGATTTATCTACTATATTACAATTGGTCATATACATTTCTATGAATGAAATAACTCTCTAAAGCTGCATTTTCCCTTTCTAGAAATTGATGCTTTGACAATTTCAACTCAATAAAAATAAAAGAAGTAAAAATTACAGACTGCTTAACAAACACTAAAATATAAGACAGTAAAGATTTGATGATTTCAAACATATATATAGGATATACACTCTGAATACTATTTTAGTTCTTTGCCGAAAGTACACAGGTTCCTTGACTACATGACTTGTAAGTACTGAATTAACCGAGCAACCAAAAAATGAAGATTTTATTAAAACTAGAAATGTAGAATCCTAAATCCTTAAGAAAAAATATAAACCAGACTGACATTTACTAATTATAAGACAACGGGCAATTTTCTAACCTTTCCAGCCTCAGTTTCTTCATCTGTAAATTGTGGATTACTGTTTCTATTTCCTGAGCTGCTTATTTTAAATGAGATAATAATACAGGGTCATACTTAACACAATTCCTGGCACATAATAAGCCCTCAAAATCTTATCTAGCTGGCAATGCTGTATTAAGTAATAATCTCTCCTAACAGTATCACTTTGGAGATAGAAAGAAATATGCCTTAAAAAACAATTCATTAAAATTGACCCTAGATTTATACCAAACAAAATAATATGTAAGACCAAATATCTAAAATCATTTTTATTACTTACTTGGGTTAAAATATTCTGAGCTCATAAAATACTTTTTAAAATTACAATGATGACTATAAGTAAAGAGACATGATATTTTTATTTATTATTTCTTTTTAAAGATCTTATTTGTCAGAGACAGAGAGAAAGCACAAACACAAGCAGGGGGAGTGGCAGGCAGAGGGAGAAGGAGACTCCCCAGTGATCAAGGATCATCCCAGACCCTGGGATCACCTGAGCCAAAGGCAGACGCTTAATCGACTGAGCTACCCAGGTGCCTCGAGACATGGTGTTTTTTTTTAAATTTTATTTTATTATGTTATGTTAATCACCATACATTACATCATTACTTTTTGATGTAGTGTTCCATGATTCATTGTTTAACACCCAGTGCTCCATTCAATACGTGCCCTCTTTAATACCCATCACCAGGCTAACCCATTCCCCCACCTCCCTCCCCTCTAGAACCCTCATTTTGTTTCTCAGAGTCCATAGTCTCTCATGGTTCGTCGAGACATGGTATTTTTAAAATTGCTTTTAAATCAACTAGAAATGTTAAAATTCCACTCTATAAAAACACTTTCAGGAGTTACTATATTTACTACAAATACAGTTAACTGATTTACATTCTTAAGGAGGAACAAAATGTAAATAAATTTAATCATTCAAACACCAAACATACACACAAGGTCAGGATTTCTAATGTAAAAGTACTATTTTCATACCAGGAAAATACAATCAAGAGACAGGTATCATATCTCCCTAAAGAAGAGGAAAAAGCACCTTGGACTCTGATCATTGAAAAAGTCACTTAAGGTATCAGTGTCGGCACTGAGCAACAGCAATACCTAGCTTCATGACCAGGGCTCACACTTCCTTAAAGCAACATAATTTAATAAAAAACTAGTAAAAGCAAGAGAATCCCTTATTCTCATTCACCACATGAATCTACACAAATCATGTGGCCTCTGAGTATCAAGTTTTTCATCAAAAAATGGAAATCATGCTGGTCACTTCTCTCACAGGGAAATGGGAATATTTAAAAATGAACTCAGGTCACCTTGAAAAAGAACCATTTTAAAAACTCAAAGAATAATTATAAATGACAACTGCTAAAAATAGAAAAGCTGTGCCTAAAAAGTACATTTTGAAATGATTTTTAAAGGCTATATAGTACCATAAATTACCACCAAAGCCAACTTAATATGCTCAGGATATTAAAATAAGTATCTTCAACTAAACAGTTCATTACCAGGTTTCTATAAAGTTCCTGGTCAGTAATTTCCTATTCATTTTATAGCAAATAAATGTGATCAACAGCACTGAAGTTACATTTCTCTTAAAGGAACTTTTATTTACCTCAGTCTTCCCAATCACTTCACATAAAACTAAAATCGTATTTTAAAATTCCAGAATTACTCACAAATTATCCTTTTCCTAATAAGCAATGGGGTGGGGAAAGTTAAATGAAACTATATAAAGATCAAACTCTTTAGTTTTTATCTACTCTTGTATTACTAATTTTTACATAAACATAGGGTATGCCAAAATATGAACTAGGTAGGTTCAAATGTTTCTATAGCAGTTTGATGATGGATTAGTACCAAAAAATTAAATATGAAATTAATATAGTAGTTTTAGAAAATACATGTTTGAGATGGTTAGTCTGGCTTCAAATAAAAAAAGATTTCATATTTGAATTGGTATAGCTTTGCTCATAGTATTTCTGAAATTTAATCACGATCGCTATGCAAAAAAACAAAACCTGGTTTACTACCATACTAAAAACTTTCACTTTTCATCCCCAAAGATAATCTGAAATAGACAATTTTTCTTCAAATATAACTTTTTTCTTCTTAAAGGGGGCAGTATTATAATGATCCCTAGGATAGGTTCAAAATGCTTTCCAATAACTTATAGTAAACAAATTGTTGAATGGTTCCAAGAAGAAGCATCCTATATACTCTTATCAAAACACTAAAAATAATTATTTAATATTCAATTTTAATTTGATTTACTAGGCTTTCACTACTTTAAAGTTGCTTTCTTTTCAAGTAATTACTGTAAGTTATTGGTAGCTCTATAGACTCGAGAGAAACAATAAACCACACTGTTGAATAATACTAGGAATTATTTCTCCAAATAATACAACTAACATTACAAGATTACTGGAACACTTAAAGGGTTTTCTTTCACTAAATTAAAAAAAAAAATAACAGTAGAAATACAAAAATAGCCACTGGTGACTATCCATACAACCAATACAGGGGAGGTAGAACAGAGTATTTATAGTCTCTAGGGAAATACAAACTATTCCTTCCAACGAAGTTGTCAAAAATTTTAAAGTTCAAGTTTAGGGTTTTATTTGAGCTTTACAATGTTTCTTCCTTTAAAAATAACTCATATAATTGGTTTGGATCAAACAAAAAATATTTTCAATTTACTTTAAAATGTTTATACTATCTTAATGAAAGCTATCATACAACCTGTATTACTTACAAAACACTAAATATGTAGAGTTGGGAAAATAAGATCTGGTAAGAACTAATTCACTTTAATTCCAAAGTCACAAGAAAAAAAATCAATCACATAAACAGTTATCTAACGCATTGATTCAAACATCTGTGTAAGAAAGCTCCCTTTAACTATAAAACTCTAAAAATAAGTTGCTTCTGTTGATGAAAACTAAGCAAGTAGAACTCCTCCTTCCCATTACCTTTAGTAGAAATATGTTCATCCTTGACATACGTCTCTGTATTTTATTTAAATAAAAGTTGTAAAGGCATCTCAGGTTCATATAAGGACCTTTCAAACATTTATATTGAAACCCTTACCCGCTCGCCACACTCCCCCCCCAGTCCCAAACTCTCTGCTTAAGATGTGAAGTGTTCCTCCCTTCTGTATTCCCTCCCCCCCAACAAGCCCCCATTCGCCTGCCCCCCACCCAGTGTAGGCCTGAGGCCCTGCAGCAAACAGTGTCTAACAGGAGCAGGCAGCACAAAGACAGGAATGGGAGATTAGTGGGAGGGAGGGAGGCCGGGATTGGGGCTCAGCAGGAGCTTCAGGCTTTTTAAAATTCAAACTGCTCCCTGACCAATACAAATCACGGACACGCTACTGACTACTACACGGATTTATAGCATTAAAAACATGCCTAGTACGTGACAGCTATATTAACTTCACTCTTTTTAACATTTATCCATACGTTTGCTGGAAATGTGGAACAATTTATTTTAAGCAGAGTGCTAAACTCAAAAATAACCTTCAGAAAAGTTACTTATTCTACAATGACAATAATAATTTAATAAGGCACAAAAAATCCGAACCAATGTAACACCCATTAGTAAAACAAGGGACTTTGTTGATCAGTGTTGCTTCAATCTAACCAGTGAAAGTTTTCCTTCAGTGAATATGAGACAAAGTATCAAAATAGTCTAATGCCAGGTACATTTATTTTTTTCTATGCAATTTGTACGGCTGAGGACTTTTAAATTGATTGTTTTTCCTTTATACCAACCTACCTTACCAACGCCTTAAATAAACAAGCTCTGAACACTTTACTCGTGAACTAGAATTTGTTAAGGCAGAACTAATATTTTTCTCTAGCATTTACAGATACATTTGACCTATTAAAATGACACCTCTCTCATTACACAGTCAAACATCATGGGCACAAACAGCCAATGACAATCCTGGGACCTCAAGAAGATCTGCCCTGACATGAAAGGATGGCACCTTCTACCTTTTTTTTTAACCTCCCTGGGATTTTAAGCATAACTTAATTTCTATGCTTTTAAAGAAAATTGGTTTTACCTGTACCTCGGTACCATTCTCAGAACATTTAATACTCTTTTTATGCTTCTACACGCTTAGATCAGGAAGTACCTGAGTATTTTATGTATAGTCGTTTAAAATTGTCCTTATATAACGCACACAAATCTAAAGTGGCAAGGTAAACCTGTCAAGTACTTCACACTTGCCTTTGAATAAAAAGTCCATGTGCAACACACACTGTCAAACAACAACATAAAAGCTCTTGGTGAAGGGGGGGCACATGCAGTGTCTACCACACCACGGTTTTCTATATTAAATATTCATGTGGGCAATTTAATTCTTCAAAAAAAAAAAAAGAAAATGAGTCTTTATTAACTTTCTAATGTCCAAACAAGTTTTACACAGGGCAAGAATTAGCACTGGATCCGTGTCTGAGTATTTACATTTGTCTCACTAACTGAAACTACTTCCTCCCTTCATGGGGTCACAGGGGGAAGAAGGGGGGTTGTTTGTTTCACTGGGACGTTCCCCACTCCCGGACCAGGAAAGTTGTAAATATGGGGACGATCAGGGCACATTTGCTGTTAGTTGTATTGTTTCCGCCTCCTCACTAGCTACGGCTCTTCTCCCGGGCGAGGCCTGTCACCGACCAGCAGTAGCTCCGCTCAGCCCGGAGCTCTCCTAATCCCCGAGCTCAAGTAGATTCCGCTGGCCCGCGGCCTGCACTCTCCGCCGGGCCTACGCCTCCCCGGCCGCCCGGCAGGAGCCCAGTCCCCGCCACCGGAGCCGGCCGGGAGAGAGTACAAAACCACCGCCACCCAGGGCGGCTGCCACCAGAGAGGAGCGAACTCTAGACTCGCCCGTGGAGGAGACCTGGGGCCGCTAAGGAAACGGCGGGGAGGGGAGCGAGGAGGAGAGACGCTGAGGACCTGGCGCCGCCGCCGCCGCCGCCGCCGAAATAAAGAGCAGGAATTTACCTGGGCGAATCGGCGTCTGAATCCAAGGGGAGGCCGAGGCCGCTGTGGCGAGAGACTATAATCCGGGCCGGGAGGGGGGGTGGCTACGGCTCCTCTTCCGTCTCCTCAGTGCGGGGAACATGTAGAGCCGGGGGGAGACCAGCCGAGAAGACAAATCGCTGCTTCTTCTTCCTCCTCCTCCTCCTTCTCCCACATAGAAACACTCACAAACACCCGACCGGGGGCCCGAGCTACCGGGGGGGCATCGCCGCCGGCCCGGGAACCAATCCTCCTGTCGGCGGGGGCGTCCCTCCCTGCGGCTTGGTGGTGTCGGGTGAGTCGGTACCGACGGAGGGAGGGGGGGGAGGGCGGGGGGGGAAGGAGCCCTGTGTGTGTCTCTCTCTCGTTCCGTCTCTCCCTCTCAGAACAAAATGCCGACCGGAAGTGCAGCTGCAGGAATGACTCCCTCCGCCGGCGCCAAACACTAACAACCACCCCCTCTTCCCCACTCCACTTCCGCCACCGCCGCTGCCGCCGCCACTTCGGCTCGCGTCCTCCGCCGCGCCGCACCACGCCGCGCCGCACCACCCCGCGCCCGGGCGGGCCGGGGCCGGCAGCAGGCGCTGGCGGCTCTCCTCTGCGCCCTTCTCCTCAGAGCGTCTGCGGATGTTGCCTTTTATTGTCGATCCTGCGGAGCGGCGTTTTCGCTGCGGCACGGGCGGGCCGGCTCTCCCCGGTCTTTTATTTTCCTGGAGGCCGACCGGAGCGGGGCCGGAGTTCGGTGGTGGTCGTGGGCGTGAGGGGCGCTCAGGCCCGACCCGGCTCACGGGCCAAGCTCGCTAACCCAGCTGGTGGTCATTAGCTTAGGGAGCCGAGCTCGGGGCGGCCAGGTAGAGGACGCCCGCGATTCGACGGCGACGGTGCCTTTTTTTAAATGGTGTCTCTGCAGTCTGGTGGATGGATGTATCGTACACCTTCTCTCCTCTGGAGAGGCTGAACTCTACGCCCGTCTCTGCATTGTTTCTGCAGAGCGAGAACGCAACCCTTGGAGGTGAAGAAGAGTCCCAGCTGGATTAAATTGGAATCGTGTTTGTGATGCTTTGGTTTCTGGAAATATGCGGTCTTTTCTGGTCTTTTTGTTGGCGGTGGTTTTGGTTCTTCCCTAACTGTCGGGATAAAGGCCTGTAGGCGACGCTGTGCGAACGAGGAGCTGGTCGGCGGCGGGGCCGGAGCGCGCGGGTCCGCGCCCTTCTCTAGGTGTGGGTGGAGCCGGGCGCGCGGGGAGAGCCGCCCGCCGCGACTCCGGCCACCGGCGGACCTTGGCGACCGGGGCGGGGTGGGGGCGCTGGGGCCAGCCGTTTTCCAACGTCGTTTTCCTCTTTCTATTTGAAACAGTGAGGTACTGCACGAGGCTGGAGCACAGATGTGATTGTGTGTACAGTGCCATGCTTCTTGTGGTCTCCTGTTGTAACAAACTTCTTTTCGCAGTTCTCTGTTAGTGTAAACTGAAGGGGGGGCTTTTGTTCAGGTAAAAAGTGCTGTAGGTGAGCGAATTTTATTCAAGCGGGACGAAATTTGTGTTAGTTTCATGAACTTAGGTTATACGTTAATTGGTTACGTATTCGTGTATGTTTTCCAATACGCTAAAACGAAATGGGAAAATTTGCACTCAGGTTATTCCATTTGCTTCAAAAATCACTGGAGAGACTAAATCAGATCTTGTTACTCCTTTACTCTAGACCCTGCCGTGGCATTGCATCTAGCCGAGAGGAAAAGCTAGTCTTGACCGTGGCCTAAATACTGCGCGCGGTTGGGGGAGAAGCTGCCCTGACATTCTTGCGAGCAGGACCTCTGCCCTTGCTCTTCCCTGTGCCAGCCTCTTTCCCCCAAGAATCCATAGGGCTTGCTCCCTCACCTTTGTTTTTGCTCAGATGTCACCTCGGGACTTTCGTGGCCCCCTCTTGAAACTGCATGTCCCCTGTCCCCCTTTCCCACTTTATCCTTCAGGCGTTTTATAGATCTTATGTGTTGATCTTACTATGTTTTCCCCCAGTAGAATGTTAAGCTCCAGGAGGGCAGGACGTTTTGTTCTTCTCCACTAGTGTTTTGTGGAGAAAGGGTGTCTAGACTAATGCCTGACATACACAGTGGATGCTTAATATTTGGTTAATGAATAAATGACAATTATAAGGGCCCTGACCTCCCCCCGCACCCTCCCCCACAGCAATTTCTGAACTCTAGCTCTTAATATATACACTTATATGCTACAGAGAACCTTATTAAAGATTTGTGAAAACTGAAAAAAAAAATCGGGAAAAACCGAGTTTATTACAGAGTTCTAGAGAAGGGCACCACTTCTAGACATTCACCCTCCACAATATCGGAAGCCCACAAACTAGTGATAATTGTTTTTAGGTTTCTGTAAATGGGCTTGCTAGAGGACAGTTGATTAGTAGATCACATGATCATATTCATACTGGGCCAATTAGATTTGCTCTCTTCCTGAATCACAAACTACATTCTTTATCCCGTCTGCCCTCTTTCTCGCAAAATACGGCCGAAATTAAAGTATGTGAGAATTTGGTTGGCCTAGCCCAAATCCAGCACTACTGGAAAAGTTCATTCAGCAAGTATTTATTGGGCACAAAATGTGTACCAAGCACAATGATTCAAAAGGTGCATGTTTCTGAGGCTTTATTTAGAGGGCCACATATGGCTGCTTTGGTTACTATACAGTTATGCTGTCAAGCAAAGCAAATACTAGTGAGATTCATTTTTACAGTTTCCTCCTGAAGAAGACTCAGTGAAAGCTTAGATCATGCAGAGTGGATATTTTTAATTCACCTTTTAGTTTGCTGTTCATTACATGTACTTAGCTTTTGATAGCACTGGATATACCAATAAATTGATAATCATTTTTCAAAACAAATTGAGAATTTTTATTTCCTATTATTGCCTGGGAAAATAGGCCTTTTAAAATAAGAACGTATACCAGTAAACTAGAAACCATGCATTAAGCTTTTGGCAGTGACATTCCAAATAATATTTAATGTATTGAATTTTTTGGTAGAAGGAAAGACAGTCTTTAAAACCATTAATACAAAGTTAGATGTTGCTTAGTAAATCCAACAGGCTGTTCATTTTAAGTTTACCCATTAATCTTAAGAACAGCTTTAAGTAATATACAGATGGCTCAGAATATGTTTTTCACTCAGTTTCAAAATAGTATTTCAGTTTGCTTAAGGAAACAATTATCTTCCTATATACTTTCTTAAATGTTACTGGTGAACTACTAATTTTGCATGTCTAGGTAACAAAAGTCTTGGCATTATTGTAGCATTTAAAATTTTAGAGATGTTATTTTTCACTTCCCTCATTAAAGATTAGGTGCTAATTAGCTTTATGATAAGCATCTCTTATATACCTTAGTGAAGGAAAACAGACAAGGTCTCTACCTTTAAGGGTTTTAACTTGTATATAGTTTATATCAGTTTTTTTGCAGATCACAGAATTAAATTGTTTCAATGCATACAGAATATTTTTCTATTAAATCAATTAGTGTTTTGCTTGCCTGAATTTAAGTCTCCAACTTGAGATCTTGTGTAAAATCTCTTAGTCTAATCTTAGTGTTTTCTTGATTTGTCTTCCTTTCTTGTTTTTTTTTTGGGGGGGGGAAGAGAGCTGCTTATTTTGATCATCACCATCCATCTATTTTGCTTTTACATTTTTAAATCTTTATGTCCCAAATCAGTTGATTTATGGTGGCTTTATATTTCATTGTTATATCCTTGATTTGTCAATAATTTGTAGATAGCCCTTAATCTGGCCTAATATTGCCTCCTTGCTTTAAGTACTGAGTTGCACTAATTTTATTTCTTTATTTTATATTCCTGGATATTCCTGTATGTATTCTTGATCAATAAATTGCATAAGATTTAATAAAATATTTTAAATGGATTTCAAGGATTAAATATTGAATGTCAGCAGGAGTTGGTACAATTTACAAATTATGAATTTTTTAAAAAATTTGTCTTCAAGATAGTTTGCCATAAAGTGATGGAAATGAAAAATTTTAGAAAGTCATTTCCACACTATTTTATGCCTACCAGTTCAGTCCTTTGTTAGTGATAAAATGTTAGTGATAAAATTAACTCTTACAGAAAAAAGGTAAAGAACATGTTATGTGTATATGTTTTATAGACTATTTCATACTCTACTAAAATTTCATATTTAGGAAATTAAGTAACTTTTAGGATGGTTTTGATTTTAAGAAACTTTGATGAGTTCAGTATAGATGTTGATTTGAGGGTGAGCTACAAAAATATCAAACAACAGTATGTAAATATGTTCTTGTTTCAAGTTTTCCAAGTGAATACCTAATCAAATTTGTGATAGTATCTATGAAGGTTATTCAATGTATTTTATCCATTTTTGTTAAGATGATAGAAAGTAATGGTTTTTTCCCCCTCAAGGACTTTCTTCATCTTGGCCTTTAAGAACGAGTTTTGTCCTTTCATTAATCCTTCATTTTCTCTGAATTCATAGATTTTATTATTCATGCCATCCACATAGAATCCTATGACTTACCTATATTTACATTTTTGTGTATCTGTACTTTATACTCCTAAATAAAAGTAACTAATTATACTACATTACAGGTTTCACTGCATTACATAGGGTAAAGCCCTTAAAAAAAGCATTTCTGTAATATTTCAATATGATTATTTAGGGTCATTAAATCTTCATGAAAGCCTAATCTCAGTGGAACCTACACATATGCTGAATGTGAACCAGATAAACTATACATGTATTTTAATCCTAAACCAATCTGTAATAACAGATTAAAAATGACTTTATGAAGGGAGAATACAAAATCCATTAAAAACTTAACATCTAAAATAGGTATGAAGGGAGTGCTTATGATGCTCTTAAAAGCATCTCCACTAGACCAGTGCTTTATTTTCTTTTTTAAGATTTTATTTATTTATTTGAGAGAAAGCACATGAGGGGGGGAAGGGTCAGAGGGAGAAGCAGACTCCCCGCTGAGCAGGGAGCCTGATGTGGGACTCCATCCTGGGACTCCAGGATCATGACCTGAGCTGAAGGCAGTCCCTTAACCAACTGAGCCACCCAGGTACCCCTAGATCTTCTTTAAAACTTGGTCATATACCGTTATGGGTCATGAAATTTAGTGGGTTGTAACTAGCATTTTTTTATTTAAAACAGAGAAAAGAATAGAATCTGGATTCTATAATAAGTACATTACACATGGTAAAGTGTATTTTTAAGTAAACATTGATTCCATTTTTGTGTGCATGTGCTGAGTTACCATGTAATAACCTATTTCTTACTATGGGTTATAGGCCCAAAAAACTTTTTTTTAAAAAAAACCTACAGTTCAGGTTTTTACCTTTACTTCTGTCCTTAGAAAATGAAGAAGAGTGCTAAGAAGTTCTGGTTGCCTATGTAGTGAGGAGTTTTAGAGAAGCACTAGGGTATTTTAGAGGAGGTTTGATACTGATTTCAGAAAGGTGACCTTAAGGTAGAGGGGAGGTAATAAACTGTAGAAATGTTAAATATAGTTGAAGTTTTAAGAAAGAATTTCCTAATAGAGCTAAATTCGGTGTATTTAGATCTATGACTATTTTCTTATTTATTGAGGTACATTTTCTAATTTCAAATGCTGAAGACAGAATAATAAATTATAAGGCAAAAGATGTTTCTATTTCTTCCCACCTTCTCTTCAATCTTAAAACAGGCGTTTATTAACTAGCGATAGGAATGCAAAGAAAACTATTACCTTCATGAGCAATTATAAGAACAAGTTATTCCCTGAAAATGATAGAAACTCCTCCTTCCTCCAAAAAATAACAAACTGTCAATAAGGCTTTTCTCTCTAGCCCCAGTAAATAATTTCTTAAAGTAGTTAACCTTCATTTGCCATCCAGTTCACCCTATATATTTAAATAAATGTACTTAAAATTGTGTACAGAATTTAAAAGGGGGAAATTTTAAAAGGAGAGTGTTGTGTATAGAATTGTATAGTAAACATTGATTCCATTTGTGGAATTAATGAATGAGATGAAAATGAGATGTATAAATGAGATGATGAAAAATAACTGTCAAACAGAAAATAAGGATTCTGTCATACTGGAATGTCTTAATAGGATTTAGACATTTCAGTAAAATTTGTTTTAAACGTTACTTACTGTTTTGCCTGATTTCAGTATAGATTTCAGTATTGTATGTTGACAGGTCTAAGAGCATTAATAAAAGTTTCTTTTCAGACATATGCTGCCAGTTTCCTTTTGATTATAGATATTTAAGACCTAGTTTGGTTAAAACCTCAACACAAAATTTAGAGAACATAAGAATCTCTAATTCAGTTACTGAACCAAAGCTTAGTATCCCAAGTATTTCACCAAAGCAATATATACTCTTATCGAACTAAGAAAGTAATTATATTACTAACCAGCAGAGGGAGCCAAGTCAGTCCTGAAAGGGTAGGATTACAAAGGAAGACCACATGACTTCCTGTTTGTTTGTTTGACTGTTTGGCAGCTGTTCTCTTTTTGAGTTTAATCTACCGAAAGCCAAGTAAAAGGGTAGAAAGGCTACCAGTGTGTCAGATACGGACAGGGCGACAATTTTGACTGTCAAAATTGCCTTGCATGAAGGAAACTGAAAGAAAACATCTGCTTAAATTAAGGACAGCCCAGGGAAGAATTTGCAGCATAAAAGAGAATTCTTTAAAAACCAGATATTAAAAGTTGAGTAAGTAAAATATGCAAACAGTAAGATACTGCTTTTCTTTCTAATACATGTGATGAAATTAGTGTGGATCAGAACAAAGCAATTAAGCAGAGGAAATTCAAGTAGAAATATAAAAGTGGAAATGTCTCAGTATTACCACCTAAGATGGAAAACCATAGAAAACATTACCTCAGGACCATGATGAATTACCAGCCAGAGATAACAGTGAACCATTTTTTTATAAATCCACTTTTATCTAAAGCTGAAATTAAGCTCTAAATAGACACATTTTAAAATTATAATGTTGGTGCAGCTAAGCTGATTGACCTTACATTAAATTTATATTCACTTTGATAAAGGGATAAATTTTGATTAAAAATACAGCAAAATAATATAATGAGATGGTTTTTCACTTTAGAAACTAGAATTGTTTCCACTACCCTTTATAAATACAATAAAAAGCAATATCTCTTGTGACAAAAGTATGAAGGAATATAGTTTCTAAACGATAATTGTACTGTCAGCTTATTATTTTCTAAGAACCTCAAAGTGCCCGATACAATGAGTATTTGAAGTAAAACTGTAAAAGCTAGGTATTAGCTAACTGCATCAAAATAAAAAACTTAAAGATCCAAACAATTTTGGTCAAATAATGCTAGCCTAGCCACTTACTAATTGCATGTTTTTGGAAACTTACTGTCCAAAGCACAGAAGGCCAATGGATTCAGGCAAATTTTAGCTATAGGTACATCTATTTATGTGTTTATTCATTTCAAAAATATACTTCTTGAACACTTAATCTCCAGAAGACATGGAACGTATCTTCATTATGAACTAGACAAAATTCTTTTTTTTTTTAAAGATTTTATTTCTTTATTTGACAGAGAGAGACACAGCGAGAGAGGGAACACAAGCAGGGGGAGCGGGAGAAGGAGAAGCAGGCTTCCTGCTAAGCAGGGAGCCCGCTGTGGGGCTCGATCCCAGGACCCTGGGACCACGATCTGAGCCGAAGGCAGACGCTTTAATGACAGCCACCCAGGCGCCCCCTAGACAAAATTCTTGTTGAAAGATTTAATTCATTAAAATATGTGAACAAGCAAATTCAATATGTAACCCATTGAATCCAAGGAGACCATATGTAGAAGCAAATCATTTAATATTGAGTACTAGAAGGTAGATTGTAAACCTCTGTAGGTCAGTTCTTTTATAGGGCAGTATAGGTCAGTATAATATACTGGCCTATGTATTGGCATCTGGTATCAGTTAATCATGGCAATGATATCCAAGAAATAAAATTCATCTGATGTCAGCCTTAGAAACATTTTAATGCCAAAAAAACAATCAATATTACTTTTTTCTTTAAAGATTTTATTTATTTGAGAGAGCACAAGCTTGTGGGGGGTAGTTGGGTGTGGGTGAAGGGGTAGAGGCAGAGGGACAAGCAGACACCCCGATGAGCAGGGAACCTGACAGGGCTCCATCCCAGGACCCTGGGATCATGACCTGAGCTGAAAGCAAATGCTTAACCGACAGCCACCAGGCACCCATGACCTTTCTAATTACCTTTTAAGTTTTGTTAATGTTCCCACCATGGAAAAATAACTGTAATGATTTTTTTAATTACATTAATAAGTGACAATAGCTTTGCCTTGAACCATTTCTTTATTGATGAGCATAATAATGGGTTAACTCATCAAATTCCAATAAAAACTATTAACATTGTCACCAAAGTCAACATTGTAAAGTCTAAAATATGTAGGATAAGGGGCGCCTGGGTGGCTCAGTTGGTTAAGCCTTCAGCTCAGGTCATGATGTCAGGGTCCTGGGATTGAGCCCCACATGGGGCTCCCTGCTCAGGCTCCCTGCTCAGTGGGGAGCCTGCTTCTCCTCTGCAGCTCTGCCTACTTGTGCTCTCTCTTTCTCTGTTAAATGAATAAAAATCTTTTAAAAAAATAAAATATGTAGGATAAATTTTTCCTTTTTTATCTAATTTTTGTTTAATAATCTAAGTCTCTGACTGTAATGATAAAACCAAACCAAGGAAGGGGAAGAAAACAGCCCATTCCTTGTCTTATTCCAGAGTAGGGAATGATGACAGATTAGTAAAAGCAAGAAAGCAGCTTTCAGTGAACAAAGGTTTGAGTGAAGGATGTCGCTCTCCCTAAAAAATTAAATATAAAATTTAAGTCAGAAATTTATGCCCACATGTGAATACTGTTTTTTAACACTGCTCTTTAGATTTTTGAAATATTTTATTTTCTCTTTGAAAAAAACAAGCACCATAACCCAAGATGATTTAGTAGTCTGGTTTCTCATTTATTAGCTTCTTTCTGTCTTACACTATTGAATTCTGTAGCTCTCCTGAGGCACCTCTCTGATGTCACTTTTTCAGTGCTGCCTTCCTAATTCTATCATCAACATATAGTAGCTTTCTCAAAAAATATGCAGATGATTCCTCATGATCATGTCCAAACTATGTAACTTTTGCTTGATGTAAGGGGAAATAACTTACATTATGAATTTAAAAGAGCTATAGTAATACTTGATAATACTTCATATATACAAAAGTATTTTTAATTTGAAGAACTTACATCCTAGAGGCTTTCTGTAAAAAATTTGGAATATCTAAGTTTTTGCTAGGAGCTTAGAATTGATAAAGACTTAAAGTTTAGTCTTGTGCTTACATTAAATTTTGTGGGCTTTAATTTTACCTACAATATTGCTGTAAAAACATCATAGTTGTGAAATCTGGCTCTTTAAGAAATGCTCACCAGAAAACTGGTTTGAAACTATTCTGACTATGATGTAACTACTATATTTAATATAATAAAAGTATGACCTCTGAATAAATGAGTCTCTAATTCTCTGTATTTTTAGAATATTATTTTATTCTAAGAGTATCAGAAGACAATGTGCTCCTTTTTTCTAGATTTGGTTTTAATTAAATGTAATAGTGTGGGGCGCCTGGGTGGTTCAGTCCTTAAGTGTCTGCCTTTGGCTTAGGTCATGATCCCAGGGTCCTGTGATGGAGCCTCGCATCAGGCTCCCTGCTCCACGGGAAGCCTGCTTCTCCCTCTCCCACTCCCCCTGCTTGTGTTCCCTCTCTCACTGTGTCTCTCTGTCAAATAAATAAAACCTTTAAAAAAAAAAAGAACAATATAAAAAACATGCAATACTGAGACTACCAGGAGGCATTTCCATAGCCTTGGATTGGCAGGTGTTAATAAGTTCCTGGGCAAGTCCAAAGATGTGACTGTGTGGATGCTTGTAGAGCTGCTGGTGTAGTTAGGGCAAGCAAGCGAGGTCACGTAGCTGTGTGGGTCTGTAGTTCTCCATTTACACCACCCTGTGTTAACCCTCCCTGACTCTCAGCTCTGCTCAGGAGCCCAGGTTCCATCACGGGGTAGTGTTTATCAGTCTCACCATCTAAATAGAGATTTTACTTCCTTTTTTTTTTTTTTTTAAACTGAAGTATAGTTGATACACAATGTCTTAAAGAAATTTTGAATTTGTATATCCACAGTTGGGGGATAAGTTTACTTATGAATGCACAACATTTTTATTATTATAAACTATAGATCATTCAACAAGCATTTGCCCAGCACCTGTGTAGTAGAAACAGTGAATACAAATGAATAACTCTTTCCTCTTGTAAACTCGACCCAGAGGAAGACTAAATCAAATACATTTAAAACAGTGAGGTAAATGACAAAGAGTTGTATGAAAAGTACTATGAAAGTACTAGAGAGGGTACTTTCTCTGAGCACCTGGGTGGCTCAGTCATTAAGTGTCTGCCTTCAGCTCAGGTCATGGTTCCGGGGTCCTGGGATCGAGCCCCATGTTGGGCTCCCTGCTTGGCAGGCTCCCTGCCTTGGTGGGGAGACTGCTTCTCCCTCTCCCACTCCCCCTGCTTGTGTTCCCTCTCTCTCTGTCTCTCTCTGTCAAATAGATAAATAAAATCTTAAAAAAAAAAAAAAAAAAAGAAAGAAAGAAAGTACCAGAGATACCTGGAGGTCTTGAGAAAAGCTTCATAGAATAGGTGAAATTTGACATTAGTGAAGGATAAACAATTTTCCAGGCAGAGAAAGACAGGAAGGAAGGAAATCAACCATTCTAAAGAAAGGAAGGAACACATAAAAACATATAGGTGCATGAGAAAGTTCCTTGTATTTCATAATCCGGAAATTGGTTTGGTTAGAGTGCAGATTATGAAAGGAGGATGGGATCCGGTACTCTAGCATAAAGCATTTGGATATTACGTCATACTCAACAGGTAAGCGTTAAAGAATTTTACATCCAAGATAATAGATACATCCAAGATAAAATGCAAGATAAAATTTGCATTTTAGAATACCTCTGCAAATTCACATTAAAAAGAAGTACCTATTACATTAGGAAAAAAACCAAGATAATACTTAGTGAAAGTGTGGTGAACCTAGAAATTTCATGCAATTTAGAAATACGTATCCAGCTGAGTATTCATACTCTGACACAATACTTCCTCATCTGGGCTCTTGATGTTGCTATATTACTTTTGTAATTTCAGTCGAAACAGGAAGAAGCTTAGGTAACTGATTGAAGGAAGGATGGAATGTGAATGAGGCTGGAGAAATGTGAATCAAAAAGAAAGCTAAGGTAGTTGTTCAAGTGAGACATGAGCGCTGGGCTATGGGAGCAGGGCTGGAGAGGGGGAGGTAGATTTAAAAGATAAAGTAGAATGTCGGACTTGTTGAATCAATGAAGATATAAGGTAAGAGACAGTGGAGTGGGGAGGACTCAAACATTACTGGCAATTCAGGTTTAGTTCTCTACATGGACTCTGGTGTCATTAGATGAGACAGACATACAGGAGAAAGTATGGGCTGAAAGCAGAAAGCAGAGAGGAATACAAATCAGTTTGGGATCAATTAAATATGGGTTACCTATTACCTATTAAACTCCCGGTTAGAAATATCCAGCACGCAGCTGAAAATATGTATGGATACTTCGGAGACAGAGCTAGAGATAAAGATATGAGTGTCCTCTTCATATAGATGATAGTTGAAGCCACAGTGTGGAGGCCAGGGAGAGTGTATAAAACGAAAAGAAGCCAAAGAATTATAAGGACCACTAAGGAAAAAGCAAGCTACTCAAGTTTGCTATGGTTTAATAATCTACCACTTTCCCCCTAAAATATCTGAAAAGGACCCTTTTTATATATAAGACATTTAGTTAAATATTATAACAAATGCTTGGCTCTAAAATCAATAGCCTATAAAATGTTACTTTATCTAATTCTGGAAGTTATTCAATTACTGTCTCTCTTAACTTTTACTCAAAAATGGAAGAGAGAGAACAGAGGTGGATTTCCTACAAGAATAATGGAAAAGATTAATGACATTTTACTTTTAAGCAGCAAGTTCGTTTTTAAGTTTTTTTTTTTTAAGTAATCTCTACACCCAATGTGGGATTTGAACTCACAACCCCAAAATCAAGAGTCACGTGCTCTTCCGGCTGAGCCAGCCAGGTGCCCCAAAGCATCATATTCTTAACATCACATAATACTTACAACCCAGATCTAGAAACCCAGCTTTCAAACTTTCCAAGTAATATTTGTCTATACTAGTCCACATGCCACTCCAATCTAATCCACACTTCTACCTGATTGTTCTTGCTGCTTCACTTAAATCATTCCGTCTTAACCCCCGTTTCTCTTACTACTAAACCTCTGATAATATCTATCCAGTAACCATTGATTTCCACTGTCCCCACACATTCTGATTCCTTTAAAAGTCAAGGGTAATATCACAGTCTTCATTGTTCCTGTTACCTAGAAGTAAGACAGAAATTAACATAGCATGGAAATGAAAATTATGCCAAACATAACATTCTGAGATATCCATGTTTTTCAATAGTGAACCACAACAGTTAAAAATCTATATGGGCCACATACATTTTAAATCATAACAATAAGGGAATTACAGGATGCCTGGGTGGCTCAGTCAGTTAAGTGTTTCCCTCTGGCTCAGGTCATGATCTCAGGGTCCTGGGATTGAGCCCTGCTTCTGGATCCCTGCTCAGTAGGGAGTCTGCTTCTCCCTCTCCCTCTACTCCTCTCCCACTCATGCTCTCTCTCTCAAATAAATACAATCTTTTAAAAAATAACAATAATGGAATTATAGTCTATAAACTATTCAAAAGTATTTAGTTTCATAGCATCCAAATAGCTTAATCAGGTTTAATCATAAAAAGGTGCACACTTTTTAACCAACTTTGAAAAATCGAAGAGGATATTATTATACAACAGACCAAACTTTGCTGAAGAATGAAGTGATGTTCAACAAATGGTACTGGGACATCTGGATGGCCACATGAAAAAGAATGAAGCTGAACCCTAACTCTTCATACCATAATCAAAAGTTAATTCAAAATGGATCAATGACCTAAATGTAAAAGCAAAAACTATAAAACTATTAGAAAAAAACATAGGGGGAAAGGATACTTAGATATGACACCAAAAGCTCAAGCAACCAAAAAATAAATAAATAAATTGGATTTCAAAATTAAAAACTCTTGTGCTTCAAAGGACACAAGAAAGAAAATGAAAAGAAAACCCTACAGAATGGGAAGAAAATTTGCAAATCACATAACTGATCCTTATCTAGGGATCTATATCTAGAATATATAAAGAACACTTATAAATCAATAAGTAAAGTAACAACCCAATTTAAAAATGGACGAAAGATCTAAATAGATATTTCTCCAAAGAAGAAATACAAATGGCCATTAAGTATGTGAAAAGATGTTCAACATCATTGGTCACCAGAAAAATGCAAATCAAAATCACAATGAGATACCACTCATACCCACTGGGATGGCTAGAACAAAAAAGTCAGATAACAACAAATATTGGCAGAGATGTAAAAAATATTGGAACCCTAATACACTGCTGGTAGGAATATAAAATAGTGCAGCCACTTTGGGAAACAGTCTGGCAGTTCCCAAAATGATTAAACATCCAGTTATCATATTACCCAACAATTCTACTCCTGGGTATATACCCAAAAAAAACGAAAATACATGCCCACACAGAAATGTGTACACAAATGTTTACAGTGGCATTATTCAGAATCACCAAAAAGTGGAAACAACCTAAATGTCCACCCACTGACAAATCTGTAAACAAAATGTGGTATATCGATACAATGGTACATTATTTGGCCATAAAAAGGAATGAAATACGGATACATGCTGCAACATGAATGGATCCTGAAATCATGATGCTAAACTAATCACAATAGACCTCATACTATACTATTCTATTCATTTGAATTCCAGAATAGGGAAATCTATAGAAATATAAAGTAAATTAGCAGTTGCTTAAAGCTGGGAATGTATGGAAGTGAATGGATGGGAGCAGTGATAGCTAAAGGGTACCAGGTTTCTTTCTGTGGTAATGAAAATGTTCTAAAATTGACTGTGGTAATGTTTGAATGCATCTGTAAATAGATTAAAAACCATTTGATTGTGCACTTTAAATGAGTGAATTGTATGGTATATATGAATTCCATCTCAGTAAAGCTATTAAATAAAACAAAACAAAGACTCTATATAGGCAGGGCACATCTCAATTGTCAACAGGTTTATATTACTGAAAGTGGTCCTCTGATTCAATTTCCATGGTTTTAGGAAAGAGAATACAATATACATTAACAGAGTTGGAAAACTCATATATTGCAAGAATTTGTCCACAGAGCCAGAAATTCCAGAATAGTAATGTGTGATGTATATATTCATCTTCAATATACTAGGGATAGCATAGGTTCTTGATAGGTGTAGTTTGCCTTCAGCTCAATCAGTTCCTCTTAAGTAGAGCCATTTTGACAAGGCAGATGCTTAAAATATTCAAATACATCATTCTAAAGTCAGCTGCAGAAACTTAAAGCATAATTCCTACTTATGAAAATTTGTGAATTTCTTTAGAAATCCTGACTTTATTTCTACCAAATAGCTTGGCAGTTCTTCAAATTCTGTGATTCCATTTAGCATAAGGCAGTTCTGATAGGGGACATGAATGCACACTCCATGTAACAACCACCCATTCCCCATGTTCTAGCTTCAATATTAATAATTATAGTTCCTTCGCTGACTCATCAGTTCTTTTTTTTTCTCTCTGCAGTCTCAAGTTCAGTTCAGTCAAATATCTTGCTTGCAACACCAAAAAGGAGTTATAATCATGTAAGCTATTTGGGCTCTGTTATGGGCTGAACATTTGTGTCCTCCCCTAAAATGCATATGTTGAAGCACTACCTCCCAATATGATGCCATTAGGAGAAAGGGCCTTCGAAAGATGAGTGGCTTTAGATGAGGTCATGAGGGTACAGCCCCTGATAGGATTAGTGCCCTTATAAGAAGAGGAAGGGACACCAAAGATTCCTCTGTCCTCCATGTGAGGATATGGCAAGAAGGCAGCCATCTGCAAGCCAGGAAGAGAGCCCTTACCAAGATCCAAATTGCTAGCACCGTGTTTTGGACATCCCAGCCTCCAGAACTGTGAGAAATAAGTGTTTGTTCTTTAACCCACTCAGCCTGTGGTATTTTGTTACAGCAGCAGAAGATGGCCAAGACAGGCTCAGATACAGTTGGGTCCCTTTTATTACCAGAAGTTTTAGATCTGAAGTAGCATCAGTATAACTCTCTTCAACAAGTTTCTACAATCGAGCCATTTTACTGCATTAAAATAAACCCTTTGCATTTAGAACAGCACAATAACAACAGTAATAAGAAAATACTTAGAATAATCCTTACAAGAAATATGTGACATCTATAGAAAAAAAATGTATAAAATATTATACCCAGAGCTATAAAAAATTTGGAAGAGAGTTGTCCTTAAGTTAATTTATAGGGGTTTTTTTAGAACTTGAAAAAATGACTCTAAAATTCATATGGAATAATGATGAAAAATGGACAAACACATTTTTAAAAAGAAGAGTTATTGGGGCATCTGGCTGGCTCAGTTGGTAGAGCATGCAACTCATGATCTTGGCGTTATAGTTTCAAGCCCCACACTGGGCATACGGTTTACTTAAAAAAAAATAGTTATTGGTGGAGAAAACTCATCTCTCTAAATATTGAAACACATTATAAAGCTAAAATAACTGCAACATAATTGTCATAGAATTTACAGATAGTTGGAAGAAATTCCAGTATGTCATAACACAAAGAGGAGGGATAGACTATTTAATGACTGATGCTGGGAAATGGCTTTTTGTAAATCCAGTTTTGTTCAAGCCAGAAACCTAGAAATCTTCCTTAACAATCTTCCTCCCTCCTTCATGTCCCCTCTAACCTGGTCAATTCAATCAAGCACCAAATCCTGTTCATTTTGTCTTCAAAATATCTATTGAAACTGTTCCCTTCTCTGTCTCCAGTGACAACTTAGTCGTTAGTCATCCCTGGTAACCAGAATTGGCTGCCATCATTTCTCACCTATTACTACAACAGCCTACTTACTGGGCTTCCAGAGTCCATCGTCTCCCTCCAATTCTTTCTCCTGCAGCCACAGTGATCTTTTAAAAACATAAATTTGATCATGTAAACCTCCTGCTTAAATGGTTTTCATTACTCTTAAGATAAAGATTAAAATTCTTAACATTGTGCAAGGCTCTGCATAGTGTGTCCTTGCCCACCTCTCTAGTCTCATCTCACATTAATCTCTACCTTGCAGTTCATGTTCCAGACACTGGCCCTCTTCCCAGTGCTTAGAATTGTACCATGCATTCTGCTGCCAAGGACTCCACAATTCCTTTCCTTTAGGGCTTTTATATCACTTTGCATTTATACATTCATTGGTGTGACTATTTGATTTATGTCAGTCTTTACCATCTAAACCATAAGTTCCACTAGAGTAGGGACCATGTCTGGTTTACTAGCACCTAACAGAATACATGCTTGATAAATATTCACTGAATGTATAACTGAATAAACAAATGAATGAAAAATAAACTAGATTCCCATATTATGTTCACTAAAATAAATTACAGATGAAATTATAAATTTTACATGTTAAAAGAAAATAAATTAATTTGAAAAATTACAGATTACTTGGTAAATTAATAGAACTCAGGATGTGAATAATTTTTTTTAAACAAGTATTTTGGAAGAAACACTGCTTATAATATCAAAGAAGAACTTAAATGTCTTCCAATTGAATGTTTGTCTTTAAAAATATATATATCTATATATATCATGTTTTTAGATAATATTAGATTATAGGAAAATAAACACATAATAGAGCATAAGAATCTGTGTGTGTGTGTATACTATAATCCCAATTTTATAATTTAAAAATTGGTTAGAAAGTATACCAAAAAGTTATCTCTGAAAGGTGGATTTAAAAGTAATTGATTTTCTTTTCCATACTTTCTTTTCTTTAGTCCAAACTTTTTATTGCTGACCAAGAACAACTAAACAACGTTATTAAAGAATTACTCTGAAATTTTGCTGAGTATAGACAGATCATTTTATTAAACTTTCATGGAAGGGAGAACTTCCATGCTTTTTATAATCTATTCAGAACTTAAAAGTGATTGAAAATTATCCAGTTCATGTTTATTAGACCAATAGGATCCTGAGGCTAAAATAGAACCAAAAGAATCTTGAAACAGAAACTAAAGAAAATCTCAATTACATACCAAAAATCTTAAATCAATAATAATTTAAAGAATCCACCACAATAATGTTCATAACAGGACTGCAAGGATATGAACCTATCAATATAACATATAATACATCATATCAATTAGTTAAGTCAGAAAATACATATGATCATCTTAATAGATACATAAAAGGTATTCAACATCCATCATATGTAAACTCTCTTAGAAAGCAAAACAGTTGGGTTGGGAAATTATTCAATAAATAGTACTGTGAAAACTGGACATTTGCAAAAATTTATTTAGTGGCTCATTCATAATTCTACCTACTTGAAACAGGTAATTAAAAATCAAGCAGTACAAATCTTGAAGAGAAATTAGTGATTTATGCCAAATTTTTTACTGAGGATTTCAAAGCTTAGGAAAGCATTGAAAAACTTTTAAAAAGAAAAAATTTTTTAGGATATGATATTCACAATTATAGGCCAAACAATGCAATATTTCTTGAATTAATGTTCAAGCTAAATTTTAAATCTAAATGTAAATACAATCTAAATTTTAAATAGAAAATTCATCCCAGTGGTATAAGCTAAGCAGACTTTTATAGTAAGTGATAAGCCAGAGACTTTCTTCATTTGTTCTTTAGTAGTTTGCACAGGACTTAACACATATATATTAATATATTCTTAATGGAATCTATTCTTTCTAAAAAAATGTATCTGTCCCTCCAACTATTCTTGCAGTTACAGCAGCAACACACTGTTTGGCTAGCATGCTATATGTATTTATTGAATGAATGACCCACAAATGATCAGATTTTAATTAAAAATTAAACGTTTCCGGGTTTTCCTCCTCTTCCATACACTATCAGGGCAAAGAATATCCTATAGCTTGGAATAAAATCAAGGGAGAAACTCCATGGACTGTAAATTGGGATATGACTTATTATATTAAACATTTTGTCAAGTCTCTAACATTTTGTGAACAGGTTGACAATATGATATTGTCTGTACCAAATCTATTTTAACATTAATTAATTACAGTGAGTCACTATACCGCTATTACCCAAATATTTTACAGAACATTAGTTCTGCAAAATGATCCAGAAATAAAGATTCTTTGGCCATATTTCCCTCTTGACGATATATCATGCATATCAACATATTGAATGTTCTGAAAATTTCTTCAGTAAAGAAACCTGCTAAATTATGTTTAATTCATGTTTTTGATCATGAAACCTTTTTATCATAAACCTCTATTACTGTCTTCAATATTAAAGTACTTTTCTGTTGAAAACCACATTACCTCATTCCAAACTGAAGTGATAACTATGCAAACATTCTGGAAATGGAGTGAATAGACACTGTTCAAAATGTGTTTCCTAACTAAACCAAATAGGCCCACATGGTTAAAACAGGGCCAGTCTCTTAATTACATATTCTTAGAGCTTCTGGGTTTTTGTTATAAAATACGTTTGTTATGTAAGTCAACACATATTCACACTTACCTTTATCTTTCCAATACTTTTTACAATTTGAACCAAGTTTTAAAAGTAACTTATGAAAGTGCTCGCTTAGGCAGCACATATAATAAAAGTAACTTATGAAAATATAAAGTAACTTATTCAGGTAAAATCAGTAAGATTTTTAAAAAATTTTAAAGTATCAGGATTTATATGGAAGAAGAAATGCAATTTAGCAAGAATGGATCAATTTTTAGCCGATTTTCATAAAATAGGAACAAATATTACATCCTAAGATGTTATATTTTTGTGTCTAACCTTTGTTGTTAAGTTGAAATTTCATTTCTGGGGTGCCTGCATGGCTCAGATGGTTGAGCGTCTGCCTTCGGCTCAGGTCATGATCCTGGGGTCCTAGGATCGAGCCCCACATCGGGCTCCTGGCTCGGTGGGGAGCCGGCTTCTCCCTCTTCCTCTGCTTTCCCCCTGCTCGTGCTCTCTTTCTCTCTGTATCTCTGTCTCAAATGAATAAATAAAATCTTTAAAAAAAAAAAAAGAAATTTCATTTCTGTGTGAAATAGAGAATTTCATCAAGCACACACCTTAAACATTTAGATTTAAATAATTAATTGATAGGGCTTGGGATAATCATTTAACTCTTAATAATAAGTCACTTAACTCTCTAAACCCTTGTTCCCTCATCTATAAACTAGACATTATTATGGCTAACTAATATGGCTAAGGGTAAGAATTAAAGGAGATACACTTGTAATGTTTTTAGCACTATGCCTAGCATATAATCAATTTTAAATAAATGTGATTATTGTATTATCTCAAATTTTAATTCTAACTCTGATATTAGGCAAATTATCCCAAATAACCCAGTTTTGTATTTTTAAAATACTATCTAGCTCATAGAACTCATGTATTTTGCAATGAAAAAACAATAATTAAAAAAAAAATCCCCAAATGCCACTTGAGAATTTAAAAATGCTTTCCTTTTTTAATTTCTCTCCTCTACCAAAAAATAAAGATTACCAGTTAACTTTTCACAGATTTTTTGAAACTCTCTATGTTACTAAAATTATAAAGCAAGAAACATCCTTGGCTTTACTAAGAAATGAATATGCTCTAAGATACTATAAGTTTGTATCAGTTTCATTGATAAATAAACTCTTTGAAAATGATTGGCCCAATTCACGGAGAATTTATGGAAAGAGCAAAAATATGCTGTGCAAGTCCTAATACTCAATACATCACCACATGAAACAAAAGCCCAGGCTATAATACAGCTACCTACACCCAAGTTATCCCAGAAATTGTATATGTACTACAATATCAGTAATTATTGCTTATTATATGTTCCAGAAAAAAATTACTAATATTCTTAAGGCTTTAATTGGTTTAAAAGAAATGATTAAAAAATACTTCACACATCTTAGACTCTTAACAATAGAGAACAAACTGAGGGTTGATGGAGGGGGATGAGCTAGATGGGTGATTAAAGAGGGCACTTGTGAAGAGCACTGGGTGTTGTATGTAAGTGATGAATCACTGAATGCTGTTCCAGAAACCAATATTGTACTGTATGTTAACTAAGTAAAATTTAAATAAAAACCAAAATAACAAAACAAAACAAAAAAACACCTTACACATCTTCAATTCTGCTTTGGTTAAATGCCAAAGAAAAAGTGATACAATCGCTATATATGTATACTATTGTGGGAGAACAGCCTGAATCCCATGTCTACATTTTTAATTTGGTTCTACCACAAACTAGTAATGTGACCACTTTAAATGAATATTTGTGGCTAAACTGTTTTCACCTTAAAATAAAGAAGATAACTGAAGTAATTTCTCATCCTTTACTTAAAGACAGGATGAGACTGTGGCCAAAGCATGGATTTAGGAGGCAGATCTGGGCTCCTATCCTTACAGTATACTAATTCCTACTAGTTTGTATCTTTGAGACAATTACTTCCCAAAACGAAAGCTCATTCGTTTTTTTCAGTGAAAAGTAAACGAGATAAAGCATGTAAAGTCCCAGGTAGGTGCTGAATAAAAGTTAATATCATTGCGTCAAATCTACATTTCCCTTGTTCCTTGTACAGCCTTGACTTTTTCTTTGGACTGAATTCAGCCCGTAACCAAAAATCTGGGCACATGGATATTTTTTATTTATTTTAAACATTAAAAGTCACAAAAATCAAATGACATTTAATGTAATTATACATGTAATGAGTAATCTTCATTGAAAATAATACATTTGCTTGAAACCAGAGTTGTCCTGGTAAACCCAAGATGTACACTTTTCCTCTTACTGTAGACAGCCAGCTTCTCAGGAGTCTAAAATATTTCAGGTGTTAAGTTTAACTGCTGAGGGGCGCCTGGGTGGCTCAGATGGTTAAGCGTCTGCCTTCGGCTCAGGTCATGATCCCAGGGTCCTGGGATTGAGCCCCACATCGGGCTCCTGCCTCAGCGGGGAGCCTGCTTCTCCCTCTCCCTCTGCCTCTCTCCCTGCTCATGCTTTCTCTTCTCTCTCTGTATCTCTGTGTCTCAAATGAATAAATAAAATCCTCAAAAAAAATCTTAAAAAAAAAAAGTTTAACTGCTGATTCTATGTATAGTATTTGAGCACATCCCACTTGCCCCCCCCCCCCCCAGCCCCCCAGCCCTGATCTACGCACCTGAGGGACGAGAACTAAGCATTTCTATTAGCTGTTGTCAGTTTTGGGAAATCCATGAAGAGGGTCAGATGAGTGGTTGTATTTCTGGAAGGAGACACAGTAACAGAGCCTTGGTGTTATTATAGAATTATCTAATTAGTAATAAGGGGGAAAGCTGTGAAGCCACTTACCTGAGCGGGAAGCCTCGGATTAAACCATTCCTCCTAGAGAGTTCCTATTTGGGAAAGAAAGAGGATATCAACTTCAAATTCTCACTTCAGCTTCACTTACTTTATTGCACAAGTTTGTTGATTGTAACTTATTCTATTGATTTCATCGGTGATAGTGAAGTTCTCTTATTCAGTCTGGGACTAAATAAGTTATATTTGTAAAGAAAATCTTCCCCCCACCGCTCCAGAAAAATGGAAGCGTCCACTGGCCGGCAGTGTGGTCCACACTCAGCTCTGCTAGTGGCTCCGCGTGTACCTCGCTGGCTATACGTGGTTCTGTATTTGGCTGTGTGGGTGGTTGTGTGTGTATAATGGGGAGGAGAGCAAGGGGCTGTAAATTATAGCACAGAGAAGACAATTTTCTTATTTAAAGTGTTAACTGTAATAGAGATTTTTAAAAAATATAAGTAATGAAAAAAAGGAAAATATTTTTTAAAGAATTGCATTGACATTATGATACTTAAACTACAAATGAGCCAGTTTTATTTTTACTTTTTACATAATTGACAATGATATAAATTAAGTGGGTTTTTTTGAATACTTTTCTAAATATAAAGCATTAAATCCGGAGTTTAAAGTTTGTGAAAAATAAAATGTGACCTATTTTTTCAAATGAGAATAGCTTTATATTTTCCTGACTTTAATTTTAATACATGATCATTGTTTTAAAAAGCAAAACAATGCACAAAGGCATAAGAGAAGAAAGTAAAATCACCTGAAATCTCACCATTCCGATAAGCACTACTAAAATTTCATTAAACAATTTTCTAGTCATCTTATGATGTACACACGCACACAGACACACATATATACACATTTACTATAATCTTATGTAACTGGACATTCTATATGCACACTGCCTTGTACATTGCTTTCTAATGAAATACTATGTTGTACACATCTTCTTATGTCATTATTTTATGACTGGGTGGTATGATTGAACCGTAAGTTGTTTACTCAACTTCTGCTGAAGGACAAATAAATTGTTTTCAGTATTTTATATAGTATATAATAACACTATAGAAAATATCCTTATATATAATCTTTGGGTACTTTTTGGGTTATCTCCTTAGAATAAACTTCTAGAAGTGGAACTGCTGGAGCAAAAAAAATTATATCCATTTAAAAAATTTGGTCAAAAAAATAGATCAATTTACAATTCCAAACAGTACAGGAGAATGTCTATTTCTCAACACTCTCAACATCAGCAAGTATTATAAGCCCTTTTAAACTTTGATAATCCAGAATGTTTTTATTTGCTTTTTTATATTTTTATTATTAAACTGAATATCATTTCTTATGTTTATTGTTCATTTGCATTTTATCTCCTGACATTTTTCACATCATTTATATATTATTCTATTGTGGCAGCCATCTATCTCAATTATTTCTAAGAACTTCATATATTAATATTAACCTCTTGTTTGTATTAACAAATATAAACATGTTTTTCTGAGTTATTTACCTTGTAATTTGCCTACATGTATTTTAGACATATATTTATTTAATGTTATCAAATCTATATTTTTATTACCCTTACTACTTGATTATAGAATTTTAAAGTGTAATAATACAAAAAATTATAAAGTAGATACTCTTCCTCAGGTTGTCCTCAGTTTGTCCAGCAATTTTTGAGGTATGTCAGGGTGATTCATTTGCTTGTCTTCTCCTCTGCCCTCCCAAGAGTAATTTTACAAAAGTCTACCCATAAAAATTTCATTACAGTGTCACAACCTAACAATAGTGTAACCAGAAAGTAACCCTAATCTAGAGATAGCTCACATACAATAAAAGACAATTCATTTTCAGATTACTCCATCTTTCCCAGATACCCACAACATTCACACAGACTCCAGTCTGCCCAAGGAAAGCATCCACTGTGAAGTCCCAGCCCCAGAAAAGCACACCAAAATCTAGACCCTGTCAACTTTTACATCCTGATAAACATCATGAAGTCTGTGCCTCATTTTCTCAGGAGGTTAATAGTCACTATCAACTGCTGCTATTTTAGATAATACCTCCATGAACATTGTTTTATGAAAAGCTTTTTTCTTCTTTTAAGTTGTCCTTGAAAAAAATTACAAAAGTGGGATTATTGGATCAAAGGACATAAACATTTATAGAGCTCTAGTTACCTAGTATTATATTTTTATCAAATGGAGAATACCACTAAAATTGTTTGTGTTTTTGTTCCTTTTCAACTTTAATAGTTTTGAGTGTTATTAACAACTATTTTTGTTAGTTTACTAAGCATAAGAGAAGTACACAGTGGTTTTAATTCATATTTCTTTGATTTTTCCACATGCCTTAGGTTTCCATTTTCTTTTGTATGTATTTTGTATTACTTTCTATTTATTTATTTGTTTATTTATTTTTAAAGATTTTATTTATTTATTTGAGAGAGAGTAGGAGAGAGCAGAGAGGGAGAGGGAGAGGGAGAAGCAGACTTGCTGCTGAGCAGGGAGGGAGCCCAATGTGGGACCCTGGGATCCTGACCTGAGCCGAAGGCAGACACTTAACGACTGAGCCACCCAGGTGCCCCAAGAAATTGAAATTTAAAGCAGTACACAGATGGAACACTACATCAAAAACTAATGATGTAATGTATGGTGATTAACATAACAATAAAAATTATTTAAAAAAATAAAGCAGTACACAGTAGTTGTCTTTTTTTTATAGGAATAACAACAATAAAGGTTTAATCTCAATAAATTGATACATTTTACCTAGGTTGACAAATGGACCTAATCATTTGTTCATTTAATTTATGAGCTACTGTACTCTTTAGGGGATGTTAGCCTGTCTATGCTGTGCACAAATCAACCACAGCAATACATTTTGCCTGAATTAATATATTTTTCTTAAGAATACTAGCTACATTAATTTTATTTCATTTTATTTACTTATTTTTCTAAGTAATCTCTACACCCAGTGTGGGGCTTGAACTCACAACTCAGAGATCAAGAGTCGCACGCTCTACAGACTGAGCCAGTCAGGCAACCCTGGGCTAGTAGCTGCACTTAAAAACACACATTTTGATGGGCATGTGGCATCCTCCAAGAAGAGCAGTTAAATGATTCAATATGAGAAGTGTCAGTGAGACTGATTTTCTGGTCATTGACAGTTAGGTGTTAGATTTTCAGTACAACATGTACGTGTAAAAACAGATTCAGCTGATAAGTGATAGAGAAGAAGGGGCCAAGGGGCAGTGAGCTGAGCAGAGTGCAGGGAGACCGCCTCTTGGAGAAGACAGACAAGAGGATGAAGACAAACTCCATCCACTTTGCAGTTTGCCTTTGGACTAGCCTGGGACCAACAGGCATAATGATGAGCATCATTTCTCTATACTGTTATGAAATATTTTTATTCTTTTACTTTTCAATTGCTTTAGTTATATGCAAATGAAAGTTTATTCTAAATTTTTTGTAGTTTAAAGTAGAATAAGTCTATAGTAGACATCATCTTGAGAATATATAAATATTTAAATATATATTATGCCTATAATTAAAAAAATATTTTCAAAGTATTTCTCATAGTTATTCATTCATTCAGTTAGCAAATACTTCCTGAACACTTAAATATTTACTGAGGAACCATTTTAAATGCTAAGGATGCAGTGGCAAACAAGAAAATTTATATTCTAGTAATTTATAAATTACTAGATGAATAAATTATAAATTTATAAATTACTAGAATATAAATTACTAGACTATTACTAAATTACCAGTAATTTATAAATTACTAGAATATAATTATAAATTTATATTCAATAAATAAAAGAACAAATAAATGCTGAATATACAAGTGTGATAATTATTGTGAAGAAAAATAAAGAGGATGGAGAATGATGGCAGATGATCAGGGCAAGGCCTGTCTGTGGAGATAGCATTGGAGGAGAGATGTGAATGAAATGAGAGGTAAGCCATGTGAGTGTGTGGGGAATAGTTTTCCAAGCAGAGGAGAATAAGAGTAAAAATGAGTAAGACGTACAAGATGAGTAAGAGCGTGGCATGTTCCAGGAACACCAAGAAGGCTCTTTTGTTTCTGGAAGAGTAGAGTTTCTGAAAGAACGAACCAAATGACAAATCCCTGTTCTCCTGGAACTTACATCATACCAGAGAGACAAAATGAATAAACCATCACATAAATATATGTTGGGTGGTGATAAGTGCTATGCAGGAAAGAGCAGATCAGAAGAGGGAGGAGAAAGAAACAAGTGCTGTTTTAGACAGGGGGGTGAGAAAAGGCTCCTGAGAGGAGATAACATTTGAACAGAACCTTCAATGAAGAAGGGGACTGAGCCACACAGATATCCAAGGAAGAGTGACAGGCAGGAGAAGAGTGAGTGCAAAAGCCCTGAGATGCTTAGAGAAAAGAAAAGAGTGTGGAGGAAAGTTTGCAAGAAGAAAAAATGGTAGGAGGTGAGGTTGGATTCGTAGCCAGGGCCAGAATTGTTTGGAGTTTGGAGGTCTTCAGATTCATCCTCAGTGAGATGGGGTGCCAATGGATG
Organism: Eumetopias jubatus; assembly: GCF_037043125.1. Taxonomy (NCBI): domain Eukaryota; kingdom Metazoa; phylum Chordata; class Mammalia; order Carnivora; family Otariidae; genus Eumetopias; species Eumetopias jubatus. Next base: position 125,330,127 of record NW_028274811.1, read on the forward strand.
GTTATGAGCAGAGGCGTAAGATGGTATGGTTTACATTGTAGAAGGATCACTCTGTCTGCTTTGTTTGGGGGACAAGGGTGGAAGCAGGGAGAACAATTAGGAAGTTATTGGGTAATCTAGGTGAGAGGCAAAGGTGTTTGGATTAGTGGGGGTAGTGGAAAGGGGTCAGAGTCTGGATATATTTCGAAGGTAGAGCTGACAGGATCAAAGAATGATTAGCTGTGGGGTGTAAGAAAATAAGTACTAGCTGGACTGCACTTGCAAAAGTCCAGGCAGAATTATGTATTTATAAATGTAATTCAATTTGAAAGGCTTACATTTTAATTATTCAAAGATACTGTTAATCATACAAATACGGATTTGATCAGTACATTCAACTAAATTCCTTTGAATGTGAAGGTTTGATTGAAATGTGAGAAATAATTCTCTTGTTTTGCCTTTTATTTAGCATCTGGCCCATATAAATAACACTCATAATTCAACCACTTGGCAACAAATTCACCAAATACTTGCTTGTTAAGCTTGGCGCTATACCAAGATTTGAGGACACATGATCAATAAGGTACTGATCTGAAATCATATTTAATCTTCAAAATTACTATTTTTAGGTAGGTACTCTGACATTAATATCCGTGCTAGTGTCTGTGACATAATATTATATAATATCACAGTGTACTTTTAAAAAATAAAAATGTTCCCTATTATAATGTTGATTTTGGGAAATAGGGCTTCCTTCTAGTCTGACTTAGTGGTTATGGCCTTTATTTGTAAATTGTTTTAATTTTCTTGGGATGGAGTTTGATTTAAAATCCATGTAAGGTAATAATGAACCATATGACAAAGGAGTTTTTGTGAACATTTGATTCAATTTAATGATGCTTGATTTAGGTTTTTTCTTCAGTGACCAGAGGAAAACTATTTGAAGAATCCATTATTATATAACTTTTATCATTACTACCAAGCCAAAATTGTTATCTGATTATTTTGGAAACATTCTTAATTCATCTAGTGAGTGTTGCATTACCTTTATGGACTATATCTCTTTATGACCATACTACAGTATTTTTAAAGAAATATTTCCTCACTTTCATTCTTTTTATAGTGTCTAGAATATCATTGCTGGCTCTCTTTTTCTAAGAATTATATAACACCTAAGTGATGCTTCTGTTAGTGCCACTTAGTTAATTGTTATGAGAAACTCAGGTCCAATTTTAGCTTATTTTACCAAATTATAGCGATAAGTCAACCTATATTTTTAATGAACTGATTTAAAAAAACAAACTGTCTTTTATTCTTGCCATTGGTCTGTACTAATCAATGAAGAATTGTTTTCTGATACTGATTCAGGGAGAAAAAGATGGATTTAGGCTTATAATGTATGCCTGTCATGCTTCCGATTATTTTGTGCATTGTCTTTATATATATTTTAGGGCCAATTAATATGGGGGAGGTGTTCAAATCATTAACTTCTTCATTAGGACTCGTGCAATTCTTTCTGTTTTAAGCATAATAATTTATCTGGAATTATTTTGCTATCCTGATAAAATTCCTATAAATCTTTGCCTATCCAACATCCATCCTTCAACAACTCTGAATCTTCAAGAACAACTCTGAACCCATAACTAAACAAAAGGAACATTGTGGAGAAAAGTGTCAAACCAAAGCTCAAGCCTTCTGCATCATGATGATTGGGTTGACCACACCAACCAACAAACAGACAAAGCAAAAACCTGCCTATAAAAGCCATCATGTTAACTTTTGTTTGTTAAATTCATGAAGCAGGGGCTTAGTGAAAAGAGCTGGAAGAGGAAAGAACAGGATAAGAAGAGTGGAGAGTAAAGGCAGTAACTGCAGAAGTAGCAGAGGTTAGAAATCACAGAAATAATGGGAAGCAGCTATGAACATAGGTGGCAACAGAGAGCCCTTGAAGAATGCACAGAGATAGATGTTCAACTCTGCAGCTCACCTGCTCTGGGGCTCTTGAAAGCACAGGACAGCTCCTCTATGAGACTATCTGCAAGAGAGAATTTCCACACAAGTATAACCTTTTTTTTTTTTTTTTAGAGAGAGAGAGGGAGAGCACGTGCACATTTGCAAGCTGAGGAGGGGGCAGACGGAGAGGGAGAGAGAGAATCCCAAGTAGGCTCCACGTTCAGCAGAGTCTGTCCTAGGGCTCTATCCCACAACCCCAACATCATGACCTGAGCCGAAATCAAGAGCCAGATGCTCAACAGACTGAGCCACCCAAGCACCCATGTATATATAACCTTTTTAAAGGCATATGCTATATAGCTGTAAAATATAGTAAATTTCTTACACAGAAGAGAACCATACTTTTTTCTACTGTTCTTTGATGAGAAAAACTAAGTAATAAAGACTTTAGTATTTCATGAATAATCATTTATACCATGATTTTTGATGAAAGAAAGCCCCTATTAATGTCTTCCTTGTTTGTAGAAACACTAACTCAAAAATACAACAATTTTCTCTCCTTTTGGCTAAATTTGTTGTGCATAGCAAAATGGCAGACTTTTAAAATCTGAAGCACATATCTGCCTTAATATTTGTAGAGTGAGATAAGATATAAATAAAGTGATTCTAAATTAAATTTGCATTCTTTGCAATTAGCTTCAGAACCTGTGTAATTAGCTAGCCAAAATAAACTTTTCTGTAATTTAGCTTAATAACCTGGACTTCAGTGAATTCATTTTTTTGTTTCCTTTTTACTGTGTGACACCGTCCTAAAATGTATTAATGTGAAGAAATTTGATTTGTGTATGATTCATTTTTCTTTAATCCACTAAAATGTCATCAACTTAATAGTTTTACTTTCTGCCTGTGGAGCATTGAAAGGTAGATTCTATCAGAGATTTTCTATCAAAAATGACTCAATGTAAGCCAAAAAAATTAGTAGTCCATGAACTATGTTATTTCTGTGCTACTTATGTAAATAATTTCATTAGAAGAGGGAAGCCTTACTGGGCCATGCTCTCCTGATGAAAATATAGAAGTTCACGTGCTCACTGGAAAGGAAGTATTGTAACATGGCAAATGGCCAAGAAAGCCCACAGCTGGCTCACTTCTTCAGGATTATATAAGGCTCTTGGGCATCTCATCTCAAATTCTCCTTTACTTCAACCCAACCCCATTCAAAATAATTCACCTTAAGCCTGTGGCTCTCAATCTTTAATGGGGGTGCTTGTTTCGGTACAGATTCCTGGGTCCCACCTTTAGAGACTGCAGTTTCACCAGTTGTGGGTTGGGGCCGACGAGTCTGCATTTCTAACAAGCCTGCAGGTAATTCTGATGCAGGTGAGCTGTGTATACCCATTGAAAAATACCTGCATAAGGGCATCTAGCATCTTGATTTTAAAATCATACTAAAGATATAACTATCTAATATCCCCTCCTGAAAACACATTCTAATGTTGATAGTGGGATTTGGGAGGAGATTGAGTGCTTTAAAAATTGGCACATCACAATGGTAGGGGAAGGGTACTTAAAATGGGGACTTTGTGGGTACTTAATTCTTTTTAATTTCATAAAGCTTCCTTTATAGGAATAAAATCTCAGAAATGAGAATAAGGGCACAACATAAGAGAGGAATAAGAATGGGTGATGACCACATTTCTCTTTAAGAAGGGGTATCATTAAAAGGCTTTAGACAGCGCTTGAAGTTAAGTGGAACCGGCAAGATATCATCTTTTAATTTTCAGAATATCAGTTAAGAAGATTTTCTGCTGCAAGAAACAGATTACCCAAACATCAGTTACATAACCCTTAAAGATATTCAATCATCTAACCAAACAAGATGCTTACAGATGGAGGTTCCAGATAGGGAGTTCAATGACCTAGGCTTACTCTTCTTTGCCATCCTCAGAATGTTGGCCTGTTGTTCCAGACTTATCATGTCATTGTCACATGATGGCTGCATCCTCAGACATTTGAGGGGGAAAGAAGAGATCATCTTACTTTGAGCAAAATCCTTCCCAAAAGACTTCCCCTCCTCTCTCATTGATCAGAACTAGCCAGAACTGGGTCACACCAAACATTAACAAAGGAGAATGAAATTTCACTCCTGTTTTATATCAATTATGGTTCATGCCCTGATCTGGAGGGAGAGTCTACCTTCTCTGAATATGCTGCTGCTAGAAAAAACTCAAGGTTCCTTAAGTTGATATATAATATATTTAAAAATGGGGAAATAACAATAGATAGGCAACCAATCATATCTTCCTTGGTTTTGAAATTATTCTTTGAATTTACTGGTTGCAGAATCCTAGAAATGCATTGAGAGTGGGCTCGAGTCGGAGGAAGAGGTTATGGCCAGAATTGTTTCTGGGGATGGTGATAGGTGGGGTGGGAGTGGGTATGTGGCAGATGACCTGGAGAAAGAGTTGTCTTCTTTTTTGATATTTTGGTCAGTCAGTCATGCCCTAGTTGAGGATACCTTTGTAAGAACTAAAAGTGTTTGTAAAGCTTGTGTTGCCACAAGGAATAATAAAATAAAAATGACTATAAGCTTATAACATTCTGTAAACTAATAACCTTTGGTTATTTCCAGAACTTATTTGCCTACTTGTAAGTTTGTTTATTGCAATAATCTAGTATTTTACCACCTTCCGTTTAAATATAAAACAAAGTATTATTTTGGCTTCTTGCAACTCACATGAAAGACTATGGTAAATAGTACTGCATAGTGTTTGCTTTTATCTTCAACTCGGGAGATCACACAAGTTATTTAGACATGCTGGAAAACAATGTCAGCCATATATATAATGCTTTTGTTTATACTATGCTTTGCTTTGTTCCAAAAATACTTGAAGTGGCTTAAAAGAATGTGCCTAATACAAACAGGTAATGATAAGTGGAAATGGCAGCCTAACACCTAAGTAGGACAAAGTTACTGTTTTTAAATTATATATAACACAAAATGATGAGAATGAACTTAGCATTTTCTGAGACTAATATTAGACTTTCAAGGATTATTATTTCAAAATTAAAATGGAAATTATTGTAGGAGCCCTGCATGGCTCAGTTGGTTAGGCACCCAACTCTTGATTTCAGCTCAGGTCGTGATCTCGGGGTTGTGAGATGGAGCCCCGCATCAGGCTCCACACTCAGCTGGGAGTCTGCTTGGGATTCTTTCTCTCTATTTCTCTCTCCCTCTGCCCCTCCCCGCCTAAAACAGATAAATAAATATTTAAAAAATTATTGTAATTGGGAAGTCTTTGCTTTCAACTTTGTTCTCACTAGAGTTGTTTCAAACAAAGGAATGTTTCTTTTGTAACAATTTCAGAACAAAAAACTTGAACATTAATATATGTGTCAATACACTTAATGGTATTTAAGTTTTTATTTTGGAAAGATTGAATTTCTATTTCGGAAGTAGAGTTCATATTTAATAACTATTGACATTTTAAACATTTAAAAGCTCTATTGATATGAATAATGAAGAAATAGGTATTGGTTCATATGACATTGTAATATCTTCACAGATATATGTTAGCATTTTATGAGGAAATTGAATTTCATTTAATTGGAAATTGCTGTTGCTTCAAAATAATCAGGGCAATGCAATGCTCTTCAACTTTAATAACTGTTTTAACAATATCATTCTTTCTTGAAATATGAAAGAAACAGACAACAGTGTGTAATATTGTATTTTTACAATAAAGCCTTACCAAGTGTCCACTCATAAGGACACAGTTTTCCAAACTGAGGAAAATGTTGCAGTGAAAGAATATGTTATAAGAAAAAACCAAACAAACTAAAGACTTACCTTTAGAAAATAAATGCTGGAAAATGGCCCAATAATAGGGATTCACTTGAATTTTTTTTCCATTTAAACAATAGTAAAGATTTTAATCTCCTTTTCCTTCAAAAATGAAAAATATCCCATGTGTGTTAATGGCTTCAAAATTTTAACCTTAAGAATTTCAAAATAGTTAAAATATCAAATTCTTTCTTCATCGCAGATAATGGAAAACAAACTCAACCTAAATTATAGTGGTGGATTTTTTTCCCTAACTCTATATGTATGTGTGTATGATCTGAGAAACTTGTCATAATCATTTAAAATGATTTTGAAGAACTGAAAGGTGAATTAATTGAAATAACCATCTGTTTAATTATCATTCATTCAAGAGTTTTTTTAATTTTTTAGGCTAATGATTGGCAAAACCGAACGCATAAATCAAATAGCATAAAAAGTTAATCTATAGAGGTTGGGTTTACAAAAAGCATTCTAATCAAGTCTGGGCAAATGAAGATTAGATTAGGCAGTGACTGTTGAGAGTTAAATATTAATGAAAAATGCATTAACGTGTACCACTTGTTTTCTTCAAAATTTATTTATTTATTTATAATTTTTTGCATTATATTTATCATTTCACTTAGCAGTGTTATGGGTATATAAGTATTTTATAAGAAGTTATATTTTGGAAAGGAAAAAAAAAGGACTAGAAAATTCATAACATGTTTCTCAGGTAAACACACCTAAGGTAAAAATACAATTGTGATTGACACATAGTAGATGTCCAATAAAAACTTGTTGGAAATAAATATGATGGGTTAATTGGGGCAGCAGAACTATATGCAGATTTGATTCTCAGAATCATTCAGTTATGAATAAACACCTTGAACATTGTTGATGATGGTAGTATCACTGTTACTGAAAAGCAGCGACTCTATTACAGTTATTTGACAATGCCATACTTCAAGGAGATGAAGAAAAACACATGGGAAACAGAAAAAGATGATAATTGTTAAGGGAGGTTTGCCCAGCACAGTTTTACTATTGTTCTGTCTAGTAATGTTTGACATGACTGAGTCAGGGGTATTGCAATGGCAGTTTATATTCAAAGCTTAGTATTGTAATCACATTGTTTCAAAGTCCATCTGATGTATATGTAATGATAGCCATAATTGTACTTTGCCACTTGGTCTTTAGGCAACAGGAGTAACATGATCACAAAAATGGATATTTGAATCATTATTCATTTTATACAGACTGGGCTAGGGTTAATGGAGGTGGATGGGGAAGGGGTTGGGAGGAGGTGGACAGGAAAGAGGTTGGGTCTGTGAGGGGAGATTGAGCAGTACAGGAAGCTAGGCTGAGAGCACTAGGAAGACTCCTCATGGCATCCGGAGTGTTGCATGTCACTAACTTCTGCTGCAAGCCTATGGCCTGGTGTTTTGGGAAATTCTGGCTAATGCGCTTGTTCCCACACTCAGGAACTCAAAGTAGCATAAAGAATGCATCTTCCCCGATGAGTGAGAACCCGACAGATGGCTCGGTTCTTAGTTTCTGACCAAGGGCTGCTGGTGGACAAATAAAGCAGAAAGAATGGTGACTAATATCTAACTTTCTCAGAAGAAGAACTGGGTAGTCACAAAATTTCCCCTCCTCTTCCTCCTTTCCTTCCGGAGTTGTGTTTTACTTAAAGGCGACTTCTGTTTGTAAAATTAAGGGCTGTTCACTGGCCCCCAAATCTCCAACAGGGAGAGAGAAAGAGATCCTAAGGGTGTTAAGAACAGAGGAGTAGCTTTGGGGAATGCACTGAAATATCTGATGATATAAACATGTTAATACCTCTAAGACATTGGAAAGGAAGCCGTCATTCACATTTTATTCATTCATTCATTGAACATTTATTGAACACCTAGTATTGTCTCCAAGCCATTTTATAGACATAATGCAATACCAAGGACACTAAATGTGAACTCTGTTCAGAGACCAACAAGGCACTCCTTGTACTTGCCGTAAGACTGCTCCTTCCTAGGTGTCTTTGCCTCCACCTGTAGGGTCAAGGGGATGCCCTGGAAACCCGCTACTCCCTGATTACAGCTTGCCACCTTATCTGCCTTGAGCCCACTAAAATTAATCTCATATTAAAACTGCAAGTAGTTGTACTTCTCATTCCCATTCATTTCCTACTCTAATCCCTACACTGTTCGTATCACCTATTTTATTCCTTTCTCCCACCTTTCTCTGACTTCTGAAAACTTTAACATCATTTCCTTTGGAACTTATGATCCATCATCAATAAACTGCTCTATACCTTTAACCTTCTCTGAAGGTTCCCTTCACTTTCTTGCTCTAATCAAAACTTGGCTCTCTCTTGAGCCTACTACTACACTATCAAGTTGTAAGACATTTTTTCTTCCATATGGTTGCGGTTGGAGTGGGAGTATGTGTCCTCCCTGTTCCATTATCACCACTTTCAGAGTATTCTCACTCTCCCTTCCCTAAAAAAATACTCAGGTGTGAGTTTCATATCATCAGACTGTCCCCACTTATCTCCATTTTGCTTCTATCTAGTGGCTCTCTGGGTTGCTGTGCTTGATTTCTTGGTTTTATTTCCTGACCCTCTGCATGCTACTCGTACCTTAGTTCTTGGTAATGTGAAACACATGAGTGATCCTCCCAACACTTTGGTCACTTAGTTCCTTCACATATCTCTTCCAATAATCTTGACTTCTGTCCTGCCTTAGCACTCATGTCTATTATTATACCTAGACCTTATCATTACCAATAATTGCAACAGCATACTCTGCTCTGACAACCACTTTTCTAACTCCTTCTTCTATCCTGTAACTATAACAAGCCTTGGGTCAAACCAGAACCTACAGTCCATTGACCCTACCACTTTTTAGCCATCTCCCCTCTTCCTGTTGACCACTTTTCCCTCCTTCCCCAGTACAAATCCCATAGTCAAGCACTGTAATCACTCACTTTTATTCATCTGCAAATCCCTAGCCCTTCTCTCTTACCTCATCTTACTGCCTTAACACAAGCACAACCTTGTTAAGCCAGCTATTGCCTACTTTTCATTTAATTTTAAATCTATGACCATTAACCTCCTTGGACCTTTAGTGATTTCTGAGAAATGTCCTGTATTCTCCTAGTTCAATCACTCTCCCGCTCTCTTAGATAACAATTGCATACCTTCTTGTCTCTCTTCAAACCTCCAGCATTTCCTCTCACATCCTCAATCAAGTCAAGTGTTACTTTTGGATGAAAATATGGGTTCCTTTTTAAGACCAATCTCATCTTCTCTTGTCTATTAAAATGCACCACTTGCAGTTCTTCCCTCTCCTACATTATCATATTTCCCCCCTTTCTTCAGGGTCATTTCCATGAGCATACAAACATTCCATTTTGTTCTCTCATCTTTACTTCAATCTGGAAACTCTTATATATGTATTTTTAAAGTAGTCTTATGCCCAATATGGAGGCCAGTGTGGGGCTTGAAGTTACGACCTTGAGATCAAGACCTGAACTGAGATCATGACCTGAGATCTGACCATTAACTCAGACACTTAATTGACTGAGTCACCCAGCTGCCCCTGGAAAGTTTAATTGAGCATTTAGTATTTACATCTACCAGGGCTGAAGGAATGGAAAAAAGAAAAAAATAGAATCACTGCATACTGCCCCTACAGACCAGAGGTAGAACTTTGCTAAGAAAGAATTTAGGATTAAAGACTGTAGATATAATGAGTTACAGTACTTTAATATTACCTGTAAATTTCCATAATACCAGCTTTCTATTGCCCAGGTAACATCTATAATGGAAGTCATTTTGCTCAGAGCAGAATATTTTATGAGCCTTTCCACACTTTCTATCACTAGAAATGATAAATTTGAACTTTGTTGTGGATTCTTATGTATAGTAGCTGGCTATTTTCTTTACAAACAACAGATAAGACCCTGCTCCATAAATTAAGGCCACAATTTATTGAACATCAATAAACTTACTGATTACACGATTCTTGGCTGAGTGTTTTCATCCAATTGTTCATTTAATCCTCACAGCAATCCTGTGAGGCAGGTAGAGTTCCTTAAGTTCCAAAAAAATTTTTTTGTTTTTAATAAAGGCCCTCCCCATGAGTTTTATAAAATTTTAATTTGAATTAGGATAACATGCAAATTCTTTGAATAGTCAAACACAAGAAAAAGTATGCATGCAGATGGTCTGAACTAAATAAGTCATGTGCACTTGAGAATGAACTCTGTCTTGTGAAAGAGAACACGTCAATGGCTACAGTGGATTTATTGTGTGAGTGGTTTCTGCAGGACACCAGAAACCCCAGGCAATGACAGGACGACTTAGCCAACAGAAAACTGGTAGCTTTAGGGGATATGCAGGGAGGAGGGCATGGATGAGAAAGGAGGAGGGAGTGCCCACTTACTGTCAGATACAATATACTTTTTAAATTAGGTAGTTTAGCTTTTTTTACTCTCAATTTTATATTAAAATTTTTTTGAACCTGTAGAAAAGTTGAAAGAAGAGTCCAGTGAACAACTGTATACTATTAATGTAGGTTCCAAAATGAACATTTTGCCATATTTGCTTCTCTCCAAATATTTACATTTTTTCTTTATTTTAGAAGAAAGTTAGTTGCAGACATCCTGATTCTTCAGCATGTAATGCTCAGTCTTTTGAGTTTCCTTTATTCTAGAATACCTTCTCAGCCTTTCTCATCTTTCATGACATCGATCTCACAGAAGGGTCTAGGCTAGTTGTTTTGCAGACTGTTTCTCCATTTGGATTACTGAGAGTTTTTCTCTTATGATTAGATTCACAATAAACATTTTTTTTGACAGTAGCACTGCATAGATAATAAGATGAATTTTAACATATATTAGATTTTCTTAATAAATGCATTACCTATGTTTTCTTCAGTAATTTACATGTACATTTTAAATATTTATTTTCTTTGCTTATAATGTGATTTTACTTAAAACTTAAATGAGATGAAATGTACTCTACTGTCACGAATAAGAATTTCTTTACAGTTTAGCAAATTATGTATTTTCAGTGACAAATTTTAGATCTTAATTTTTTTTTTTCTTAAGTGAGCTCTATGCCCAGTGTGAGGCTTGAACTCACAACCCTGAGATCAAGAGTTGCATGCTCTATAGACTGAGCCAGCCAGGTGCTCCAGTGACAAATTTTAAAAATTAAGAATGAATACAACAGGGACACCTGGGTGGCTCAGTAGGTTAAGCGTCTGCCTTCGGCTCAGGTCATGATCCCAAGGTCCTGGGATCAAGTCCTGCATTGGGCTCCTTGCTCAGCGGGGAGCCTGCTTCTCTCTCTGCCTGCAGCTTCCCCTGCTTGTGCTCTCTTGCTCTCTCTCTCTCTGACAAATAAATAAAATCTGAAAAAAAAGAATTAATGCAACATAAAATGTGTGACTGTAATTGCTTTAAAATATTTATATGCAACTAATGAATCATTGGACACTACCTCAAAAACTCATGATGTTCTATATGTTGGCTATTGAATTTAAATTAAAAAAATTTATGTATGTACTGTGTACAAGGCTAATAAATGCACTATACTATTTTTGTCCAGGTGATAAGGAAGTTCCAGTAATGTGAACCTTTTTTAGAAGTCTTAATAAATCTTTGCTACAATGTGGAGTAAAACTAACACGGTGTTTGATAAGAAATGCCAAAATTGTTGGTTGTAGAAATAGGAAATAGAGAAAATCTCCTGAAATAGCTCAACATTTATTTACAGAATTTTAACGTGTGCTTTACAATAATAATGGTTGCTGTTTATTATTTTTTTAAATGTATCTCCTGTAATTAGCACACAACCTTAAGAGGGAGATATTATTTACATTTTGTAGGTTAGAAACAAAGCAACTTTTAGTCATTATACTAAGTCCCTTTGGTTTTATCAGTCTACAAAAACGCTTGCCTTATGGGATGCTTAAGTGATGCTCACTTCCATCTCTCTGTTATAGTCCTTCTGGAAAGAGATTGACTCCACTTGCCACCATTCCAGAAACTTCTCTTATGGAAAGGTAGTAGGGGAATCTAGAGACTAAGTCATCTAACTTCCCTCTGGCCTTTCTCCTCCCAACTGCAATCTAGATCTGAAGGTCCTTTCCTTTCTAAGCTACCTTTGGAAGTGTTAGTCAGATGTTGCCCTCCTGCTGGAGAAATGAACATCTCCCCAGGATCTTGATGTTCCTTATCCATAGTAAATTTGCAAAGCAATTAATCTAAGCTAGGATAATTAAGGATGATTTGTTTTCAACCATTATTTTACTTTTAATAGAACGTTGACCATAGCTTTTTCTTAGTCATGATTTTAGTTTTTCTATGACAAGAATACCCACTATTAACATTATTAATTAATATTACTCTGAAATTTCCAGTCGATACAGACATAACCTTTAGGAAGGAGAAGTAAATTTTCATTATTTACAGATATTATGATTAGGTATCAGCGAACTCTACAAAATCTACTAATAATTATTGAAAATGAAAAGCTTAGATTTGAGATAAGCATATATATATATTTTAAGATTTTATTTATTTGACAGAGAGTACAAGTAAGGGGAGTGGCAGGCAGAGGGAGAGGGAGAAGCAGGCTCTTTGCTCAGCAGGGAGTCAGATATGGGGATCCATCACAGGACCCTGAGATCATGACCTGAGCCAAAGGCAGCCATTTAACTGACTGAGCCACCCAGGCGCCCCAAGAGATAAACATATGTTTTTAAAAACCCTTTCAATACATCAGTAAAAACAAGTCAGAAAACAGAACAGAAAAAATTTCATTCAGAATAGCAATAAAAACTAGGAATACCCGTAGGGTGAGGTGTAAGGTAAACAATCCGTGTTACTTTATATCAAAAAGTATGTAATAAAGCTAGCCTATAATATTGTTGTGATGCAAAACAGAAAGATCACTAAAACAAAATCGAAAGTAGGCAATCAACCCAGTATTCAAGAAAGCATTAATACGTGATAAAAGAAGTATCATAAATCAATGGGCAAGGGAATTTTATTTTTACTGGTGCTCTGACAGTGGATTATCATTGAAAAATAATCAGTTTTGTTTCTAACTGAAAACTATAAACCAAAATACACTTTGCATGGTTTAGAATTAGATGTAAAAATTAAAGGGGCACCTGGGTGGCTCACTTGGTTAAGCATCTGCCTTCGGCTCAGGTCATGATCCCGGAGTTCGGGGATGGAGCCCTACATCAGGCTCCTTGCTCAGGGGGGAGTCTGCTTCTCCCTCTGCCCCTTGCACCGCTCATGCTCTCTCTCCCTCTCAAATCAATCAATCAATCAATCAATCAATCAATCAATCTTTAAAAAAATTAAAAAAGAGACTTATGTAAAGTGGCACCTGGGGACACATCATCATGATGGCTATGTTAATGGTACCGGTGGAGAACAGCTACAAAGCAACTCATTGTGGAGAGTAGAACACTGTAGTCCAAGGGCCTGCAAGCTGAGGGGATTGTCACATGGGTGGCTCCTTAGGAGGAACTTCTTGGGAGAGCTGGCCCTTGGATGAGGTGTCACATTTGGGTTGTTGGAGAAGAGGGGACACCCAGGCGGTGGCACATTAGCAAAATCATGGTGATAAAAAAACAAGTCAGGCATTGGGGAAAGAGGGATGCCCCAGGAAGGGGATGAAAGCTCTGGGAGGGCAGAGATTTGCATCTGCTTTGTTTGCTGCTCATCCCCCAGGACCCTGGCTCTTGAGAATGGCTGTTGTTGGGGAGTAGCCAGCTCCTGGGCCAGGAGATTCACTCTGCATGTTGGAATTTGAGACAATGAGAAGCTTCTGAGCAGCAACCACCAACGGGTGAATGGGATAAAAAGACATAAAATGTCGGAGAATCTGCACAGTGAAGGTATTTGTAAGTATAAATGCAATGAACGAAAATACGAAAGAAAAGGTGAAGAGATTTTTTTTAAGAGAGTTTTCGAAAGATCTGTATTTTGCAAAGTGTATTAATCAAGTCAAAAGAAATGGAAAAATAAGACAAGAAGGGATAAGGTCAGTACATCAAAGATATCCTAAAAGTTATCAAGACGTGAGGATTTATCAAGAAATGGGACAGGGAAATTAAATTTTTCACAAAAGAACAATTACAAACGGCTAATTAACTTTGGAAAAAATGTCATTTTCTTGACCATAAAAACAAGTTTAAAATAATATATTAACTACTTCTTCCTCTTTTTAAAATTAACTAGTAAATGTTAATAAGGACGGTCAACTTTTTGGAAAAGTAATCTACTAACATATTCAGAGGGCTTTAGATTGTTCATATCTTTTCATTCCTAGGATCTGTTACAGTTCTAACTAGTAGCTATATTAAGGAACTCAGAAATGCTGGCAAAGCTTTTGTGCAGAGTTTCTTCTCAGTGTTATTTACATAATTAAAAAAATAGGAAAAAATCTATATAAGTAATAATACGGGAAAAATTGTTATCAACCTAACAATAATAAATATAAATATATAAATATAAAATATATAAAAATAAATCATAATAAAATACTATCCACATAATTAAATAGTAATAAAAATGTTTTCAAACAATTTTAACGATTTGTAAAGATGTTATATTGTAATAATAAAAGCAAGATGCGAATTTTAAAAAACTGACTGATGCCAAGGTGTATTCTAAACTCCAGGGTGGGTGTGTATGTGTATATGTATGTGTGTTTTTGTTATGAAAAAAGAGAAGAATAAACTTAAATTTACATCTTTGTCTGACTAGCTTTTGCTATTTTCCCTGGCAGTCTTTCATGTCCTGAATAGAGCTCTGAGGAGTCTTATTTTTCTTGTTTATCATTTTATTTTTCAATAAAAAGTATTAATTTGGTGTAATATAAACAGTTATACCAACAGCCAAGATGGCTAAGAAAGAAAGCTGCTGTTTACATTCTCTTCCTTAATAAGTGGTATGTTTGCTTTGGCTAAATTGCCACTTTGGCAAATTACCATTTTTTTTTTTTTTTTTTACATTTGTCCGTGTAAAAGTGATGTAAAAGTCCAAAGACGTAAAAACTGAATATTAACTTCTAATTTTTAAGTCAACTTCTGAAATGAACATTGTAATAACTAGGTATTTTTTTTTAGTTTATTATATAAATATCTTTAAAGTAAACTGTGGTTGAACTCATAATATTGAAGTAAACATTGAAGGCAGGAAATCCAGTGAACTCTCTTATCATTAGTGCTTAGCTGTCAAAATATCTACATAATAGGAGTAATTTTTAGCTCATATCTTCACCTAGTGTCTGATTTTAATTTCAGCATGATCCTCTACACCTGATGTGTTAGAACAACCAGATTTTTAGGATGAAAAAAATGGCGTGTGTGAAGAAATTTGCTTGAATACTACTACTCAAAGACTTCTCCAAATGTCTGGCTAAGCAGTCTGATGGTCTGGGGAGAAGAGGACTTCTGGACATAAGCACATGCCCGGGGGATCAGAGAAAACCAGAGTCTAACAAGTATTGCAAATGCTATGATTCACTCACTTATTTAATTTGACGATTTAAAACTGTGATAAGAGGCAGGCAAAATGTGGTGTCAAATTCAAAACAAAGTGTGGTGATCTGCCTTGTTTTCAACTTGTTGCTATCTGATGAAAACACTTTTCCACAAGCAACACTGACGAGCAGATGGTGCTAATAAGACCAATTAAGTGCTAAGCTTCTGGAAATGTTTTTTGTTGAGTGACATCTTCAGACTGTTTTCTGCTAACATACATCTGAAGCCATGTGTTTCTAAGGTGCAATAGCATTAATATTTATGGTCACTGGAATTTTCATTTTCAAGAATATGGACTCAGAGAAGACAAAACAAACCCCCAGGCCCCCCAAAACCCCAAAACCCTCTGGCCTAATTCCAAAAACAGTATGCGAAGTTGAGTGATGAGATTCTAACCCTTTTGGAACTCTAGGGGCCTTAGTCTAGGTCACTGGTTTCCAGTAACTGGTACATGAAGAAATTTTCTCTAGTCTACAATGAAGCAAAAAAAATACAAAGAAACCCCCCCAAAATAATGGATTAGGGGGTGCTTTTTCCCTTTTCTCTCTTAACTTCTACTTGTTTTTCCTGGTAGTTTGGAAGTCATTGATCCTATTCTTTCATTGATTTCTATCTACACAATATATTTCATTTGGATGACAGTAGACAGAATTGAATTAATTATAATACATTGTCATCATTGATCCATGAATGATCTTTATTTTCTTTATTTTACTTTTAATTTTATATATTTATGTATTTATTTATTTTATTTGGAGAGACAGAGAATGCAAGCCGGTTGGGGGAGGGGTGGGGGCGGGAAGAGCAGAGGGAGAGAGAGAATTCCAAGCAGGCTCCATGATCAGTGCAGAGGCCCACGTGGGGCTCGATCCCACAACACCTATGATCCCACGACCATGACCTGAGCTGAAATCAAGAGTTGGATGCTTAACTGACTGAGCTACCCAGGCACTCCTTAATTTTATTTTTTAAATTTACTTTTACTTACCACTCCTCCCCACAAAAAACTTTGAGGGATTGTCAGCCAAGCCAAGAACCAAAGTACTACCAATAATTTACATCTACCTAAATGTTCTTTCCTTATCCCAACTCCCTGCCTATCTACCTCCCCCTAGTAGACAGTGCCTTCTTTCTGTATGTGTGCATCTCCAAATTTCTCCTTTTTATAAGGACACTAGTCATATTGGATCGAGGCCCACTCTAATGACCTCATTTTAACTTGAATAAGATCCTTAAGACTCTATTTCCAAATAAGGTCACATCCTGAGGTACTGGAGGTTAGGGCTTCAACATATGAATTTGGGGAGACACAATTCAAACCATAACAACAGAGGACTTACTTTTTGTTACTATCAAGTTAACAGTGAGCCCCCTTGAGAAAGTTCATAGAGGACTTGGTTCAAGTCCTTTCCCAGAAAGGAAAATGAGAAGAGGGATAAAAATGAATAAAGGAAAAAAAAAAGAAATTTAATAGTGGACATCTATAATTTTTGCCTGCCCAGAATTGTTCTGTTCTTCTTTGGGTAATATCATCTTGCTTTTGCCCTGTGTGTGGTTCAGTTGGGAACTGAAACAGAGTACTCCCTCCTACTATGCTGAGTTATTGGCGTTGGGATGGCTACATGACCCATCATGAGCCAATCTTAACATCTGAGAGTGAGCTCTTTAGCTCTTTAGAGAATGGTGTGCTCTGTCTCCTGCGGTTGCGGGTGGCCAACCTTGACACCTCTTGAAAAGAATCTAAGTCAACATGGGGGAGAATAGAACTGAAAGATGGAGCAATGCAGAATTCAGGCATCATCTTGAATTCTTAGATTCACCCAGGCCTGAAGTTCACCCTTTGAACTTCCAAGTTAAATGAGCTAATAAATTTCCTTTTTGCTTTATGTTGGGCTCCTGTTACTTGTAACTAAGAGTATTAACAGATGCTCATTCGGTTTTTGAGGAAAGATAGTAGGAAATAGACATTTACAGAAGTGAGGTAACTTGACACATGCTTCAAGTGAGCACATAAATAACAGGATAGTTCTAGGACTTCCTAAAATGAGCTAATATATTATCTTCCTCCTTTTTTTCTTTCATTGATTGCTTAAGAGCCTCACTTTTTGACTCCTTTTGGATTATGGGGTTTTTGTTTTGTTACATGTGCTTTCATATACTTATCATTCTTTCCTCTCCCAAAATAACCCAGTGAGAAGGAAAACACCCATATTGTCTATGAATGGCTGGGTCTGAGCATCACTGATGAGCTTTAATTCATGTGTACTTAATAAATATTTTATTATTAAGGCATGCTCAAAGATTCCATATTTATTTATGGAAGTGTATTAACCTGTGGATAGTTGCCAATTTATGAACAGGTTGTATCCTAGAAATTTGTTAAAAAAAATAACTGGAGTTTAGAATACATCTTTCCACAGGAATAATGTTACATAACGTGGTCACAAACTAGCAAATAAGTCTTTTAAGCTATAAGGCAACTGTGGAGAGAGGCAGTATAATGTGTACTGGATAAGAATTTGCTTCCTGGATCCAGGCTGCCTGGGTTCAAATCCCACCTTTGCCATTTATGCCACTTACAAGTTTGTCCTTGTGCAAGTTACACCCACTAGAATACCTAATATTAAAAAGACTGAAGATATCAAGTGTTGGTGAGGAGGTGGGGCAATAGGAACTCTGATACACCGATGGTGGGAATATAAAATGGTACAACCACTTTGGAAACTGTTGGTAGTTTCTTAAAAAATTAAATTCACACTTACCATATGATGTAGCTATTCTATTCCCAAGAGAAATGAAAGCATATTTTCATATAAATACTCATACATAAATGTTTATAACAACTTTTTTTGTAATAGTCCCAAATTGTTAACAATCCAAATTTTATCGAGAGGTGAATGGATAAACAAATTGTTGTCTATCTACACAATGGAATACTACTCAGCAATAGAAAGGAACAAAGTATTGATACATGCTACAACATGGGTAAGTCTCAAAATAATTATACCTAGCGAAAGAAGCCAGACCAAAAAAAAGTACTTATTGTAGGATTCTCTTTGCATAAAGTTAAAGAAAATAAAAAAAAACAATTTATAATGATTAAAAGGAAATCTGGGTTGTTTGGGGATGGAGATGGGTAGTAGAGCAGATTGGATTACAGAGAGGAATGGGGAACTTTTGGGGCTGATGATGTATTCATATGTCATAGGGGTATTCATACGTCAATACTCATCAAGTAGTACACTTTATATATGTGATGTTCATTGTATGTTAATTATTCCTCATAAAAATATTTTTATTATACCTCATAAAATATAGTTTTAAAAAGATTTTTGTTGCTATTTATACTTCCTAATTCCTGGAAAGTCTGAAAAACAAAGTATTACATTTGTACTGTCCTCCTCCATTTTTTACTAAAACAACAACAACCCACACTAGAACAAAACAAACAAGAAAGGAAACAACTCATCCTGTTTTCATTTATTTTTTAAGATTTATTTTTTATTTTTTCTGATTTTTTTTTTATTTATTTGAGAGAGCGAGAATGAGAGAGAGTGAGAGCACATGAGAGGGGGGAGGGTTGGAGGGAGAAGCAGACTCCCCGCTGAGCGGGGAACCGGATGCGGGACTCGATCCCGGGACTCCAGGATCATGACCTGAACCGAAGGCAGTCGCTTAACTGACTGAGCCACCCAGGCACCCTATTTATTTTTTAAAGATTGATTTATTTATTTGAGAGAGAGGAGAGACAGCACAAGTGGGAGGGACAGAGGTAGAAGGAGAAAGAATTTTAAGCAGACTCCATGCTGAGAGTGGAGCCCAAAGTGGGGCTCGATCTCACGACCCTGATATCATGACCTGAGCCAAAACCAAGAGCTGGACACTTAACTGACTGAGCCACCCAGGCACCTCCTCATCCTGTTTCTTAAATGGAAATTTAAAAATTTAAAAGGCAAGAAAATTTATTTCATAAATCATATCAGCCTATACCAATATTATTATAAATGCAACACATTAAGATATTAGGCATTGTTATGCCATATTGAACCATATTCTCATGTCTTATAAACCAAATAACATAAATATTGTAGTATTAAAACATTTCAACTTTTTATGAAACATTTTGAGACTATTAAGATGCCATGAAGACAGAGCCCTTCTAGATTATAGTCTAATATCATGAACACCGTTTCCTCTGACACATTAGTTGCTGGTAATTAGTTGGTTAATCAAAAAAGTGGTCAATTGCAATGAGTAGTAAATAAGTCCTAGAGATCTAAAGCACAGTGTAATGAGTATAGACGACATTGTATTATAATCATCAAACTTGCTAAGACACTAGATCTCAATTATGCCAGCCACTAAAAAGAAATGGTGATTATATGATGTGATGGAGGTGCTACAATGGCAATCATTACAATATATAAATGCATCACATTAACATGATGTAGACCTTAAATTTACACAATGTTATAGATCAAATATATTTCAATTTTTAAAAAAGTGGTTGAAGGGATGGGGCGCCTGCGTGGCTCAGTTGTTAAGCTTCTGCCTTCGGCTCAGGTCATGATCCCAGGGTCCTGGGGTCGGGCTCCCTGCTCAGCGGGAAGCCTGTTTCTCCCTCTCCCACTCCCCCTGCTTGGGTTCCCTCTCTGTCAAATAAAATAAATAAATAAATAAATCTTTAAAAAAAAGTGGTTGAAGGGAGAAAATAATACCAAAAACTACATGTCTTAAAATTAAGGTTTGTATATTGTGCATTTATTCACCAAATCTTCAGTGAAACAAAGTTGTTTTCTTTGAATTTTGGCCCCTGATTAGAAGTTTTGAATTTCCCTTCCCTTCCTTTCTCTTCCCTTCCCTCCCCCCTCCCCTCCCTTTTCCTTCTTTCCTTCCTTCCTCTTTTCTTTACTTTCTTTCTTTGCACAAATCACATTCATTTGCAGTATCTTCCATTTTATGGTTTCTACTTCATTAACATGGAAATAGACTATAAAGACATTGCACAGGGGCACCTGGGTGGCTCAGATTGTTAAGCGTCTGCCTTCAGCTCAGATCTCCAGGTCCTGGGATGGAGCCCAACGTTGGGGGAGGGGGGGGGTCCCAGCTCAGCGGGGAGTCTGCTTCTCACGCTCTCTCTCTGCCACTCTCCCTGCTTGTGTTCTCTCTGTCTCTCTCTCTGTCAAATGGGTAAATAAAATCTTAAAAAAAAAAAATAAAGACATTGCAGAACAGTCTGAGTGCAGAATTTTTTTGGATTTTTACAATTAAGGATTTTTTTTTCAATTGCCTCACTTGCATGTAATTTGATAATATTTTTTAGCAACTCACTTTTTTAAAAGATTATTTATTTATTTGTGAGAGAGAGAGCACCCACGAGCAGGGGGAGGACCACAGGGGGAGGGAGAGGGACAAGTAGACGCCACACTGACTGCCAAGCCCCGCATGGGACCTGATCTTGTGACCCTGAGATCATGCCTTGAGTCAAAACCAAGAGTCCAACGCTTAGACTGAGCCACTCAAGCTACCCTAGCAACTCACCTTTTAAGCATTTTTAAGCATTTGACTTAGTTTCCACAGAATCAGAGCCTAACTTACTTGCACTTGTATTTCTCATTTTATGTAATATTTAATTGAATTATATAATTATAATAATCAGTACAACTGGCATCAACAGACTTGAGGATAAACAGCTGACTCTTGGGTAGCATGAAACAGTGTAGAACAGGTTTCCTAGGCTTGAGCATTCAGAGCCTTATGGCTATCAGTCAAATATGTTTTACCTTTAGGCTCTCGTTTAGAGAATTCATTTGAAATACTTTAATTTTGTACTCTATGTGTTTTATGTAGAAAGGTAAAGTCAAAAGAAAAGATAGTGTAATCACAGAAAAATGAAGGATGACAGTAATTTTAAAGTAAAATTCACAGAGTAAGACGATAAAGCAATATGCTAGAGCACATGATGTATTTGAGTTATAATTGTGAAAGAAGTATTACATTAGTGAAATATTAACGACATCAGCACTTTGGGAAGGTTTATATGATCCCAGGGGAAATAATAGTCAAAATTCCAGACCCTAATTCTAAATACAGAAACAAGAACTTTCATGTATTGCAAAAGCAATGATTGTGTCACTGTGACTATTTCAGTTAAGTAATAAAAACAAAAATGTGCTTTTTATATTGCTTATCAGTTCTTCCACTTCATCTAATTTCACATTTTCTGCACCAAATTATGACTGTGTTTGTATTGTCTACGATTACATTTTCTATTGCAGATTATATGGCTGAGTTTTATCTTTGGAATTTCCCACGGAATTACACGAAAGAAAAATTGCAGATCTTGCACCAGTAGCTAATTTATCATATTTATCAATCTCTGAGGGGATTCCTAGGAAATATAATCATGCACTTAGACTAAGAACTTACTATATGGCATATGAATACAGAAGAGAACTAACTACCCACGGAAATTTCTTGGAAGACTGCCTGTGCCCTAAAAGGTGCAAAACTGGTAAAGTAAATATTTATTAGGCATATATAATTTCCATAGCTGGATTAGTGAGTAATAAAATACACACTGGTTCAGTGACTGATGTTGCTCTCTCTCCCTACGTTAACTGTACAATTCTAATAACACAGGGTATGTTCACGTGAAGGGATAAACAAGGTAAGTGGAATCCTTTTATCTATATCCTAATGGCTATTCTAGAAGACTATGCCACTCAATATTGAACAAAAATGGAAAACTTCAGTTGTTTTTGTTTTGTCTAACTTTCTATCTAATTGAATCCTCGATAACAAGTAGATAAAGCATCAGTATATTGGAATTTTTTATCTAGATGTATTACTTTTTAAAACTTTTTTGTGTTTTTTTTATTGTGGTAAAATGTACATAACATAAAACTCACCATTTTAACTATTTTGAAGTGCAAATTTGGTGGCATTAAGTATATTCACAATGTTGTGCCAGAACTTTCATCATCCCCAACAGAAACTTCCCATCCGTTAAAATAATAACTCCCCATTTTCCCATGTTCTTAGCCCCTGCTAACCTCTATTATCCATTCGGTCTCTATGAGTTTGCCTATCCTAAGTACCTCCTATAAATGAAATCATACGATATTTGTCCCTGTGTGTTTGGCTTATTTCACTTGGCATAATTCTTTGTAGGTTCATCCATGCTGTAGCATGGATCAGAATTTCATTCCTTTTTAAGGCTGAATAATATTCCATTTTATATATATACATATACATATGTATATATATACACACATAACAAACACATACACTATTTTGCTTACTCATTTATCTGTTAATGAATGTTTGAGTTGTTTCCACCTTTCAGCGGTTGTGAACAATGCTACTGTTAACATTGGTGTGGAAAAATCTGTATGAGTGCCTGCTTTAGATTCTTTTGTTTATATATCTGGGAATGGAATTGCTAGGCCATATGGTAATTCGATGTTTAATTTTTGAGAAACCATCATACTGTTTTCCAGAGTGGCTGCACAGTTTTAAATTCCTATCAACCCGGCACCTGGGTGGCTCAGTTGGTTAAGCGACTGCCTTCGGCTCAGGTCATGATCCTGGGGTCCTGGGGATTGGGCCCCACATCGGGCTCTCTGCTCAGCTGGAGCCTACTTCTCCCTCTTCCTGCCGCTCCCCCTGTTTGTACTCTTGATCTCTCAAATAAATACATAAAAGCTTAAAAAAAAAAAAAAGCATCTGCTTTTGGCTCAGGTCACGATCCCGGTTCTGGGACGGAGCCCCGCGTTGGGCTCCCTGCTCAGTGGAGAGCCTGCTTCTCCCTCTCTTCCCTGCTTGTGTTCTCTCTTGCTATCTCATTCTCTCTCTCTCTCAAATAAAATCTTTAAAATAAACAAATAAATAAATAAATTCCTATCAGCAATGCACAGGGTTCAAGTTTCTCCATATCCTTTGCCAACACTTGCTATTTTCCAGTTTTAAATATTCTAATGGATGAGCAGCATCTCACTGTAGCTTTGATTTGAATCTCCCTAATGATTAGTGATGTTGAGCATCTTTTTCGCGTTTATTGGCCACTTGTATATCTTCAGCTAGCCCAGTTTGCTTGACTGGGTTAGAGGATGGAGGTGACTCAGGCCTTAACTCCGAAAGGTTTGAGACATGATTGGCCACTGAGGTCTATGACTGCTTCAATCACCTGTTCATAATTATTTCTAGACATGGAGACACAAAAAGATGCCCTCATGAATCCTTTGAGTTACACACATAATCCTGCCTCGCTTCTCATGGTAATCAGGGTTTATTTTCTCTAACAATAGAGTAACTTCTTCCTTTGACTGCTGGTCCACTGGCATGAGGAGCCCAAAGAGACAGGTGTGGGGCAGGGAGGGGTGCACCTGAGTGGCTCAATCGGTTAAGCGTCTGCCTTTGGCTCAGGTCATGATCCTGGAGTCCTGGGATGGAGCCCTGTGTCAGGATCCCTGCTCAGCGGAAAGCCTGCTTCTCCCTCTGTTGCTCCCCCTGTTTGTGCGTGCTCTCTCTCTCATAAATAAATAAAAAAAATCTTTAAAAAAAAGAGAGATGGGTTAGTAGTCAGAATTTCTAGTTAAGTGAAATTCTTACTGTGTTCTCTGGTAGAAGGATTCTCTTGAGAATGAGAATTTAATCTGGCAAAATCTAGAGTTTCAGAGAAGGAAAGCACAGAATCTGAAAATATGTCACTGATAATGATGGTGAAAGTGATTAATCTCACTTCTTGTTTCCTGGATCTATGTATTCCAACCATGGGGGACGTAGCACCATTTATAGATTACTGATTTAAAGCTTTCACTACATTTTGGGGACTGTGCTCTCCCCCACCCCCATTCCCAGAACGTTGTCCTTGAGTTGGAGAGTTACTTGAGCCTATAAAAGTTTATTCAAGTACCTAATAAGCTAGATGCTTCGGGGTCAAGAGGTATGTGAGAAAACCAGTATATCTAGTGCTCATGTGCCCACTGACACACCCCTTTGGCCAAAAGATGGGTCCCTTCATTAGAGGTAATATGTCAGTTGCTGTGCTGATAGACCAGTCACTCTAGAAGCCTCTGAAACTGTCCCCCGCCCCCCCGTCCCAGCTCAGCCAACATGGTGAATCAGAGAAAATGCAATGTCTAGTGCCTCCATCAATACTTAAAGAATTCAGGACAAGAGATCTCCATAATATGCCTGTGCAATCCACTTTAGTCCCTACAAAACGTTTCAAATAAAAACATTTCAGGCTACAATCATTACCACCATTAAGTACCATAGTTATTGCATATCCCAACACTTCACTTGACTTTCACCCATATCTCAGTCTTTCACAACTGAGAGTCTCGGCAATTGCAATGGGGTCTTATTGCTGTCTGTGACTGATCCAGTTGCCAAATCCCATCCTACGCGCCTGTCTTCTAGGGCTCCTAGGAAACAGACCCGATGGTCTGGGTTTAGTGTCTTAGATCATGTTTCCTCAGAAATGTACCCTGAGGTGGATATTGAAATGCAGAGGTTTTGTGCCTGCTTTGGCAGCACAGAAACTAAAACTGGAAATGCAGGGGGTTTATTGGGAAGTGTTCTCGAGACCACCACAGGTGAGGGGGTAAGGAAGGCAGGTGTGAGCAGAGGGAGAAGTTCAACTGTGATGCAGTCATAACAAAGGGTTTGGCAGATCCCTGGAAATCTCTGAAGCTGAGTTTGCCCTTCAGGGATGTCTCAGATGGAGGCAAGGCTCCTTGGCTCCCAGTCATGGGTTAGGCTCTGGGAGGGGCTGTCGATGTGGCTGAAGCAGCTTCCTTTGGCCACTGGCAACACGCTAAAAGGTGCTCAGCTGTGAACCACCAGCAGTCACCAGTCCCGGCGGTGGCAGGGAGGAATGCTGTGGGCCAAGGGCAGATCTGGGTGGTACGCCACCGCACTTAGTACACTTAACGCGGAAGCAGAGTTGAGACAGATGAATTGCCGCAGATACTCTATTTGGGAAGTGATCTCAGGGCGCCACAGGAGAGTGAAAAAGGAGGAAGGAAAACCAGTGAAAAGTGTGCTATTCAACTGGTTGCTGCATTAGAAGACTGCGCCTCGGTTCTGTGAAATCTTCTGAGGGGCTGTAGGAAATGCGTCCCAGAAGCTTCCACCTGGGGAAGAAAGAGAGAAGCATTTATCAATTGGCTCTCATTGGTCAAGGGTAAAGCCGTTAAATCTCCCCGTGGTTCTGGGTTTCCTGTGCATGAGAAAAGCTGCTATCAGGTTGCATCTATAAGAAGCTTGTAGAGGGCGCCTGGGTGGCTCAGTTGGTTAAGCGACTGCCTTCGGCTCAGGTCATGATCCTGGAGTCCCAGGATCGAGTCCCACATCGGGCTCCCTGCTCAGCCGGGAGTCTGCTTCTACCTCTGACCCTCTTCTCTGACCCTCTTCCCTCTCGTGCTCTCTATCTCTCATTCTTTCTCTCTCAAATAAATAAATGAAAATCTTAAAAAAAAAAAAAAAAAAGAAGCTTGTGGAAGCCAGTATGGAATGGGTTACCTCAGAACAGGGTAGGATTGAAAGGGTCTACCAAAGCTATCTAGTGCTTCGGGAAATACCTGGCAGAATTTAAAATGTACACACTTTATAATCCACAAATTCCACTTAAAGAAGTTTATACTCCAGAAATGTGTGCTTATAGAGGCAAATACCTGTGTGAATTTGACAGGTTCTGGGGCCAACTGCCTGGGTTTAAGGCCGGGTTCTGTCATTGTAAAATGAGGCACCTGTCAATCTGTCATGTCTCAAACAGGGTTGCTACGTGAGAGTATTAAATGTTGCTGAGACTATTAAATAAATTAAACCATGCAATTGGCTTTGGACAGTGCTTTGCCCATAGTAAGGTCTCTATGCATGCCAGTTATTATTAATATTACTCTTAACAAGGATATTGGTTAAAGCTACTGTTTGTAGAGACAAAAGATGAGAAACAGCCTAAATACTAGGTAAAGAAATTATAGTACAGCCATACACAGGAAACTATCATATGCAACATATGTTGTAATGAAAAAAAACCAAACAAACCCAGAGCAAAGCCAAGTGTAGAAAAGAGTGTCTAGTTTGTGCTCTTATTTGTGTAAAAAGCACATGTAAGTACACATACAATAGAGATTGTTAGTGTTTCCCAAATGCTGGCTCTTCTGCTTCCTAGGCACACAGAAGATTGCTCTTTGCAGTTAAGTGGACCATGGGATTATCTCTGGCCAGGGTGAGTCCAAGCAAGAGAGAAAAGCTCCTGTGCAACTTTCCAGCTCCCTCTTCCTGGAAGACATGTGCTGGGATGGCGGTGTCACAGGGTGATGTAGCTTAAACATGTAGTTTGATACAAAACCAAAAACCTTTGTTGTGTCCAGCCACAGAGATACTGGGTTAAATTTGCTACCACCGCATAACCCAGCCTACCTGGGTTGGTATAATATGATTCTGTAGAGGAGACAGAAAAATGAAAGCCCTAGTTTTTCCTAGGGAGGAAAACCAGGGGACCTAGAGTCAGGGGTTGGAGGGAGACTTATTTTGTCCTCTATATATTTTCATGTCACCTGAATCTTTAAACTACAAGTGTAAATAAATTTTTTTAAAATTTAAAAAATTTTGGGGGCACTGGGATGGCTCAGTCACTTGGGCATCCGACTCTTGATTTTGGCTCAGGTCATGATCTCAGGGTCGTGGGTTCAAGCCCCACCTAGGGCTCCGTGCTCAGCGGGGAGTCTGCTTGAGATTCTCTCTCTCCCTCTGCCTTTCCCCCGCTTATGCTCTCTCTCTCTCTCAAATAATAAATAAATAAGTCATTTTAAAAACTTTAATATTAAGTACAGTTTGGGTTAGACAGGAACCATCAACCCTCCCTAAAACTTAGAAGGTGCAGCCCACATCCCCCTTGAAACAAGAACAAAAAGACAAAACAACCTCCTCCCACTCCCTGAAAAAGACAAAAGCACAGAAATCATTTAGCCAGATTATGTTATTTTCTCCAAGGATGTTTAGCAGCTTGAATAAAGATGCAGAAAAAGAACCTTTCGGACAAGAAAGGCAGTAAAGACAGGAAGGAGTGGGGTCTATGGTCGTGCATGGATGGGGAGAAAGTGGTGGAGCTATAGCACCGAAGTTCTTGAAGGGGTTTATGCCGTGGTACCAGTGAAGAAGTAATGTGGAGAAATAGGTGCTCGTGACTGGGGAGTCAGACACCTGAGGAAAAAATTTTTACTAGTTATGATGAGGTCTGAGAACTGGCAATCGAGGTAGGGTAAAGGGAAGGTAGCATGATTTTGATATTTTAATGCAACTCCTATAAAACTTGGTCTTGTTTGATTATCTCATTATGCTTATAATATTCTGAGTGATTTCAAAATACATTGCATATTTCATAACATAGATGGTGACAATGAGAGAAATCTTCATCATTTTCCTTCAAGAGCTTTTGCAAAGAAATCTATGATTTTTTGTAAGTTTTACCTGCAAAGGATGGTATGACGTATTGCTCATCAATAGTGACCAAGCTGGATATTTGCAGGACAGCTATGACAAAAAAGGATGGCAGTTTCACAATAAGGATGAATAATGGACAAGATAAAAGATAACCTTGACAGAGAACCCAGTTAAGAGGGAAATTGGAAAATATTTAAAGATCCTGATTCATACCAATAGGCCATTCTATGGGGTTGCATCTAAAATAATAAACAATATTTATACAGATGATTTCCTTGAGTTGCACAAATCTTTTCTTAGTGAGTAGAGAACTATGGCATTTTGGAAACTAGATGAAGGATTCTACTAATATGAAATAATAGAGCCTTCCTCAGTAATACTATAGCAAATGTTGTGGAAGAAAATTAATCAATCATAGTAGTTATTCAGCCCCTACTGTGTGCCTGGACAGGGGGAGCTGTTTGAAGAGCTAGGTAATCCCTGATTTTAAGGTACTTTTGGTTCATTTGGAGAGATGTAGAATAATGGAATACTCTTCACAAGAAAGATGGAAATAAAACATGATAGTAACCACTGATGAATTGCAAGGTAAAGACTAAAAGTGGTATAAAAATTCAGAGAAAGGTGAGCTCAGGGTAGTTGAAATATATGTTGAGGGCTCAGTGGAAGTTACTGTCGGCTGGGTTCAGAACCGAAGCCCCAGGGTAGAATCTGCTGCTGTCGTTTACTAGCTTGTGACTTCGAACAAGTTTATTGAGTTTGCCTGTTTCTTAATTTGTAAAGTAGGAGTGACAGTACATACCTTGCAGTACTGTAAAGAGTGTGCCAGTCGCTGTCCTGTTGTCCTCAGATCTGTTTCCTGCCCTTTCTGTATCACAGTCAAGTGGGCGTGGCAAGAAGCTCCATTTCCCGAGTGCTCTGCACCGAACTGAGTCCTGCTAGATTCAAACATTGGAGCTCCTCAGCCCCCAAGATGATTGGATCTGAAGATAGTTTCCTTAGGAGATAACTAAAGTTAAATGAGGGCATAAGTGTGGGGCTCTAAACCAATAGGGCTGCGGCCTTAGAAGAGGAGGAAGAGAGAGATCTCTGTCTCTCTCCTCTTTGTCAGGACACAGCAAATATGTAGGAAGAGAATCCGCACCAGAAACAGACCACGCTGGCACCTTGATCTTGGACTTTCCAGCTCCCAGAACTCTGAGAAATACGTTTCTGTTGTTTAAGCCACCCCCAGCCTATGGCATTTTCTTAGGGCGGCCCACGCTGCCTCCTAGAGCGGGTTTCCACCTCAGGAGGGTCAGGCCAATGGCAGATACAGAAGAGTAGAAAGTGGGAGGAAGGGAAAAGCCAGAGTCCATCTCTCCTCTCTGCTTTAGCAGCATCTCCAGCTTCTTGCCACCTCAACTCCCTGTATTTAGGCTGATCTAGCTTCCAGCTTCTGCTGGGGAAGCCTGATCCTAGACCCCAGCAGCAACAGCTCCTTTTCCTTTTGTCTTTCAAGATTTGGGGTGCTTGTAGCTTTCTGCTGTTACTAATCTCTGGGTTGCCTCACCGTCTTCCACTTCGTTACTGTCAGCTCTCCCATCACCTGCGTTATCAGTTTTCTGGATTAAATTCCCTCTATTATAAATATGTAAGTATGCTGTCTGGTTGAATTTTGACTAAGACAAAGAGTAAATCTTAAAATGGAACATTGTGAAACTGTAATATGCCTTACAAGTAATAAATGTATCCACACAGATGTCAGACTACACATATCTGTCTTTGCCTATCCTGCCCATGATGTCTGAGTGGCCATGCCTGTGATGTGTCTTCTTTGATCTAATTAATTATTCTAGAGGACCCAAAGGGGGCTCATCACAGGTCACAGTGTTGACCTAATCACAAGCCCTCTCTCAGAAACTGGAACTAAGGGACAAAGAGAGACATTCTAGCCAGTGGAAATCAGTGGGGCTGAGAAGTCAAGCTGTGAAGTTCATGACCATGTTCTGGTAAGTAAAAAAGAATCTAGTTGAGAGATAGGACCGAAGAGTAGCTCACACGGCTCTTGAGAAGTAGAGAGTATAGCTTTTGTTCCAGATAACTTTCAACTCCCCAGTATCAGTTTTGGTATTCCTACCCTCACATTTCATGAGATTCTTTAAATGCTTTCCATAAAGGTACCTTCACTGGGGCTAGCTTATTTGGATATCTGTTATCTGTGTTTTCGAGTCCTTGACTAGAACACCCTGTGCGTCTGTGTGCGCGCGTGCACACACACACACTTTTGCAGACTTTGAGCTGCCTTTAAAACTAGTTAGCTTGTAATTAGGCAAAGAGACATTTATGTGGAACTCTGTTCAGGATGAACAACATGAGCAAACGTTCATGGTTGAGAGAGATGAGACTCTGCAATATTTGGTTGACTGCTCTGCTTGTTTTAACTACCATAGAGTTTACCAATACGTCTAAAGGCAAATTGTTTTTAAGTTAAATATAGTTGGAATTTTATAGCCCTTACTCTACATAGTTAACCAATAAGTTGGTGTTCCCTGAAGCCTGATTTAAAATAACATAATTGTAACATTCACAACAGAGCAGTAATCATTACATTAAAATATATTAAAAACTAGATTTATAAGCAGCATGTTTCCTTCATGCCCTGAAAGTCATGCCACCAGATTTCTACAAAATTGGGTGAGGGAGAAAATGCAGTAAAGAAGGGGCTCTCTCTGGGAACTATCCTATTTGTAATTTCTTGAAGATAAATTTTTGAAACTCAGGGCACCTAATGGATCTTAACTACCAGACAAAACACAGTTTTTGTGTGTTGCTTTGTCTTGCTAGTAGGTGTTCTGCTGTCATTCATTCTCTGCCTGGAAGAATCTTGCTACTGAGATGAACATTCCTGTGTTGATCAACTGGTTACATTCAAAGATAGGCTGGAATCTGGTTTTTGATGTCAATGTGAAAATGTCAACGTACAAGAAGGGATGTGAATGGAAATGTGAAATATGCAGCCAGAGGAAAGTCCCTGTTACAAAGTTTTAAAAGTTTCAAAATATTGATCAGCTTCACCAATATCTGGAATTTGTCTGGAAGTTGTGTCTTTTAAAACAAAGAGTATTTTCTGGACACAATATTTGCATGTGCTATGGTGGGTTTTAAGCTGATTACACAAATCCATTTGTTAATGTACTGTACTAATATTTATTGCTTTGCATTGCATTGCATTGTTGTCAATAACTGTCTTTTAAAAAAAGATTTTATATATTTATTTAAGAATGAGAGAGGGAGAGAGAGAGAGAGAGGAGGGGCAGAGGGAGAAACAATCTTGAGCAGATTCTGCGCTGAGTGTGGAACCCAACGCGGGGCTGGATCTCACAACCCTGACACCATGACCTGGGCCAAAACCAAGAGTCTGAAGCTTAACCCACTGAACCACCCAGGCACCCCTCGACATCTGTGTTTTAAGTTTTGGCACTTTTCTTTAAGTTCCCCTCACTCTTTAGAAATCACCATGAGATGAGCATGCTCTGTAAGCCCATTGGTCCCAGGAGGTGGATGAGAGACACATGGAGCAGAGCTGCCTCAGTCTGCCCCAAACAGGCACAGCCTACACCAGCCAGCCACAAGCTCATGGGCTAAATAAATATCTATTGTCGTAAGGGTAATGAAAATTTGTGGTTGTTTGTTAAGCATCATCGTTGCAGCCATAGTTAACTGGTACAACAATAATGGTAGTTTATTATTGAACTCAGTAGTTCCAATAGCAACCTTTTGATTCCCTCTTTTGTCGTTGTGACAAATGTAATAGCTCCCCCAGTGAATTAGTTTATGGTGTTCTGGGAATCATTCTGGAAGAATGGTCTAGAGTTTGCTGCTCCAGTACTTCAAACAGTTTTTAATGATCTATTTCCTTTTCTACTTAAGATAACTATACCACCTCACATCCATTAGGATGGCTACTACAGAAAAATAAACAGAAATTGAGAGTGTTGGTAAGGACATGGAAATATTGAAACACTTTTCCACTGTAGTGGGAATAAAAAGTGGTGCAGCTGCTACAGAAAACACTAGGACAGTTCATCAAAAAATTAAAAATAGAATTATGATCCAGCAATTCCACTTCTAGGTATATACTCAAAAGATTTGAAAGCAGACTTGAAGAGATATTTGTTCACCCATGTTTACAGTAGCATTATTCACAATAACCAAGAGGTGGAAGCAGCCTATGTGTCCCTCAATAGATGAATAGATAAACTGTGGTATATACATTCAGCCTTAAAAAGGAAGGAAATCCTGACACCTGCTACAATATGAGTGAACTTTGAAGGCATTATGTTAATTGAAATAAGCCAGTCACAAACTCAAATTAATGTGAGGTACCTAGAGTAATCAAATTCATAAAGACATCTGAGAGTATAGGTATACTCTGGCTACCCTCCACCCTTTGGCTCATTTTGGGATCAGAATAATACGGTGTATGGCCAAGACTGTTGTTTACCCCATTACCATCTATGTAATAGTCTGCATAAGGAACTAGCACAAAATGGCTGCATTTCCCCCTATGCAAAAAAGGGTATTAGTTTAGCCCTAGTAGAAAAAGTGTAGTATATGCTGTCAGCATCCTAACTGTGTCCCTGGAGAATTCAGTATGCTTTCCTGAACCTCCAGTTGCGAGTATCTGCCTCTTTGCCTGAAGGTTCTTCCTTCCACCCCACCCCAACTACAACTATGGAAAACCATGTTGCCCATATGGAGTAGGCTAGAAGTGGGAAGAAGAGTAAACACTCTGCCCCCTCGCTTGAGTAGTCCTCAATCATTGACTCTTGGGATTTTATGTATAAGTACTCAGGCTCCCTCACCTTGAAGCTGGAAGTAATTCTGAGACATATGTTTTGTACCATTTCCAAGTGTTTCCACCCTGGGGGTGGGGATGAGCTCTAGCTCCCACTGCGGCATCTGGTCTACTGGCTACCCTCCTTTCCCTTCTTTCTATCACATCCCCACTTCTTACCTGTGTTACCTTTACTTTCCAAATAAACCACTTATACTCAAATCCTTGGGTGCTGGTAGAACTCCAATGAAGCCGCCATGGGAGCTTTGTTCTTTAAGTCACCTGTGAGTCCCTGGCACTAGGGCCATAGTACCTGCCTCCCCAACTGAATAGTAAGATAACCATGTCCACTTGGGTGAGAGTATGATACCTACCACAAGTTAAGACTAGGAAACTCATGGAGCCTCCCTGGTGGCACTCCATGTTCCATGTAAGTCCATCCATTCTGGCCTCACCTATTGTGTAGGAGAAGAACAATGCTGCCTCTTCAGCTTTCCTCCAAATCACTGGGATCTGGGATTTGAGTTTCAGAGCTGCCTTATGAAGCCTGGAAATGGACGTGAATTCCCTCCCAGTGATTTCCAGTTCTAGTGGGATAAACTGAGATGGGTATAGGCTAGGTGATGGGAGCAAAGAACAAATGTGGGAAAAGCAAAGCAAAGGGGTAGAAGACAATTGCTAGAAGAGAAAACCTGGGACCTAGCTTTCACTTGTGAGCACTCATGCTGGTTATAGTGTGCGGTGAGCCAGCCTGGGGTCAAGGCATAGTTGTAGAGAAAACTTAAAGGACCTTGATTTTCTCAAAGGAAAATTATTTTAATATAGTTAGTAAGATTCTCTGGACCTGAACCCTACTCATTTCACCTTCTGCGTTAAAACTGAGTACATTCAAAGGAAAAAGTCACTGCAGGTGAAGTTTGGCTTGAGGAGTTACTCCAGACTCTACCTCCTATTTTCACTACCAAACTTTGTTCTTCCTAGTGTCTGTCTTATTGATTCCATACCCACATTATCCCTGATCACTGAGAGAACTGATAACTCTGGCCCTAACTTTGAGGAACTCATAATCTGGTTGAGGAAACAGCCATATAATCGTATATGGAGACAGCCATATAATCATATTCAAATAGTAGGTAGTAAGTGCTAAAATAGGGACATAACTTACATGCTATGGAAACAGGGGACAAAGCAGCTAATTCTAGCTGTGCCATTGAAGGTGGATGAACTAAAAGCCCTGAGAGATGAAGAGGAGGTTTCCAAGCCGAGAAGTACTGCAGACACATTTCAGGCAGAAGGATCACCACGCCTTCTCTTAACTGTGTGATTCTTGGGATCCTAGGGCTGGTCACGAACTTGAAGACTCCACATATGTTCCTTAAAAGCTTTTGGGGGAAAGAGAATCCATTTGGAAAGTTAGCATTTTGCAAAAAGCAAAAAAAAAAAAAGTGTGTGTGTGTTTTTTAAGTTAACTCCTCTGAGAAACCATCTCTGATGTGTAGCTTCTAAAAATGTAGGCATTTATTTCTTATGAATTGAGAACTTTAATGGATAAACCACATAATGTGAAATTAATACCCACAGGAAACATTAATGAGGGTCAAAGCACAAGTACAAAGTCAACTTGATGTGTATATTGCGTTTTGATTAGAGGGAGGGAATACCTAGGGTTCAAATGCCAAAAGCAATTATCAAAGAGGTTTGGGCAAGGTATCAGCTGAGGCCCTGATTTTTCATCTAGAAACCCTAGATTTTCTATGAAGTCATTTCCTCCCTTAAAGCAACACTACAAAATGAAAGTTTTGGAGGATTTAGAGAAGGGAGTGATGGGGTCACTTTTGTTGCACAGCTAAACATATATTGGGGACCCTCTTCATTTCTTTTTTGATGGAAAAGTTTAAAAATTTAGGAATGCTTTTCACTGTACTTGTTAAATGAAAAAATTTTCACTTGAATATTTGTAAGACATTAGATATTTTTAGGAGATTAGATACTGTGAAGGAAAATAGACCTAAAATCATATTTTTCATTTTTCTGAGGACTATACATACAATTAGAGGACTGTGCGACCAGTCATTACTCAATGTTACCAGAGGAATTGCTGTCACGACTGTTCTTAGACCCTAGACTATTTCCAAGCTTCCTTATAGTTAGAGTTAAGCGCATCATTTTGCCTCATCCTACTGGGAAGACTAGATTCTAGAAGCCATTTGGGAGAACATTGTGGGTGTGTCCGTCATATCTTCCCCAGGTATTGATAGTATTTGTAGTATGATTACTAGAGATTCATTAGATTTCCTACCTATGTCCTGACAATAGTCTTTTGTCAAAAAAGCAAATGACTACTTTTTATTATTGGGGTGTGTGTGGGTGTGGGCGTGTTAAACAATATACTTGACCAATACAGCCAAAGAGTCAAGAAAAAGCCATGACTCATTCCTTGGGTGTTCCCTTTTTTTGGTTGATGGGTGGCTTATGTAAGTCAGGGCTATTGAATTCTCCAAAATTAACAGGTGTGTACCTACATATTGTGTTTTAATATACCTCCCTTCAGAACTGGTAGCATTCTTTACTTGGGCTCAAAAGGTATTCGAGTGCTGAAAATGCTTTGCAGTTTCTAGTCTCCATCAGTTTGCTTATCCTCACCCTTCTATAGTAGATGCCATCTGTTGTTCCTATAGGTTGTTCCTAAAGGTCAATTCTATCCTTTAAAGCCATGTCAAATGCATTCATATCTCATACAATGCTTTTCATTATAGCCCAGTTTATCTTAGCTTTTGAAATGGAAACTACATATATGTAGTTAGAGTAAAGAAGAGTCAAGAACAGCTTGGCAAGAAGCCAACTGCCTGCCTCAGGTGCAGGCAGACCAGCAT
This sequence comes from Eumetopias jubatus, assembly GCF_037043125.1. Classification (NCBI taxonomy): domain Eukaryota; kingdom Metazoa; phylum Chordata; class Mammalia; order Carnivora; family Otariidae; genus Eumetopias; species Eumetopias jubatus. Next base: position 125,365,599 of record NW_028274811.1, read on the forward strand.
GAAGTACTTCGAAAAGACAATCAGTAATAAAAATTTGATGATACCTGCACTGGGAGTTTATCTTTAGAATTCAACATCCCTACTTCATTCACTATTATCTTTCATGTTGTAGTATTTTCCATTCATTAGGCAAGTTGAGGGTGGGGATGTGGGCTGTGTCTTTTGGTATCCTGCATATTAGTCTTGAAAATTTTTATGGGCTCAACAAATGCGGCATAAAAGAAAACCAGTCAAGTCAAGTGAAATGAGCTGGAAGATTTTTTTTGAAGATTTATTTTATTAATTTTAGAGAGAGAGGGAGTGCAGGGGGGAGGGAAAAAGGGATAGGGAGAGAGAAACACAAGTAGGCTCCATGCTGAGTGTGGAGCCTGACTCGGGGCTCAACACAGGGCTTGATCTCACCACCCTGAGATCAGACCTGAGGGGAAACCAAGAGTCAGACACAACCAACTGTGCCACGCAGGCACCCTGAGCTGGAAGATTTTTAATGAACTTTGAAATGATTGCCAGCCAGGCAGATACTACTCTTCTTGAGATAACTGGATCTCACTCATTAGCTACAGGAATCCATCAATTAATACAAGGAAATGCGGTGGACACTTGCTCTACATCTCTAACTAGATTTTTGCTAGACACTGTGCTAAGTGCACTATCACTTTTACTGATAGGGTTTAGGGAACATACATACATGAACATACATAAAGTTTTTAAATTTCAAAGTTATGCTTTGGGACATTAAAACAAATAGAAATGGTTAATGCAATTTCTTAATTTTTGTGACATAGCCATAGCTTCATTAGAAACATCTCTTTTGCATTGTTAAAACACTTCTGAAATATCTTGCTAAATGATACTGTTGCATGAGGGTGGTCTCTGTTCACAAAAGGGAGGGCATGATTCTTCTTTTCAGTGGGAACCCCTTAAAAATAATTTCACTGCTCTTTTGAAAAATATGAATTGAAATTATTCTTAAATATTTGAATTCACTTCTTCAATGAATTCAGTAAGATAACTCAATCCCTTCTTACTCCCTTACCCTGACACTTTTATTTATTTATTTGTTTGTTTTTTTTAATAATCTCTACACCCAACATGGGGCTCGAACTCACAACCCCCGAGATCAAGAGTCACATGCTCTTCTGACTGAGCCAGCCAGGTGTCCCCTACTCTGACACTTTTAAAGTGATCTATCTATATTTTAATTACTCTTGGGGCCTCTTGCCTTGAAACAATTGTAGAATTTTATTTTCTACTCATAAATAAGATAGGTCTGTGGTCACCGATAATTATGTAGTATAAAAAACCATGGTATCCATAGAAACTATGGGGACAAATCTTATCTTTACATTAGCTTGAGTAAGAAGAGGCACATTAACCTTCATGAGAACTTGCCTTTAAAGAAGAAAACTTAGGATGATAGAAGAAAAATTAAAGAAATGTGACCAGTTGCTGAAAGAGATGAGAGAGTCTGATTTGGGGTTGCTGGAATTATTACTAATGATGAGAGGTATTTTATAAATGTTAGATATCACATACAAACTGCATGGATATTTATATACAAATATCATATACTCTCACATCTGTGGAGAATTATGTGGCCATTTAAAATATGTCCACAAATTCTTTGACACACCTCCCTTCAAGAAGTGGAGTCTAAATTCCCTCTCCTTGAGTGTGGGCTGGACTTTTGGGATTTGCTTTTAACAAATAGAATAAAGCAGAAGTAATGGCATGCAACTTAGGAGACAAGGTCATAAAGGGCACTGCAGCTTCCTCTTTGTTCTCTCTCTTGGATTGCTTGCTCTGGGAGGAAGCCAGATGCTATGTTTTAAGGACACCCAGGCAGCTCAGTAGAGAGACCCAGACAGTGAGGAAGTGAGGCCTCTTGCTAATAGCAAGTTAGGATCTGAAACATCTTGTCAATAACCTTGTCAGTGAGCCATCTTGGAACTGGATCCTCCTGCCCCAGTCATGCCTTCAGGTGGTTGTGGCCCTAGCAGATATCTTGACTGCTACCACAGGAGAGTCCCTGAGCCAGAAGCACCAAGTATATCTGCTCCTGAATTCCTGGCCCACAGAAGCTATGAGATAATAAATATTTGTTATTTTAAGCCACTAAATTGGGGAGGAGGGGATTTGTTACACAGCAATAGATAACGAATACAAGGTCCTATAATAAGATTTATTTTCAAGAAACAGAATTAATTCCAGCTGTTTTGATCTAAAAGAGGTATAAGAAGTTGGAAGGACTGGAGAATTGGTGTTTAGGCCACATTTGCAGAATCATACCACCATTTTCACCTTATATAAGGGGAGCTGCTACCTCTGCCACTATTAGGAAAGTGAAAAATTGAGAAGCTCCCCCTGAAATGCTGACTTCAATGAGGTCTACTAAATGAATCAGGAAGCCTCTGCTACTAATGAATCAGGAAGCCTCTGCTAAATGAATCAGGAAGCCTTTGCTACTATTGACTAGGAGCTTTGTGGGTATTGCTCCAGTACCCACAAAGCTCCTACCTGGATAGGAGAACGAGGCTGCAGAACAAAACCAGTATGTGTATCTCTAGAATCAGCCAAAGCTTCAGGAAAAACTACCTCTGCTTTATTCCTGCCTTCCAAGTCAGATGAAAATACATCTGGTTGGGAAAAATATAACACAAAACAAAAATCAAATTAAAAACTTGCCTCTAGGACCCTAAATGTAAGAGAATCTGAGAAATGTTGTTTATAGCTTTCTAGCTTCTGTAGTGCAGGAAGGCACACCATGGGTATTGGGTATTTTTGTATTTCTATAAATATTCTTGAGTTTTGTTCTTCAACACAGGGAAGTTGCTTGAACACACGTTGATCACTTTGAGTCTTGCTTTTAGGATTTGTTAAGCTATGCTTAGTCTAGGGCTAATTTTTTTCTCACGACTGATGCAAAAACCTTCCAAGTACTCTACCCATTGCCCTGTGGGTTATGAGGTTTTCCAATCTAGTTAGTGGGCACCACTCCAGACCCAGTGTGGGTGCCAGGCACTGTTGTTTTTCCAATTCTTTCTCTTGCCTAAGATATTTCCCTCACACATGCACAGGATGATCATTACTCTCCTCAACACTGAAGGAATAAACTTTGTGGATCTCTGGGGTCCTATGTGCAGCTCTCTTCCCTTTGGTATTGTCATGTGAATTCTGTCACTTCGCTCTCTCTAGACTTTTTGTTCCTTTTCCTTAACTCAGGAAGTCCATCTGGTTCTATCTGGGTTTCTCCTCCCTGCACGAGAGCCTAGAAACTCTCTCAAGCCAGTAAACGAGGGTAATCATAGGGTTCACCTCATTTGTTTCCGTTCCTCAGGGATCACTGTCCTTCCTTGCCTGATGTCTAGTGTCTTCAAAACTGTTTTCTCAACAGAGGAGAGCATAAATCTGCCACCATTATTACATCTTGGCCGCTTACTGATTTTTTGATCAGAGCCTGTATCCCAACCTGTAGGAAAGTATTATTTCCCAGGTGACACCATAAGTGTGTACTTCAATAAGTCGTTCTGCTGTTTTATAAGACTGATTGCTTCTGTGTGCTGGGATACATGGTAAGATCATTGTTTGCCATAGGCATTGATTCATCACATACCTTTTTTTTTTCTGTACATTTAGCTCTTTGATCAGTAGTTGAGTGAACAAGGCAGTTAGTAAGTGTATGGATGGTAGTACTGGCACATATATGACAAATAGGAAAGATAATACATATCCGGAATACATTTCTATTCCCGTAGGACCATCTCTGCTTCCCTATGATGCAAGGTTTCCAATGTGGTCAACCCGCCACTAGGTACTAGTTTATGGTACTCTCTCATGGGCTCATTGCTGGCTTTTGCTATTGGCCAATTAAGTTGCTCTGCAGTGGAAGAAGCCAGATCAGCCTGGGTGAGGGGAAGTCCATCCCTCCCACCATGGCTACCTGTTCAGAAGCCTATTCAGCAAGTACTAGGTGGCTGAGGAAAGAGTCTGACTGAGATCCATGAACAGTTCTACTTGCGCTCCAGATTTTTAAGGGCCCCATCTGTAGTGGTCGATTTGTGGTTAGCATTCACAAGGGCACAAATAATTTTATACTTTAGGCCAATTCTGAGAGATTATCTGTCAATTATCTATTGCTGTTTAACAAATCATCCCAAACTTAATGGTTGAAGAAAACATTTGCTTTGCTCATGAATCTATCTGGGCAAATCTCGCAGGGATTGTACATCTCTGCTGTACTTAGTGTCACTAGGAGTGACTTGAAGCCTGGGGCTGGTTTATTCTAAAGTTTTGGTCACTCACATATCTGAGGGTTGAAGCTGCTATTGGCTACATCTTCAGCTGGGGTTGGGCTGGAACATCTACATATGGCTTTTCCATGTGGGTGCTTAGTTTACTCACAGCACAGTTACTGGGTTCCAAAGGTAAGCATCCCAAGAAGCGTAGAAGAAAGCTGTATTGCCTTTTATGACAGCCTTAGAGGTCACATGACATTGCTTCTGCCATAGTCAGAGACCTGCCAAACTCAAGGAGAGGGATCATAGACTCAGCTTTCAATGGGGGAATGTCAGTGTCATGTTATAAGGAGTGCATATGGGATGAGATATACTGGTGTGGCCATCTTTGGAAAATAAAAATCTGCCCCACCATCATATACTTTTTCTGTAGACTTCTTCATCACTAATTTTTTATTCTCGTTCCTTCCAAGGTCCTCACCATATAGCCAAATTGGTAGCCCTTGCACATGGATTCATATTGATTTATATATCTGGGCATGTCTATTTCCAAGCAGAGAATAAACATAGGTACTGCTCAAAGTTTTTGTCACTGAATGTATCTGCCTCATTGTCCTTCATAGCCAATGTGAGTAGCACTGTAATGCTGAGGCAGTCCATTTATGTAAGGTGCCATCATGTTATGCAGATGATCTGAAAAATCTTTCTTTAATTTTCTTATTCCCTAGCAATTATCATGGACGAGATGAAGGGGGTAGAGCAGTACAGCAGAAGTAGGAATACGAAGAATGTAAGCTACATGTTTGTGAAAAATCTCGTGTCTTTAGAACCGGCTTGAACCTAATCTTCTTCCTTGAGGATGGAGTACAACTGCACACAACTTCAGTGTTTGCTGGATCAGATAACACCTCAGTTCATGACGGGAAGATCAGGTTACATAGTCACTTGAAATCCAGGGGTTAGGTAGTGTGGTAGGCTAAATAATGGCTCCCCAATACATCTACATCCTAATCTCTAGAACCCATGCATGGTGCCTTATGTGGCAAAAGAGACTTTGCATATGTGGTTAAGAATCTTGAGATGATTACCCAAGATTATCTGAGTGGGACCAATGTAATCACAACATTCCCTAAAAGAAGAATGCAAGAATTATCTGAGGCAGAGTCAGAGGAAGGAGCAATGTGATGAGGAAGCAGAGATAGGAGTGATGCCTTGGGAAGAAGGAAGAAGGGGCCAGAAGTCAAGGGCCACAGTCACCAGAAGCCAAAAAAGGCAAGGAAATAGATTCTCCCCTCAGAGCTACTGGAAGGAACCAGTTCTCCTGCCAACACCTTGACTTTAGTTTAGTCAAATTGATTGGAGACTTCTGACTTCCAGGGCTGTGAAGAGAATAAATTTGTGTTGTTTTAGGCCACTACATTAGCTTCCTGTAGCTGCTATAACAAATTACCACAAACTTGGTGGCTTAAAACACCAGAAATGTATTCTTTCACAATTCTGGAGGCCAGAAGTCTCAAATCATCACTGGGTTACAATCAATGTGTTGGCAGAGTTGCACTCTCTCTGGAGGCTCTAGGGAGTGCCTTGCCTCTTCTAGCTTCTGGTGGCTGCTGGCATTCCTTAAGCTGTGGCCACACCCCTCCAATCTCTGCTTTTCTCTTCATGTTGTCTTCTCTTCTGTCTTCAAATTGCCCCTTATCTCTCTCTTATGAGTACATGTGTGATTGCATTTAGGGCCCACCCAGATAATCCAGGATAATCAACCTATTCAAGATCTTGAACTTAATTACATCTGCAAAGACCCTTTTTCCGTATAAAGTACCTTTATGGGTTCCAGAATTAGGACTTGATATCATTGGTTGGTCATCATTCAGCCTACGGGCAACCAAGTTTGCAGCGATTTGTTACAGCAGCAACTAATACAGGAAGGTACTAAGTCTCTATTAGGGCACGGTAGCAAGCCAAAAGTTGTTTCTCAGAAGGAAAATAGTTATTTTTAAGGAGAGCGTGGCTTTCTTAGGAAAACCTAGGAGCCTAGATAGTGGTTCTTTGAATGCAGCTTTTCAGATCTGCCATAGACATTTCAAACTTTATTGAATATGTTGTTGTAAGGGACACATGTTAGCTCGGACCAGTTGGAGAACTTTCTCTTTCTCTCTGCTCAGTGCAAAACAGGTTACCTTGAGGGTCACTTCCTAACCACAATGTCCAGGAACCATGCACTTACATGTGGTATATATCATCTCCAAATCCCAGAAGGTGCATCAAGTATCTTTCTTGGTGGGAAGGGGTGCAAAGCGTGGCACCTTTTCTTTCACTTTTTTGAGGAGATATTCTGAGGTGTTCCCTCTATTGGACTCCCAGAAACTTCTCTAAAGTAGCAGGTCCCTGAGTTCTCTGCCACATGTGTGTGCCTTACTAAGGCATTCTAGCCCTATGAACCATTTCCTATATATTCTTTCAAACCCCTTTATTTTCATTTATATATACAGATATTCCACATGTATTTACTTCTCACTCAGCCGCTCTTCATCTTCTTCTCACTATAAAATATACAGTGGTGGGTTAATCAATGCTGACATCCACTCTCACCACAGAGTCCCCTGTGAATTGAATGAAAGAGAGACATTCTGGAATGAGAATGCACAATATGATGACAGGTATCCTTTTTCAAGTTCTGTTAAACCAGATGCAAAAAGAACTGGTGTGGTTTGTCTTTTTTTGTATTTGGGGAATTTGCAGGTGGGCCTGACTACAGGATCCTTCTATTTCTGAGCCAGATGTGCTCAAAAATAGAAGTGCCACACATTTACTGCATGTATGTTTGCATGAATGAATTCCTCCCTCATTAAAAGCTGAGGATTGGGACACCTGGGTGGCTCAGTTGGTTAAGCGGCTGTCTTCAGCCTGGGTCATGATCACAGGGTCCTGGGATCGAGTCCCACATCCAGCTCCGTGCTCAGCGGGGAGACTGCTTCTCCCTCTCTCTCCCTCTGCTTGTGCTCTCTCTGTCAAATAAATAAAATCTTTAAAAAAAAAAAGCTGAGGATTGTAATACAAAGCAATATCCTCTTTTTTCATTTGACAGGCACAACTAGATGATGGGAGTATTTATCCTTCAGTGGATAATTTCCAGGAGAACTAAGAAGGAAGGAGTAATAGGAACTAAAATAGAAGGGAAAAAAAAAAGAGACGTGTTTGAGAAGTATCACATTGGTTGCCTTGTAGAGAATGGAGTGGAGGAGAAACTGCCAGGAAGACTAGATAAAAGCTCTTGCCATTAAAAACAAACAAACACAACACAAAACAACAACAACAACAATCAAAAACTGGAATGAAATACTGATACATATGACTATATGGATGAAACTTGAAAACATCATGTCAAGTGAAAGAACCCAGACACAAAAGACCACATGTTGTATGATTTCATTTATATGAAATGTCCAGAATAGGCAAATCTATAGACAGAAAGTAGATTAGCGGTTGCCAAGGCTGGAGAAGGGCAAAGGGGGGTGGGTGGCTGGGTGATTACTAATGGGAATGGAGCTTCCTTTTGGGGTGATAAAAATGTTCTGGAATTAGATAGTGGTGATGGTTGCACAACTCTGTGATTATACTAAAAATCACTGAGTTTACAATTTAAAAGTAGGAATTTTTTGATACGTGGAATTACGTTTCAACAGAACTGGTATATTTATAAAAAACAAATCAAAACAAGATATCAAAAGACTTTTGCCTGACAAATCATTTCTCAAACTTCCTATCTGATGTAGCATTTCCCCAAGCCTTTGAAGGACAGACCTATGTAGTAATATTACAGGTAGTGTCTTTCCGTGGTCATTTAATTAATATGATGGATAACCTAACAAAAATGGAAGGAAAAATATCACCAACAAAATCAAGGATTTTTACTTAATTCAGTAAATGGTCAGGAGACATAAAGCTCTTCTGATACTAAAAGGTTAGGGAAAAACGGTTTGCCCAACTGAATCATAAATGGAATTATAGAGGCCTCAGCAAATACTAGGAATAGTGATCCTCAAGGAAGCAAATTCTCCTTTATTTGTGGTAATTGCTATTCAACATAATGGACATCTGTTGGTGCCTTCCAGAGCATTCCCAATGTAAGCTCTGGGCAGCTGGGGAAAGTCTTTTATTATAAGACAAATAAATTATCTTAAATAAACAAATAGGTGTTTTGTTATAGGTGGGTAGGCCTCATCATGCATCATATTTATAACTACCTAAACTGAATTTGATGCAATTTTCAAGCTTTTTTTGTTTGCTTGTTTAAAGAAAATCAGGCAATATAGTGGGTTTAGTGGATGTTGCAGTGTCTATCCTGTATCAATTTCCCCCTTGTTTCTTACTAACAGAATCCTGATTATGTTTGGAAGGGTGCTGTGGGCTGAATTGTGTCCCTTTTTTTTCCTTAAGATTTATTTATTTATTTGAGAGAGAGAAAGGGGGGGAGGGGCAGAGGGAGAGAATCTCCAAGCAGACTCCTCGCTTAGCATGGTGTCTGACACAGGGCTCAATCCCACGACCCATGAGATCATGACCTGAGCCAAAACCTACAGCCAGATGCTCAACCGACGGAGCTACCCAGGTGTCCTGTGAATTGTGTCCTTTTAAGATTCATATACTGAAGTCATAACCCCCAGTACCTCATGGTGTAACTATATTTGGAGATAGGATAATTAAAGAGGTAATTAGGTTACATGAAGTCACTAGGGTCATCCCTAATCCAATATGACTGGCGTCCTAACAGGAGGACATTTGAACATAGATTACACACAGAGAAAAGACCATGTGAAAACACAGAGACAGGGCAGCCGCCTACAAACCAAGGAGAGAGGCCTCAGAAGAAACCAACCCTCTGACACCTTGATCTTGGACTTTCAGTCTCCAGAATTAAAGTTCTGTTGTTTGGGCCAACTACTCTGTGTGTACTTTGTTATGGCGCCCCTAGCAAACTAATATAAGGGGTAAACAAAAACCTTTATTTTTATTTTATTTTATTTTTTTTCAGTTTTCTTGCAAACATGGGTGGCCATGGCTCAGCATTCTGGCCAAGGAGATATACAAGCAGAAATTCCTTGGTTGACCATTTGCTAAAACTCTCTAGAAGAGGTCAGAATTAGCTCCCATGTGCCTTTTGCTCTTTGCCCTTTCCTTTCGTCCTGCCTGGAATGGCAATATAAATCTGACAATAGAGTAGCCAACCTGGGGCCATGAAGCAACAGCCAAGGATGGCCAAGTGGAAAGACAAGAGACCTGATGGCATCAGAGCCACTGTACCAACCTGGGGCCACCTAACTCCAGGTGCTTTTAGGTGAGAAAAACAAAACATTTAATGTGGTTAGCTACTTTTTTCCCTTTTAAGTTTCTATCTCTCATAGCTGAATGCAATTCCTAAATGATATCACAGATATTTAGTACCTACATATTTTTAACCTAATGAAAAAGAGTCATGCTATATTGGGTACAGGTGTAAGATCTAATTGGAAATTATATGGAACATGAATTTCTTTACTCCCAACCATCTGCTTAGCTACACAGTTACCACCTTCTCATTTGTGAGCAAATTTTAAATGAGATAATTAAACAGAGAGATACTGACTTTTTATTTAAAGTGGCAATGATGCCTACAAATGCACTTATTCAGTATTCAAGAAAATTTCAAAGGAACTATAACTTGGCAGCCAGAACATTTAGAGGTAAGAAGTCTACCACGGTGATCATTGGAGTAGGTTTCAGAGTAGCATCATGCGATTCCTTGTAAATCTCCTTGTAAATTATCACATATAGGCTACCCAGGGCCTGACCTCTGGCTCATTAGCCTTTGTGGTCTGTGGACCAGCTGTGGGTCTGCAGTTATCAATTAGTGAAGAGATAGAGAGATAAGGAACCTGTCATCCAATGTAGAAGAACTACATCACGGAGCACGCTCTTTCGTTCAGCTTACTTCCTTTACTCATTTTTTTGGTGGCAAGACTTCTTGATGAAGGAAGCAGCACGTTGGTTTATATTCTGGTGCTAGCTCCACATCTCATTGCAGGTTGGCAGTGTGAGTAGCAAGGAAATGGAGATGGACAACTTGGGGATAATCAGCTAATCAGGATGGGAGATAAGGCTGTGTGTGTCCATCCTCTGTGACTCACCAGGATGTGAGTCCAATTAAAATCATACTTATATTAGGTCCAGACTGTGATGACTTTGAGCCCCAAATATCTGCATAAGAACTTGGTCATGCTTCTGAGAGTCTCTAGAAAACTGTTTCATACTTGTTCAGGAAAAATTTACTCCAGTTCTTTCACTTTGGTCTGCTAGCCAAGTCATCCCAGCATGGCCTCTGTTGCTGATATTTCAGTGACAAGACTGAAGTGTTCTATTATTTAAGATACATTTGGCTGCAAGGAACGGAATACTCTCCTTTATCTTTACCCACTATATCTTTAGTAATACAGACATTTAATTTTTTCACATAACGGAAAGTCTGGAGGAAAGCAATTCTAGGTTTGAAATTGACTCAACAGTTACCTGTAACTCAGGCTTTTTGCATCTTTCTCCTGTGTCATCATCAGCATGTTGACTTCTTGCCTTGGATAAGTCACTTAATGGCTACAAGGGGGCTTTCACAATTCTAGACATCATGGTCTAAAGCTGGAGCTTTCTTTCTTTTTATTCAAACAAGAGAACCCTTTCCAGAAGCAGCAGATGTCACCCCCCCCACCCCCCAACCACACACGCCCAGAAGATTCCCTGTTACATCTCATTGGTCAGAACGAGGTCTCAGGAACTGCCCTACCTTCAAAGGAGTCTGAGAAAGTGATCACCTGGGAAAGGGCAACAGGAGAAATACAACTGGCTTAGTCAATTAGGATTTATCTCCTTGGGTTCCACCCATTGATACCCCAAATTAGTTCAAGGTTCTGTTGGCAGTGAAGAAGGGAGGGTGCTTCTGTTGTGTAGTTATCTAGCAGTATTTTCCAGGGATACTGTCTCCCCAAAGCCATCTTTCCTGATGGGCCAGAGCAGTGCTAATGACAGTAAAGAGAACTAGGCTTCAAAGCGGCTCAATCCAGATCCAGAGTCTCAGAACTTCTCTTCTGCAAAGAGCTGCTTTAGTTTCTGAGCTCCTGATGGCATCTTCCTAACACACGCTCACATCCTCCCAAGACAGTGAGCCACAGTTTTCCAGCAATGGATCCATTTCAAATGCACACTTGGAAAGAAAATCTTCTCTCAATGGAACATCATTCTACTGAGCTGTAACTGCTGACCACACAGATATTATCATCCACTGTAGCTTGAGGCCCTAACCACTTGAAGCCAGTATCAAACTTTTTTTTTTTTTTTTGTGGTCTTTACATTTGTAAATATACCATCCAGGTATTTTTTTCCATAGCAAAGAAAAGTGTGTGCAACTCCTTACTTCTTGTATAACACCAAACTGTGAGATGCTTTGACTTGGCAGTTTTCCAGTTCCCATACCTAATGTCCAGGTTTGAATAGACTCAAGTTTCAGCCAGGATTCATGTACTTTCTCTATCCATCCCCTCCTTACAGCAGTTTCTGGAAAAAGAAACTGCTCTCAGTCAACTGGCCTAGGAATGAGATTTCATCCCTGAGATGGTGGCAAAAAGTTACTTCCTTTTCTTCATCACCTATTTAGTGATCCTTGTAATTAAATAATGCAAAGGAGTCTATGATACATATAAAAACAATTGATAGAATTCTAGCAAGTGTAATAATGATGGGTGTGTGTGTTTATGTTGTGTGTATTAATCGAAATGAGCTGGATGATTTAGGAAGACTTTAAACAAGAAGTAGAGTTAGAACTATGGGTAGGTTTTAGCCAATGGAGACAAAAAAAGGAGTGGGCTCTCCTGGGTGAGGGGTGTTTAATATTAATGTGCCTCAAGGTAGGGAGGTTAGGGTTGTCAGCAAAAGGAGTATGGTTATATTCCCAAGCGTACACGTAGGTTAGATAAATCCATGAATAATCTATCTATATTATTTGAAGCTTTCTGTTTTCTGTTTATATTGACTATTGGGGTGATTGTGGTGTGTTTCCTAAGAATACCTTGAGCTCCCATGTTCAACCATTTCTTTTCTTCCACTCAGTTTCCTCATGCAATCTTGACCTTGATCTAGCTGCTTCCAAAACAACAAATTCTGAATTTAAGTGACTACAAGTCAGAAGTTTTGCAAGATCTGCAGTCTTTCACATTATTGTTCATCCCAGTGACAGAAAATGGGGATATAACCTGTAGTCTCTTGAACTATCTCCAACTGTTACCCCTGCCTTGTATTAATAGGAAAATGTTAGCACCTTCTGAACTTTTCCATGCATAAGTTCTGGATATAATTCTCCAAAATGTACTATTATTATTATTTTATTTATTTAGCACAAATTCTTAAACATCTGTTCCTTTTAATTGAGAGAGGAGTAAAACAAATGGGTTAATTATTATGGGCATGAGAATTAGTTTTCCACCTTTTCATTTTCTTTTTCAGAAAAATTTGACAATATGCTTGAAGACATTCAACCTTTGTCTTCTGATGAAAGGCAGTTTCTGGCTTCTACTGGCTAGGTTTAATCTCATTAGAGAATTTACAAAATTGGATTTCACGTGTCAGCAAAACTTTTTGTTCCTTAAAGCATTTGAAAAACCGGCAAGGGTGGGGTGAGGGTGTAGAATCAGAAAATGGGAGAGGATATATGGATCCTGAAACAGGGCTTGAGAAATCTTCTTTATTCACACAAGACCAAATGTGTATTTACTGAAAACAACACATGGAGAGGATGGGGAGCTGGAACTTGCTTTGTTAAGCTAAAGCTTGGGAAATATTGTAATTGAAGATCCACCTGGTGTGTTCAAAGCAGATTATAAAGCCTGTTGAGCAGCAACCAATTTCCCTGGAGATCAGTTTGTACCTATGAACATAGCTGGGTTGGCCCTGTGGTACTCAGATCAAATCAAACCACAATTTTGGTTTCAGCCATGTCTCTCTCTCCTCTCTCTCTCTCTCTCTCATACACACACACACACACACACACACACATACAGAAAGTTTAAATGGGAATGGGTATTTTGGTAGGTTGAATAATGGTCCCAAATATGTTCATATCCTAATTCCTGAAATTCTTGAGTGTTACTTTATATGGCAAAAGAGACTTGCAGATGTGATTAACTTAAAGGTCTTGAGATGGGGAGGATACCCTTGATTATCAAGGCGGAGGGCCTAAATGCAACTGCAAGTATTCTTATAAAAGGGAGGCAGGGGAAGATTTGGCCATGGAGGCCGAGGTTGTACTGATGCAGTCATAAGCCAAGGAATGTGAGCAGCCACCAGGAACCGGAAGAGGCAAGTACTGAATTCTCCCTTAGAGCCGCTGGAGGGAGTAGGGGCCTGCTGACACCTTGGTTTTGGCCCAGGGAAGCTGATTTTGGACTTCTGGCTTCCAGAACTGTGAGAGGATACATTTCTGTTGTTTTAAGCCATCAAGTTTGTGGCAGTTTTTTCCAGCAGCAAAAGGACATGAGTACAGATATGTAGTGGAGTGATATCTTAGATATCCGAATCTAAGGCAAAAATCATATACAGATAGATTGTTGATCCCTGCAGATCACTTAAGAACATAGCACACTGGAGAACAATATAGCAAGTTTTGTCCCCAGCATGCACTGGAACAGAGGGTTCTTCTCGACTTGAGGTGCCATATGAAGTAGTTGGCTTGTGTTTAGAGGCTACGATCTGGGGAAAATATTTATCTTTCAACTTTAGACTCCTCACAAAAGTACCTGGCAACCAAGATGGCAGATGCATCTCTCCCATCTTACTCTCAATCATGGCTCTTTGAATGGAACAATGGACGACATCGCTCATGTGATTCAAATTGCTCCTTCTTTCTCTACCAAGGTTGAATTTGTTTAAGATAAATAATAAGAGCTAGCCAGTATAAAGATTCCCTACCTGCCAGATTCTTTTCTAATTGCTTAAATTAACTCATTTCAAGCCATAAGCTGAGGTGCAGAGAGGCTAATAACTTGACTAAAGTGGATTTTTCTTATTTATTATTTGTTTGTTTGTTTGTTTAAATAACCTTCCAATACAAAATTAAAGACGTTTGAAAATCCCAACTTTTTGTCCCATAAGGCTTCCTTGGGGAGCTGCCTAATAAAGATGTGATTCTCAATTTCAGAACCTGTGGACCCTTTAAAAATAGGCTACTCCAGAAGGAAGCTCCCCTCTTGTTTTATGTGGACTTTCTCATCCACTCTCCATTCAGCTTGAAAAGCAAAGATGTTCTTAGAAAACTTTTCCCTTCTTTGCTATTAACTTGAAGATATTCTGCTATTTTCCAAACATTTATTTTCATAATTCAGGCTGATACTGCTAAATTAATACACACATTATTCCCAAATTCTTTTTCCACATATCCACAGCCATGTGGATATCAAAGCTAATCCATTCTGTGCTCCCTTTACTTAGTTTTAGTCCATTTAAAAAAATTGCCTATTTTAATTTGTCTTTCATATAATGCATTTGAAATAAATCCTTTTCCCTTCTTAACCACAGAACATTTTCTTGGGTTCGGTGAAATTGCTGCAATTTTATACAATCTTCAATAATTCTCTTACTAGAAGAGCCGTATGTAAGCTTCAGCTGCAGCTTAAAGCTCCCATAAAGCTTTGTCTCTACCAGTTAAATAGCCAGACTGCAGGACACTTGATGGGATTCTTCAGGTCTCCTGAATGACTAAGTGCTGTTGCTGCATAGTTGACGGCCACCCAATGATTCAGAGAGAGTGAAAAAAGGAGTGAATTGGTGGCAGCCAATTTGGTCACAGGGCACGCAGGGGAGATCCAAGAATGATTCTGTAGCTTTAAAATCACCTGCTTCATTACTGTGCACCCCACTTGTCTCACTGATTGTTTAAAAAGTAGAGACTTCTTTTTCTGGCTTTTTATCCGGACAACTTGGCAGTCCATGGCGGTATTGTTTCTCTTTCTGAGATGTTTCTCCTTTTCTTCGCTATAGCAAAAATCTGGTTCTCTCTTAAGGACACTGATTCTCCTGCATCCCTTTTGGGTTTATTTTCCCGCTCTCCATATACCTTAGGTTTGTCAAGAAGGACGATGCAGTTCTTACACTGTTGCTGTTCTAACCAGATTCCCCTTCCTCTAGGTACTCATCCCATCTGCTGGCTGCTCTAAGTGGGGGCTACTGACTACTCAAAGCTGTTCCTTCTCCGTAGCAACCTCTCTCTAGACATGTCTCCTGAGGCAAGGGAAACAAAAGCAAAAAATAACCTATTAGGACTACACCAAATACAAAGCTTCTGCATAGCAAAGGAAGAAAATCAGCAAATCAAAAAGGTGACCTACCGAATGGGAGAAGATATTTGCAAATGATATATCTGATAAGGTCAGTATCCAAAATGCATAAAGAACTTATATAACTCAAAACAAAAAAATAGGGGCACCTGGGTGGTGCAGTCAGTTGGGTGTCCAACTCTTGGTTTTGGCTCAGGTCATGATTTCAAGGTCGTGAGATCGAGCCCTGTGGTGGGCTCTGCACTTAGCCCAGGGTCTGCTTGAGACTTTCCTCCTCCCTCTGCCCCTGCCCCCCCACCCCGCCACATGCTCTCTCTCTAAAATAAATAAATAATTCTTTAAACAAAAACACAAATAATCTAATTAAACAATGGGTAGAAGACACAAACAGACATTTCTCCAAAGAAGACATACAGGTGGCCAACAAACACATGAAAATTTGCTGAACTTCACTAATCATCAGGGAATTGCAAATCAAACCACAACAAGTTATCACCTCACTCCTGTCAGGAAGACTAAAATCAAAACATAAGATACTGGGACACATTTAGTGTCTGCCTTCGGCTCAGGTCATGATCCCAGGGTCCTGGGATTGAGCCCCCGCCGACCTTCCTACTCAGCAGGGAGCCTGCTTCTCACTCTCTCTCTCTCTCTCTCTCTCCCCCTACCTCTCCTTATGCCCTCTATCACTGTGTCAAATAAAAAACCATTAGAAACAACAAGTGTTGTTGAGGATGTGGAGAAAAAGGAACACTCCTGCACTATTGGTGGGAATATAAACTGGTGCAGCCACTGTGGAAAACAGTATGGAGGTTCCTCAAAAAATTAGAAATAGAATGACCATATGATTCAGTAATTTCACTACTGGACATTTACACAAAGAATACAAAAATACTAATTCGAAAAGATATATGCACCCCTATGTTTATTGCAACATTATTTACAATAGCCAAATTATGGAAGCAACCCAAGTGTCCATCAATAGATGAATGGATGAAGAAGATGTGGTGTATATAAAAAATAGAATATAAAAAGAGTGAAATCTTGCTATCTTCAACAACATGGATGGATCTAGAGAGTATAATGCTAAGTGAAATAAGTCAGTGGGAGAAAGACAAATACCATATGATCTCATTCATATGTGGAATTTAAGAAATAAAGTGAATGAAAAAAGAAAAAAAAAAACAAACACACAAAAAACCCAGACTCTCAATAAACTGGTGGTTACCAGAGGGGAGGAGTTGGGTGAAATAGGTGAAGGGGATTAAGAGTACACTTGTCTTGGGGCACCTGGCTGGCTCAGTTGGTGGCGCATGTGACTCCTGATCTCGAGGTTATGATTTCAAGCCCCATGTTGGGTGTGGAGATTATAAAGATCTTTAAAAAAAAAAAGGACACTTGTCTTGATGAGCCCTGAGTAATGTAAAGAATTGTTGAGTCACTATATTGTACAATTGAAACTAATATAACACTGCATGTTAATTATACTGGAATTTAAAAATAAAAAATAAAATTTTTTTTAAAAAGCTGTTTCCTTCTGAGAACTGCCCTATGTCAGTTGGTCTCAAAGTGTGGACCCTGGACTGGCAGCATCACCATCATCTGGTCATTTGTTAAAAATGCAAATTCTCAGGCCCCACCCCTGGCCTATTGAGTGAGAAACTTGGGACTGGGGTCCAACCGTCTGTTTCTGAAGCACACTAATGTTGGTCAACCACTGCCTTAGAGTGAATGGAAACCCAGATCAGAAATGCCCAAGATGATATGTCTTCCTTTCAGGGGTTATCTGCAGACAAGGGCTGAGTGATTCAGGAAGAACAAAAGGCTGCTAGCCCCTTCCCTTGATAGGGGACAACTTCAGTGATGCCACTCAGCCTTCAGAACTTCTTGTGGGATCAGGCTGGGGCTGGAATTGAGCTGAACCTATACCTTTGCCAAACTTGTTCCCTGCCCTATTCTGCACCCTCATTCCCTTAAGAGGTGTGAGAAGTTGAATTGTGTCCTCCCAAGAGAGAAATGTTGGAGTCCTAACCCCCAGTGTCTCAGAATGTGGACTTATTTGGAGATAGGGTCGTTGCAGATGTAATTAGTTAAGATGAGGTCATACTGGAGTATGGTGGGCCCTTAAGTCTATATGACCGGTGTCTGTGAAGACACAGGGACACAGGGAGAGTGCCCTGTGAAGATGGTCTGCCGAGTGTAGGCAGTTTATGGAGAAGAAAGGCAAGGTTAAAGGTCTGATTAACTGGCCTCACATGCTGCAGATCCAGCTTCGGCTCTGTCACGGCCCCTCACTCTTGTTGCTTTCTACTGCTCACCATTCGTGGGGGTTGTGCCCCTTTCCAAGCTTCTTCATGGTGTTCCCAAATGGTGCTCAATATACCGAGCTGCCCACAGAAGGAAATCTGATGCTGATGAAGACGGAGTGGCATTGCTCTCAGAACTCCCTCGAAGGGAGAAATTTCCAGTTATACCTCTGCTCAAAGTTGGAGTACTTGAATTAGGAAAAGAAATCATTAAACAAGGGATCATGGAAGGACTTTGGCTTCAATTCCTAAGTGATGCTAAATAACAAGAACTCATGGAAGGTATTAAAGGGAAATTCCTCATGTTGATTTGTTGGATTTTGGCCTGTCCTTTCTTTTGGAATTTCTCCAGTGTAAACTTTTAAGTCATTTTCTATTTGTAGAATTCTGTCATAGCTCAGGCTTGGCTTCTCCAACTGGTACTTTCCTTAGATGAAGCATTCAGTAAGATATAACTAAAGAAAATAAACATTCAACTAGAATTACTATAATGTGCTGATAATGAAAGGACAGTTTTAAAAAATGGTGTATATTAAAACTTAAGTTTCCTAAAGTAGCTTTTCCAAAATAACAAAACATCATTTGCTGAGTAGTGACTGAAGATACACTGACTGGCTGTAGCTCTTTTCTGTTTAATGTGGAATAATTCTATATACTTCAAGGCCAATTTTGCTTCACTTAGCTTAATTGTCAGTTAGATGAATGGAAAATAGCATGTTAGTAATTCCAATTTATTTTGCTTTGATATAGTCAAGATTCATGCAGTGGGGAAAAAAAGGAGGTTAGATTCTGACAACTTTTTTATTATTCATATTTTGCTATAATTGCTAACATTTAACAAACAGTTCTACTAAATTACAAATAAAGTACACAGCTGCCATTTCTTCTCATAAAAGGAAAATGTTAAGTCCAGTATCATTACAGACAATTAAAAAAAAGACATACTTGTATGGTTAATTTTTGTATTTTCTGCAAAGAAATACCGTATTTGACGAAAACCTTTGTAAATAGGTTTAAGTTGATTGTGTTTTGGTCAAAACTCTTTTCTGAAATCTCATTGCCCGGCTTTGAGTTACTCTTCTTAAAGACAATCTGTTCATACTATTCTCAACAAGACTGATTTTCCAAAAGCCATGAGGGAATCTGGTAGTTTGGTTTTGTTTTTCATATATAACAAGTGCCATTTTAGTGTTCAAAATGGTCTGTGTAGTTGCCTGAGGGGATTGGTGGTCCATAGATCTGCTATTAATAAAATAAGCTCAAAATTGTTCATGGTGAGAAGAGATCTTGCAAAACCCATGATCCTATGTGACACTGATGCTTGGGAACTTCTTTCCCTTTTGAAAGGAAATTGTCTCAGAAGTTGGAGGTTGTCTGGGCAACTTCAGTCCTCTTGGACTCTGGGATCGCGGTTGAGTTAGGACTTACAGGCAGACATAAATAGGCAGCCACCTCTCTGATGTGAGGAATGTGTATGTATGTGTGTGAACCTCAGTTTTTTCATTCGCAGAATGGAGGCAATGCTGCCTACTTCATTGGGTTTTTGATGGGAATCAAAATAAGGCAATTTTAAGAAGGTACTTTTACCTATGTTAAAGGTGGGAGTGGTAGAAAAATGGGAATTGATCAATGAGGATTATGTTAGTGGTCTCTGTACATATTTATTCAGTGCCTGGCTCTTCTTAAAATGGAGATAATGATATTGACCTACTTCAAAAGGTTGATGAGAACAACTAATTACTGTTGGTAAAACACTTTGAAAACATCCAGTGCTATCTATGAAAATGCTAAATACTGACTTCCTGATGCAGTTGAAAGGATTAATTAGGGAATGTTTGCTTGACCCTTGATCCTCTAATGAAAGGTGTTTCTCCTGTTGCTATTTTTGTGTTAACTATTATTTTGTACCATAATTTTCTGGATAGTGTGTGTCATGTTTGGCTGGTTTTTAAATGTTTCCAGACAGAATTTTGATAATTTTTCTTGGAGAGATCAAATGGATTTCATTTTGTAAAATGCCCAAGGTCATTCAACCAAACTGACCTTTGCTTATTTTGTGATGTCACTCACAGCTTCCTAGATGTTCTCATTCAAGCCTGTCTTTCACGGTCTCCTTGAAATATTGTGCTTAGTGATGGATTTACAGTTCTCTAACTCCTCTATTTCTCTGGCCATTTTCCCCACCAATTCCAAAAGAATTAAGAAGATTTGGGGGGAAAAATAACTATTCAAAAAACTTAAGAATTAGGATTTGCTTAAAAATAAAAGTTGTCACTTCTATTTTCCATACTTAAATTTGTATGTAGGTATCTGTTTCATTCTGTTAGTTTTCTTTTTCTTTTTTTAAGATTTTATTTGTCAGAGAGAGACACAGCGAGAGAGGGAACACAAGCAGGGGGAGTGGGAGAGGGAGAAGCAGGCTTCCCGCTGAGCAGGGAGCCCGATGCAGGGCTCGATCCCAGGACCTTGGGATCATGACCTGAGCTGAAGGGAGATGCTTAACGACTGAGCCACCCAGGCACCCCATCATTCTCTTAGTTTTCTTGGTGGCAAAAAGAACTGCCTTTAGAATATCCTTATCCCGAAGGGGATTTGATAAAATTTCATTTTCACTTCTTTCTAGTGGATACAATTGCTCCAATTGTTTTGCCATTTTCCAATATATTGTGAATGATAATTGTGTCAGTCAAAGAACCCAGATGATTTCGGAAGCTGAAGCATTCATGTAAAAGATATTGGGCAGCTCACAGACTCTGTGGGGAAGCTACAGGCCCCAAACAATGCCCAAATCATGTTGCAGAAGTGCCTTCTCTGGAAACCAAATCCTACAGCTTGTACAGTTCAGATCCCTGACACTGGTGCCGCCACCATAATTGTCCTTGCTGCCTCTGAAAAGCAGATGTTGCTGCTGCCAGCACCAACACCCGTCTCCACAGTAGTTTTGGGCAGCCCTTCCTCTTTTTTTTTTTTTTTTTTTTTAAGATTTTATTCATTCATCTGACAGAACACAAGCAGGGGGACCGGCAGAGCGAGAGGGAGAAGCAGGCTTCCCGCGGAGCAGGGAGCCCGATGTGGGGCTCGATCCCAGGACCCCGGGATCATGACCTGAGCCGAAGGCCGACGCTTAATGACAAGAGCCCCCCAGGCGCCCCAGCCCTTCCTCTTTTAATTAAACTCTGAGGGGGATGAATCTAATGAATGGAGCCACGGGAAGGGTGAGCGATCCTGGGCTTGGCATTTCCAACTTCTACAGTGGGAAAGGAGCTCTGCCTCAGGAGTGCAGAGGGGACTCAGTAGGAGTGTTCTGCAAACACTGGGAAGAGGTTCAGATGCTGGGTGGCCAAGAGGAATGACAAACATCCATCTATAACAATAATAGGACTGTAGTCTCTAAATATGTGCATTGGGTTCCTTATACTTCCCCTGGAATAAATATTTAGATGTTTTTACTTTTAAAGATGTAGTTTTACTTTTTCTGCTTACAAAAATTAAATGCTGCTTGGGATAAAAAATTCCTTTATTAATCTCTATGCTCTTTAGTGAATGTTCTCACAGATATTTTTCATACACATTTCCTACAGAATATTTCCTGTTAATATAGCATTAAAAATCCTCTTCCTGGCATATTTGGAAAATGATTATCATAAAAGCCAGTAGGGAGGAACAATGGACTTTTTTATTATTATCAATAGTCATTTATGGGGCGCCTGGATGGCTCAGTTGGTTAAGCGACTGCCTTCGGCTCATGGACATGTAGAAGGTATGCTGGGTTATTCTGACATAAAAGACTTAGCAGGATTTTTGAAGAAGCCATGCTGGGCCCTTCTGGGCTCCTACTAAATAGGGGCCATGTATCTCTGCCAGGTTTGTATATAGTTAATCCTGGAGTCCCGGGATCGAATACCGCATCAGGCTCCCTGCTCAGTGGGGAGCCTGCTTCTCCCTCTGACTCTCCCCCCCTCTCATGTGCTCTCTCTCTTTCTCATTCTCTCTCTCAAATAAATAAATAAAATCTTTAAAAAAAATAGTCATTTGTGTTTGTTTTTTATTCCTTTGGTTGGTGTCAGCAAAAGAGCAACTGGTGCCTCTCCTATGACAGAATTGTAACGGGCTCTGAATTAGTTGATTGCAGCACTATGGTTTTAACTCCCACTGGCTTTTCTCTAAATCTAATTACTGATTTTTTGGTTCTCAACATCACTGATGATGAAAGCTTTTTTTTTCTTTTTTCCTGAGTACAGGTGCTTAGCTCTACCAAAACCATGATAATATGTTAACTTTTGCAAACCAATAATGCTGTTTGCAAAGTTTACCAACAATATTCCCTGAGGCATTCCCTTCAAATCTCACTTTTCAGAGTTCCCATTTGAAGCACATTTTGAATTCTTCCACTATCAAGATTCCCAATATTTTCAAATAAATGGTACTTGTACTGGACAAGTAGTCATGCTGCTGGCCATTGAAGATGGATTACTCTCTTTCAGTTCGGGCATTTGCTGCTCAGCTATCCTGGAAGTTTTGGGAAGAATTTTTGGTTTTGTTTTAATGTAATGGTGGAGGCAAAGAAAGCTTTCCGAATGTAGACACCGTAGATATCAACTGCTTCATAATCAATGTTCATTCATTAGCATTTGACAATTCATCTTTACTCAACAGTATTTGTTAGGTCGTATATCCAGATAGGCTCTGATACACTTTCATCATAAATCAAGTGTAACTTGTAAAACTGAAAACCTTAATTTGGTTGGGGTGCAAATATTAAAGAGGGTTTTTTTTTCCAATTGCTGTCCTAATTGTGCTAGACAAAAGCATCCTTTCCCTTCTTTACCTATATCTCAAGGAGATCCCACTGAATGGCCTGGAAGAGCTCCAGTTTATTCTGTCAAGTACTCAAAATTCCCTAACTAGGCACTTAATCATGTGAGTTGTGCCTAGTGAATACCAGTGAGAAGCAGGGGTGGAGCATCCCTCATGTCTTGGTAGGCTAATACCAACAAAACATTGCAGGAAAAAAAGAATAAACGAATTTTAAAAAACTGTAAAGATCTTTCTAACCACCAAGACATGAGGGATGCTCCACCCCTGCTTCTCACTGGTATTCACTAGGCACAACTCACACGATTAAGTGCCTAGTTAGGAAACTTTGAGTACTTGACAGAATAAACTGGAGCTCTTCCAGGCCATTCAGTGAAGCCTCACTTTGAAAATATTTGGCTTGCAGATCAATAACTCGTAAGACTGAAATGGCTCTGAAAAAAAGTTAATCAACAATCTATGAGGATACTGTGGTCTGGGAGGCCTGAATGGACATGTAGAAGGTATGCTGGGTTATTCTGACATAAAAGACTTAGCAGGATTTTTGAAGAAGCCATGCTGGGCCCTTCTGGGCTCCTACTAAATAGGGGCCATGTATCTCTGCCAGGTATGTATCTAGTTAATGTTTTAAAAAATAGATTAAAAGGACTGTTGGTTACTGGTAATACATTTTATTTTGGAACAGATCCACGTTGGTTTGGTTTAAAACAAAAAAATTCTTCTTTTCCCAGGAGAATATGTTGTAATAGGGTCCAGCTATTGACGTGGTAAATATTGATCACCTGCTCTGTGTGAGGCACCATGTTAGAATACTTACTCTGTCTCTCTCTCTATATATAATATACACATATACATATATTTGTTTACATGTATGAATCTGTATATAGAGAGAACATACACATACAAAATTGGTGGTAGCTAATTAGCACAGTGAATTCACTAAATATGTAGCACATACTGTTTAAGCTGCTCATATGAGTTACTCTGCCTTGTGTAACCTCTTGAATTATTATCTCGTATAATTACTTAGTTCTTATTTGAGTTTTGGTTCCCCACCTAATCTCCGAGCTCTTCTGGGTTGGACTGTAGAGCGGGCTCTGCCTTCCCTCCACTCTTTACTCCTTGGCAGTAATTAGCGGAGAGCTGCTGTTAAGCATCAAACAGGGCGCAGACGTTTAGCTGAGGGCAGGGTTCCATTTCTCCAAAGCCATGCCTTTTCCGCACATTTTGAAGGCGATGCGTTGACACTACAGGACGCAGATGAAAAGACCTTAGAGAAAAGTATATACGTAACACAAACTTTTCGTGTGCCTAGAAATCACCGAGGGATCTTGTTAAAGAGTAGACTGTGAACCAATAGGCCTGGGGCAGGGCCTGACCTTCTGCTTGTAACAAGCTCCCACGTGATGCCGGGGCTTCTGGTCAGTGGATCACACTTGGCTGATGCAAGGTTCTATGCAATGGCCGCATCAGGGACCAGACCCTGATAACCTTTGATGAAGACGCCAGAGAGAGGGAGCGAGCGCTTCCCCCAGCCCTGGCCGCGCCCCCACCCCGGTCAGCACCCCAGGTTAGCCCGCCAGTAGTCGCGCCCAGCCGGCCTCTGAGCGCTGTGTGAGCCGCTCGCCTTCCCCTACTCCCCGGCCCGAGTCCGAGCGCAGCCGCCAGGGGAGCACCGCGGCCGGGGAACCACGCGACTCACGTAGGACATCTCCCGCCGCCCCTCCCGGAAAGCCGGCAGACCGGTTTTACCTGTCCGCGTCCGGGGGAGGCTTCCGACCCGACTGCAGGCGATCGCAGGAGGCCGGCGTCCTTCTTCATCTCCACCCTCTTCTTCTAGTCACTTCATTTTTCTGACACTCCCGAAGCCGCGGAAAGCCGGGACCCAGCCCAGCCGCTGGTTGAGCACCGTCTCCAGCGACGTGTGTGAAACTGTTCAACCCCAAACACAAACACCAGCCACTGACATGTTTTAAGAAACGCCACAGTTGGATGACTGCGGAACCAAAACAGACCAAATGGGGAGGCAAGAAGGGAAAGCAATTGGCCCAGTTCGGTCGGAGAAGCGGCTCGTGTTACACTCCCTTTGCCAGTTAGCGTCGTGGGCGTTTGTTGCTGTGTTAATTACAGTTCTTCCCCGAGTCGGAGGCGAGAACAGCCCTTGTGGAACAGTTTCAAGTGGAACGTTCCACCAGGAGGAAAACAACTGCCTTTCTCCCCAGCCGGGGAGGGATTCCCACCAGGCAGCACCCGGGCAGCAGGCAGCCCCCGGTGCGCGCTCTGCGCCCGCACCGCCCGCGTGGCTCCCAGGCGGGCTTCCGGGTGCGCTCGCGGAGGGAGACTCGCGCGCGGCTGCCGGGGCCGCGGAGGCCGGCGGGGAGCAGGGCTGCCGGCTTCTCCTCAGGGCACGCCTGCGGCGGGCGGGAGGGCGAGCTTCCCAATTGCTGCTTTTCTCTAAGCGTGCCGGGGGAGCTCCCGGAGTGGAGGTCGGGCGCGGGAGACCGCCTGCTTCACCTTTGGATGGGCAGCATGAGGGTGCGCGCGGCTGGTTCAGCAGGAGTCAGGGACAAAAGTCAGATAGTGGCAGCAGGGTGGCAAGTACCTGGCCTTGCAGGCAAAATGACCTGGCTCCCAAATCCTGTCTCTGCCCCTCAGTAAATTTATGTGACCTTGGGCAAATTGATACTTTTCTGAACTGCGCTCGTTTCTCATGTGGTACCCGCTACGTTGCAGGACTCTTCTAGACACGCGGTCCTCACAACCTCCTAAAGAAGTACTTTTAAAATTGCCATTCCACAGGGGCGCCTGGGTGGCTCAGTCGTTAAGCGTCTGCCTTCGGCTCAGGTCATGATCCCAGGGTCCTGGGATCGAGCCCCGCATCGGGCTCCCCGCCCTGCGGGAAGCCTGCCTCTCTCTCTCCCACTCCCCCTGCTTGTGTTCCCTCTCTCGCTGTGTCTCTTTCTGTCGAAAAAATAAATAAAATCTTTAAAAAAATTGCCATTCCACGGATGGGAAAAGTGAGTCCTAGAGACGTTAACCAATGCACCCAAGGCCACACAGCTGAGGAGTGGTAGGGCCGGGATTGGAAACGAGGTGATCGAGGTGGTCTAGCTCCAAAGTCTATGCTCTCCCCACGGTGCTAAACTGCATGTTATATCATAATGTGTATGTGAAGTACCTGGAAAAGACACATCATCATCAAACCGATCCTAGCTGAGATGTAATGGACCCGTTATTGATTTACAAGAGAAGTGACAGAGGGGGTGGGAAGGGTCCACGTAGTTATGGGAAATCCATCAGAGGCAGCTGCCCAGGGATTGGGGAATAGGAACGTGGATCCCAGCAACAAACCCATAAATGTGTCATAGGCCCCCCATTCCCACCACCTTGCCTGGTGTGTCCACAGCCCAGACATGATTAAAGACCCTAGAAAAAAAGTTAGAAGCCATAGGGTCAGGGCAGCCCCATGAAAAGGGGCCTGAGTCGGCGAGTCTCTACTAAAGCCACCTACTAGCTGCATATCATTTACTTAAAACAGTACAAAATAAATACTAAGGTTGGTTGTCCCGCTATTTTGAAAAATACATTTTTTTTCTACAGTGCTATTTGGGCCTCTTAAGAATAAAATTCTTGGAAATGACTCAAAAAATGCAATCCAAAAACCATGGTGTGCACTTGAAACTGTCATCTATGCCACTTAAGGGCTGGCACAGATGTCTGAGATAATATATGGGAAGTGCTTGGGAGTAAAAGCACTAGGTAATGATATTTTAAAAGGATACCATACATGTTTTGATTGTAATAATAACCTTCCTGAGAGAATTCTGCCACTAACATGTGGCTTTCACTCAGAGTTTCATGTCCTTCCTTCTTGGTAAGGCTGTTTTCAGAATAGTGCACAGACAGGGTGGGAAAGGCCAGGAAACAGGTGATTTTGGAAGTGGTACAACTTCTGCCTATGAAGAATTGTTGTGGAGGAGGAAGGCAGTTATTTGGGTTCTACAGAGAGCAGCCTGTTTACCTTTCACCAGACCATTGCCCATTCATCAGGACAATTTGGGGTTAGCTGGGAATCTAGACACCGTGAATGAGTTAAATATTGCTTCTGTAACACATTACCACAAATCTGGTGGCTTCAAACAACCAAATTCATCATCTAATAGTTCGGTAGGTTAGAAAGCTGACACAAGTCTCCCTGGGTGAAAGTGTCACTCAGCAGGGTTTGCACCCTTTCCTGGCGACTGTAGGGGAGAATCTATTTCCTTGCCTTTTCTAGCTTCTGGAGGCTGCCCATATTCCTTGGTTTATGGCCCCTTCATCCATCTTCAAAGCCAGCAATGGCAGGTCAAATTCTTCTTAACACTGCATCACTTCTGACTCTCTCCTGCTTTCCTCTTCCACTTTTAAGGACCCTTGTGGTTGCTTTGGGCCCACCTAGATAATCCAGGATAACCTCCCTATTTTAAGGTCCTCTGATTAGTGATTTAATTCCATTTGTCACCTGAATTCCCCTTTGCCATGTAAGGCAACGTATTCATGGACTCTGAGGTTCAAGACATGGACATCTTTGGGGTCCGTTAGTCTGCCGGCCACACATCCCGATTGCTTTGGTGGCAGGCATAATCTTAATTAATTCATAAACATATGCTCAACACTTACTCCGTGAAAGGTACATTAGCAGGGACTTTGAGTCCCGTAGACCTGTGTTTGAGTCCTAGTTCTGCCACTTACTAGGTAAATTATTTTGGGCCAGTTACACAAACTTTCTGACCTCAATCTCTTCATCTGTGAAATAGCGAGAGTAATAGTACCTACCTTGTTGTTTGAATTGAACGAGATAATGCTAGAAAACACTTAGCACAGAGCCTGGCACGTGGTGAACACTCAACGAACGTTTTGTTTATTATTATTAATCTGTTATGAGGATTGCAAAGAGGCATAACGCATGGTGCCTGCCCTTGTGGAGTGTGGGGAATAAGGCGTGCTCACGCATGCAATCGTGAAGTTAGATAACACACTGGAAGAGATAGTAAAAGATATGGGACGGTATCATACTTATGTGCTAAATGGGTTACTACAGACAGTGAGTGCTATTGAGTGAAATAAGATATTTTCAGTAAGCAGGAAAGGTAGGAATGAAGGAAGCAGGACTGATGTTGAGACTAAAAGAAAGGTTGAATGTAGACCAGGTAGAGGGGAAAGTGTTGGACACATGAGTATATACATGACAGATTGCCAGGTGACAGAAAGTAAGGTGGTTTACTTGTCATCTTATGGAATGGAAGGTTTGTGTAGGGGCATTCATTCATTTCCATTTTTTTTCTAGAATGTTCAGGGAAGGAGTGGACTATCAGACTCGAAGGGGCCACACTGGAAGGGCTTGAATACTAGGTTATATAGTTAAGATTTTCTCCTGTGATAGCAGGGAGCCATGGAAAGTTTTAGAACAGAGGTAGATTCCTGGTGAAAGCAGTGTTTAAAAAGGTTGATCCGAGAATAGTATGCGTGGGTAGGTTGGTGGGAGGAGAGCCTGCAGGTAGGGAGGGCTGTTGGGAGATGTTTTCAGTGGTCCAGATAATAATGGCTGGAGGAGATGTGATAGCCATCGGCTCCAGGAAAGGGAATGGATGTAAGAGACATGACAAAGCAAGAACAAAGAGAGACCTTAGTGAGATAGAGGGAAAGGATAAAAAATTCCTGGAAGTTTCGTAATAGAAATAATAGAAATCAGAAACGAGTTCACATTGAGTGTTCCTGTGTGGAAGATGTTGGCAGGTCATCAGGTGGCACATGTCCAGTAGGCTATTGGAAATGTGCAACTGGAAGAGAGAGAGAGGTCATAGCCAGATGATGAGGTTTGGAAATCATTAGCAGAGAGGTGGTGGCTGAAATCCTTCACTCCTGCCCCTAGACTTTCAGGATCAAACCTGTTTTAGCGCCCACACTGGTGGATTCCTAGTCTCATCCCTCTTTCCCTCCTTGTTACGGGCTGAATTGTGTCTCCCCAAAATTCATATATTGTATCCTATCTCCCAGTACCTCAGCATGTGACTGTATTTGGAGATAATGTCTTTAAAAAGGTAATTAAGATCAAATGAGGACATCGACCCGTGTCTTTATAGGAAGAGGAGATTAGGACAAAGACACATACAGAGGACAAGACCATGCGAAGACACAGGGAGCAGATGGCCATCTACAAGCCAAGCAGAAAGGCCTCGGAAGAAAACAACCCCACAGGCACCTTGATCTCCAGCTTATAGCCTCCAGAATTGGGAAAAAAAAAAAGAAAATCTCTGTTGTTGAAGTCATTCAGTCTGTGGCATCTTGTGATGGCAGCCCTAGCAAACGAATCCACTCCTCCAGGGACCAGTGTCCTTGTACCACCGGCCCGTTGGAGCTGAGGGCACCCCAGGCTGCCAACATATCCCTCTGCCTACATTTTAACAGGCTGTGGCCCAGCCCCTCATTATCTGGATATATTGTGGGTGGTATTTAGTGGCTATCAGAAATGTGGGTCCCTGGGAACTAAAAACAAAGTTATCCTTCCTTGATAACAGTGCTCTGTGTCTTGGGAGGCTCCCCATGGTGGGGACTCTGGTGTTCAGGGCAGAGCTTGTAGAAGAGGGAGTTGGTCAAAGAAGCCTTTCTGAGCACCCAGCTCACAGCTGTTCGAGGACTGTTCTGCCACCTGTTCCTAAGGCTGTCTCTGGCAACGGATTTCTCCATGTGCCTTCCTCTGAAAGCATGCTAGAACAGAAAGAAATGTGTCCTTCCTCGTTAGTAAGACAGAAAAATGAGTTTTACTGCACTTCTAATTCATACTTTTTTTCTTTTCATTTAATAATGATTCTGAATCTCGGTTGGGCCCTGTTTTTCAAAACACAAAATAAAGTACATGGGTGCTCTGAAGCCCAAGTTAGCACTTGAAGTAGCCCTCAGGGGAAAAAAACAGAGTGATATATTCGCACAACCACCTACAAAGAGCTTATCTATGAAAGGCTAGAAGAGCAAGTGTCCAGAAAGCTCCTGTTAATTCAACTGGACAAATTCCAAGTCCTGTCTTGTAGGCTTGTGACAGTGAAATATTCAGACCAGGACCATGTCCTTGGTGAGTTCTGTGTTCATTAGAGCTGGACTTAGTGATGGATTAAGGCCGTTATTATGAGGAAGATGCTGATGAACTGTTCTCCATCTTCACAGAGGACAGAATGAGAGCAAGTGGGCTGAAGGTGTAGCCAACAGAGTCATCCTGTCAGAAATAGAAAGCCTGCTTCTAAGGCCATTTTAAGGTCTGACTAGGTTGTGCTCTAGCTCCCTCCTCTGGGCTCCCTGAGTATTACCCTGCATTTCCCCCAGTCTTCACTAGGTTGTGGAGTTACTTGTTTAGGTGCCGGTTTCTATCAGAAGACCGTGAACTCCCAGAGAGCATGGCTCCTGTCTCTTCTATCTTGGTCCCTCTGCCTCAGCCCCTAGATGGCTCTGGGTGATGTCTCAGTGGATGTGACTAACTCTCTCCTTCGAAAACTTTACAGTGTCCTAGAGACTCTGTGTGTGTGTATATGTATGTGTGTGTGTGTGTGTGTGTGTGTGTGTTAGAGAGAGAGAGAGAGAGAGAGAGAGAGAGAGACAAAGAGACAGAGACAGAAACAGAGAGAGACAGAGACAGAGCAAGAGAGCGCAAGAGAGAACAGGTGAAAAAGATCACGAATACTCTTGGAAATGATTTGTTATCCTGGATATCAAATAAGTGCATCAGTAGTGTAGCTGAATATCTAGCCTGTATTGATCATGAAGACATCTTTATTGACTGATTGACTAACAGAAGGCTGAGAAACAGTTATTTGCTAGAGGGAGAGGTGTAGCTTCCTCTCTAGAGCTTTTTAAGGGAGATGATAGGGATATTTCTGAGATGTGGTGTGAGCAACCTGCTGAATGCACATTTTTCCCCCTAGACCTACAAGGTGAGTGGAACCATGAGGCTGTATACTGCTGAGTGATCAATATTTAGCTGCCACTTACTGACTCCTACCACATGTCAAGTGCTTTGTACATGCTATTTCACTGAATTTTCACATACTTCTTGAGATGACTGTTGTTCCCCACCCCCCACTTTACAGATGGGGAAATGGAGGTTCAGAGAGGTTTGTTTATTCATTTAGTCAACCATATTTATTGCTTTTGTGCTATGTGCTGAGCACTGTGCTGGGCTCTAGGGATACAACATTGACAAGACACATATAGTCCTTCCCCTGTGGAGTTTACAGTCTAGCAAGAAAGAGAATCATAAAAGAGGTAAGAGAGATTGTTCAAAGGGTGCTGTTGAAGTTTATAGCAGGAGGGTGCCCATTAGGAGCTCACTGTAGAGTGAGATATGGGGGAGCAAACAACCCATTACACTTGGTTTATAAGTGCTCCATAGAGTAAGCACTAGGTGCTAAGCGAGCACACAGAAGACAGTCCGAGAGGCATCTCAGAGAAAGTGACATCCTGAAAAACGGGTAGGAGTTGGCTAGGTTAAAAAAAAAAAAGGCAGGGGGTGGGGGGAAGGGGAAGGAAAGGGTTTCTAGGGAACAGAATATGCAGAGGCCAAAGGTGAGAACCACCATGATCCTTGAAAGTTAATTCTGGCTGGAATGTGGATTTGGAGTTAGAAATAAGGCTGGAGAGGTAAGCAGTGGCCAGATATTAAGCATTATCATAAAAAGCTTGGACTTGATTTTAAGGCAACCAGACAGAGGATGAAGATAGTGGTGGCCTGAATAATGTAGGAGCAGGTTAAGTGACTGTCTCATGACCAGAAAATGGTAACTTGGGATTGGAAATGAGGTTCTATCTAATTTGGAAGCTCATCCCATGACCACTGGCCCACATTGCCAGAAAACAGTCTACATACTGGAGAAGAAGTGGTGGAGACTCACTTGTGGTTTTCTACCAATCTCTTCTCCTTACCTCCAACCCCCACAGGCTTTCCATTTTTTTATTTCCCCAGACCTTCAATAGCACAGAAGAGGGTGTGTCTCGGTCTGGGGACAGGTGGGAGACACTAGCACCCAGGAACAGTTCTATGACAGCCTTCCTGACTCTTGACTGCTTTCCACCACTTTTCCTGGTGTTGACATTTCTGTCCACTGCACATCAGTGCAAGAAACAAGCGGGATGCCTCCAGCGGGTGGGGAAGCTGCATCTGGGAGGCTTTGGCTGACTTCCTAAAACATGAGAAGAAAAAGAACCAGGTTCCCAGCTTGTAAGAGGAGCATGTTTTTGGGTGGGATGAAGAGGTTAAGATGCTCATGTTCTCTCCACCGCCTTTTGTGTTCTTGCTGGGTGGATTCGAGGTGCATATGCTAGTGCATTGTTTTGCATTGTTTTTCTGCATGTCTCCTCAGCGGAGGGCTGCCATCTTGCCAATGTTTAACTAAATCTGCCTGCCATTATTTCATATTTTGGAACCCCAAAATGTTAAAATGCTTTCATGGTAAACAAAATGTTTTCAATAATTGCTCAAGAGAATTTGGAAAAGTAAGCTTGCTCTCTCCATCTTTATCTTTTCAGCAGGATGCTTGCCTTTGTTCAATTTTTTTTTTCCTTTTAGTATAATGTAGTGGATAAAGGTACAGTCCCTTCCCAGAGTTTGAATCCTGAATCTAACACTTAGTGGCTAGGCGACCTTGGGCAAATTACTTAACACTTCTGTGCCTCCTTTCCTTATGTGTAAGAAAGAAATAATAATGGGATCTGTCTCACACTATGATTATGAGGGTTAAATGAGTTAATTAGAATATTTGGCACATAGTAGGTACTTCATAGTGTCAAGCTACCATTATTACTCATTAATTAGCTTGCATAACTTTTTAAATTCTAATCCTCAGATCCAAATATGCTTTTAGGAAAGCCTTTGGAGAGACAAATAGTGCCGACCTTCATCCTGAGCACCCTCTCCATGTGCAGTCCATCAGTATACAAGGAGATGATTAGGGGATGCGGCTTCCCTGAAGATCGAAAGAGGGAAGTACAATTCTGCTTTGCTAAACTTCTGTATTCAGAGTATTCAGAAGCATTTGCAAAGAATGAAATAATAGCCTATATGTTAACATATGTCACGTCAATCATTCCCAGCAAACTTCTGAGGCAGTATATAGTGCACAGCCCAGTAACAAATTGCAGAACCACAAATGATTTTTTTAAAAATGTAGATAATGTTCATCGTGTGAGTAAAATTCCGAAGTTTTTCCAAGTCACAGAGGAATGTACCTTGGGAGAGTACCTCTATCTCTATTTGGCTTGTTCTTTTAAAACCAGGTGAACTCCTATGGTTTCGAACAGTTTTTGTTACACATCAGTTAATTCTTTAGCTCTGAAGATGAAGTGACTTTTATTTTCTTCGGCGACAGCTTTAACTAGAAAGTGCATGCATTAGTGGAGGGAGAAGGCTGCCCTTTGATTCTTCTAGATAGAGGCTGTGATAAACAAGTTCTCGACAGTCTGCACTGCCTGGGAATGTGCAGGTGACTATGCAGACAGCCGTGGAGGCACAAGAAGGGGCATATGGTCTTCACTGGCACGGCATACCAAAGTAATTAAAAATGTCTTAAAATGCAGAAACCCCCTAAACTGTAAACTATATCATGGTAGATGTCAAATTAGCATTTTCTGCCTCTTTTAAACAATGCCATAATCTCATTAATCTGCAGAAGGAACCAAATGCATGGACTCCAACCAGTTGGCTGGACATATGTTGCATATTGGACTGGCCATTTGGTTGGATCTGATTAAAGTGGAGAAATTGCATTTTATTTTGGGCACTGAACCCAAATCTGGGCCTGCTTATTACTTTTTGAGCTCCCTTTTTAAAGTGATAGGTTGTAAGTGCCAAAATTCAGTACCAACTTGCGTTAAAAAAAAAAAGCCAAGAAGAAACTACACAGAGGAAAAGAACAAGGGTTGGAGCGGGAGACGTAAGTCTGGCTTCCGATCATTGGGATATATTAAATATCAGTATTCACAATATTACACATTAGAACTGTCAAATCCACAGGATTGTGCTCATTTACAGGCAAGGTGTCTCCGTTGATCAAAACGTTGTATTTATTTTGCAGAGTGTCATATACTACTAAGTCTTTTAGCACAATGCTTTGTTTTTAAATTCTTTATTAACACGTATGAAAATTTAAAAATCTAAATATTTTTGAAAGCGAAATGAATGTATATTGTTTGCTTGCATGGATGGACCCATTGTCTTAGTCAGTTTGGGCTGCTATAACAAAATGCCATAGATTGAGTGACTTAAACAACAGAAATTTATTTCTCACAGTTCTAGAGTCTAGAAGTCCAAGATCAAGACACCAGCTGATTTGGTGTGTGGCGAGAACTCCTTCCCGGTTGCCTTCTTGCGGTGTCTTCACATGGTGGGCAGAGAGCAATCATCTCTCGTGTGGTATCTCTTCTTATGAGAGCAGTAATCCCACTCACAAGGGCTCCACCCTGATGACCTAATCACCTCCCAAAGGTCCCACCTCCAAGGGCAATCACACTGGTGATTGAGGCTTCAGCAAATGGATTCTGGGGGACACATTATCAACCCATAGCACCCACTGATATTTCCCGAATAGTTGGCGTGTGCTTAGCGCACCATGCTAAGTATTCTAAGAATACACATTTGCATGGGATGCAGTAGGTATTTGTGGTTAGGGCGAACTCACTACCAGCTCACAAACTGGGCAGGGTGTGTCATCCTCAGGAAAGGGCAAAGGGCAAAGGGCAATGAGGATTCAGCGGACGATGAGATCATCTCTGGTGTGTATTTGGTGGGAGGAGTAGGATTCTGACCCGCGGACATGGGGGCAGGAAGGTGATTTGAAATCTTAGGAGTTGGGGTGCCTGGGTGGCTCAGTCGTTAAGCGTCTGCCTTCGGCTCAGGTCCTGATCCCGGGGTCCTGGGATCGAGCCCCGCATCGGGCTCCCTGCCCCGCGGGAAGCCTGCTTCTCCCTCTCCCACTCCCCCTGCTCGTGTTCCTGCTCTCGCTATGTCCCTCTCTGTCAAATAAATAAATAAAATCTCTTAAAAAGTAAAATAAAATGAAATCTTAGGAGTAAACGGGGGAAGGTAGGAAATCACAAGGAGCTACATAAAGGGGGGCACTGGAGGATAAGTCTGGAAAGGCGGATAATGGGGACCATCTTGTGGGGAGGACTCAATGGCAGATCACAGAGTGGTGGGCAGCAGGGGGCTCCTGGGAGTTTTTGAGCAGAGGAATGACAAAAACAGGATCTGTGCTAATACGGCAGTGTGTGATGTGTGGGAAAGGTGGGTGAGAGCCTCAGTTAGGAGATGATGATGACTGACCCCATGAGAGGGGATGAAGTCCTCCTCTGAGGAAGGGCAGTGAAAACAGAGCAAATGGGTAGTCAGAGTTACTGTGGGAACAGAATCAACAGGACACAGACTCTGAGTGACTGCGGGCTGAGGCAGCAGGATCATAGGACCTCAGAATGGTCATTTTATTATTTATTATTATTATTTTTAAAGATTTTATTTATTTATTTGACAGAGAAAGACACAGCGAGAGAGGGAACACAAGCAGGGGGAGTGGGAGAGGGAGAAGCAGGCTCCCCGCTGAGCAGGGAGCCCGATGCAGGGCTCGATCCCAGGACCCCAGGATCATGACCTGAGCCAAAGGCAGACGCTTAATGACTGAGCCACCCAGGCGCCCCAGAATGGTCATTTTAAACAGTAATAATCATTATACATTTGTAGACAGGCTAGTTGTTGAAAGGCTGTCTGGCGATAGAAGGCTCAAGAGACAAACTTTTGTTCTATCAAAGATGTCTTTTCAAAAGCTAAATCTTTCATTCCCTCAGACTAAGGTAAGCTGTGTCGGCGGATGGATGTGGGTGAGACGGGGAACAGGGCTCATGTTCTGTTTTGAGCTGTCCAACACTGCACCCCAGAGATTAGACATTCTTGTCAGTTTGTTCAAAAGAGGAAACCCGACAGGAGGACCAGAGCAGGAACTGTCCCCACGACTTAACCACGCCACATACATTCTTCCATGACAAGACTTAATGTTTTCACAAGGTCTCAACACTGACTTTTTTTCATCAGTTTTACGAGAATTTCTGCTAAGATGGTGGCTGAAGTGGAGAAACGTGTTGGTAAAGATTTTAAATCCTGCAGGTCCATAGGCCTGCAATATCTATATGGAATTTTCGAATCCAAGAATGCTCACGGGCTGGACACTTGCTGGCATGCGAGAGGTGCTCAAGTTGATGGAAGAAAGAGGTTTCCCTTTGGACAGCGTGCTCTTTTGACCTATGCCCTAAATCCAGAGTTCAGATACAGGCGGGTCTCAGTCTTAGGAGACATAATAGCCATTTGATTTCATTAATCTCTCTTTTTGTGGCAGTAGAACTTTCTGAAAGGAAATGAGACCTCTGAGACTTGGCATAGAAACGGTAAATTAGAAATCTATCCATGAAGTCTTCTCTGCATTTAATTAAGTGACACTCTCTAGGGATTTAGCAGTATATAGAGTAATAAACCCATCACACGGAACTGCTAAATATGTGAGCCTCAGTGCCCACTGTGACAATCACAATAAGATTCTAGTGGTATATGAAAACCTGCGGAAATGAGTCTTTTTGAAGAAATACTTGCTAGTGCGTTTTGGTCTTGATACTGTGACTCTGAGAGAGGCAAACACGAATTAAAATGGGTTGCCCGAGTTCAAGTGAAAGTATCAAATCCACATGAACCTTTTGTGGTTTTTCTTACGATGCGGGAGAAGCTGCTGAGGAGAAAGAGTCCTCTCTGTCTCGTGATGGGGAACTTCTAGGACGACTTCTATATTGTTCTGTGTGACTCGTGACTAATGACTGTGTTGGAGATATTCAACAAAGCAGTGAGATCTGTTCCTAGTCCTGCTGAATCCTTTAGGGATTTCCTTAGAGACTCTCTAATACACTGGGCAGGAACAGCTTATGGAGGCAGGGAAGTTATAATGCACTAATCACACCTTGGAATTTAACTTCACACTGCTCAGTCCATACAGACCTGCCCACTTCCTTGCAGAAAGGAATTGCCATTAATTATAGGCTAGTAAAGGTGTGTGTGTCTGTGTGTGTGTGTGTGTGTGTGTGTAACTAGTATTTTAATGAGATGTGATACAGTTCCATTTCCAGCTTTGTGGGTATAGCTGATTACAGTAAACACTGGAAATGGATCTTGTTTTGATTTTGTCACTATCTTTTTTAAGGGTCTTTCATCCTTTCTGTGACAGGTATATTCATTTAGTGACAGCTTGGAAAATTTTTAAGCCTTTGGCAGATTTTTTTTTTAAAACTGCCTTAAAACATTCCCTCCCTATTAAAAGAAGAGGGGAACTTACGAGCACCTTTTGTAGATGATGAAACCGAATTAACTGAGGCACTAAGTTAGCTCACCCCCTAGCGATGTTAGTGGCAGAAAGAGCTCCCGTTGGGGGCTCTAGGGTGAGATCCGGATCCAAGGGCTGGCTCTGCCCCTTTCTACAAGATTCACCGTGGACAGGTCTTCTAGGTCTGAGCCTCAGTTACCTTATATGTAAAATGGGGATGTAATAGATGAGAGAATGTATGTAGGGCCTAGAACCATGCCTCATACCTAGCTGGGGCTCAGCAAATGTTAGTGGTCATTAGCATCATTACAAGCCTGATCCAAATTCCCATGCACAGCTGGGGTCTCACTGCCAATGTTGACCGCCCCTGCCTCTGGCTGTAACCTGGATGCTGGGCTGCTGATCTGGGCAATGGGCTTTAACTTCCAGCTTCAGTCCTTCCCTTCTGCTTCCAGTCTCCTTCTAGATGCCTCCACTTTCAATTCTCGTTGACTGCCCTTGGATAGCAGTAGCCTGTGCCAATATGTTTGGATTTAATGGCCATTGCTGCTTCTTAGACAAGAGCCTCATTCGGAAAATTGTGTAATCTTGAGCCAAAAGTTAGTACGGGCTTTGAAGCCAGATACACTGAGTTTGAATCTTAGTTTCACATCTTATGATCTGAGGAAGTCTAGCCCAAGGAGCCGGCATAGCGCAGTGATTTCAGGCTAGAGTCATATGGTAAGACCATGTATGTTGAAATCCTTATTTCCTAGACGAACTACTTAATCTCCCTGTGCCTCAGTTTCCTCATCTGAAAAATTGGGTTAATAATAATCTTTACCTCATAGGATTAGCGTGAGGACTAAATGGTACTACATTGAGTGCTCAGCTCATTATTATAGTGAGTACCCAATAGATATTTGTTGGTGGTGATACTTTCACATATGGCCACGTGTTAGCCATTTAACCTCTCAGAGACTCAATTTTTTCACCTGTAAGATTGGAAAAGTTATATCTGTCTCATAAAGATGGGAGGAATAGATGTGATAATGTACATGAAGGACATGATGCATAGTAGAATCCTGATAAATGAATTAACTATTTTATTATTTCCACAAATTAGTCTTCATGCTGGAGAGCCCTCACTGGCCAAAGGCCTTCCATGACCAACTTCATGCCTTTCATTTGCTGCTGAAGTTGAACGACATTCCCTAAAGAACTGACAGCTTTCCAGAGTGGATTCTGTTCCAGGTATCACCAGACAAGCCAACCCCTGCCCAGGTGGGGCCTACGTAATTTCTGTGCACACAGACATGCTTCCTAGGGCCCTGGGGGTGGCCTGGCCTGTGAGGCTGCTATATTTGATTTCTGTAGGTCAACAAATACACATGTGAAATTAAATAAGCACGTTAGTCACGGCAGGTTCAAGTTGCTGTAATTAGCTTCTGTCTGGCTTGCTGTAGCGGCAGCAGGCCTGTGCTCCTTACTGCAAGACAAGTCTGGTCCCAGAGCTCTGAGGGCGCTGTGGCTAAAAGCACTTGACGCTGATGCTTCAGGATGGATGCTGGCAAAAGCCTCTTCCTGTGGTGGTGGTGGTGAGTGTGGGGCCTTTAAGTTTTCAGGCTGTAGAGAGTTCCTGAGCAAGCTATTAGGCCTTGCATGGGGGATATAAAGATGGGCTAGACATGGTCTTTGATTGCAAGGAACCGTGATGGGGGCAGGGGCAGGGAGGGGCACATACAGACCAGGAGCAAAAGATGAAGCCACTCTGGGTTCATCTCATTCTTTGGGTCTTGCTGGGGAGGTGTGGTCGAGCCAGGTGTGGCTACCTGCTGGGCCCTGGACCCGCTTACCTGTGAGTGTCCTAGTGTCCCCCTTGGTCTCTGTCCCTGCATGGGCCTAGCTTCCCCCTCTGCTCAAAATCTCTGAGCCCTAGCTGGGCCCCAGCCTGGCCTCCCTTTCCTTCTCTTTCCTGGAAATATGGCGTCTTTTAGATTGAGTTATAGTCTCTGCATTTCATTACCCTCCAGTCTGCCAAACCAGTCGTGCAATTAATCACAAGGATAATGATGGTAATAGTAATGGTCACAATACATTGCTTTGGTAAAGTTCTGATTTTTCAGAGCAAATCGCATTTTTATCTCATTTTTAAAAGAAGCCGCTACGTACGCCTATTCATCATCTCCACCAGCGTGTGAGTTCCAGCTATGTTTGTCAGTCTTGGAGGTGCAAGGAAGCATACTATGCACTGCCCACCCACCCATCCTCTACCCTCCAAGGGGAAGCAGTGTAGAAAGTAAAGATAATATGAGCTTTGTCCAACTCTTTGCTACTTACAAGCTCTCTGACCTTTATCATGTTATTCAACCTTAGTTTTCATGTCTGTAATATAGGAATAATAGTAGTATTTATTTGTGTGCGTGAATGTCCTATATAAACCTAGTGAAAGAAATAGGCACCCAGGATGTATTATAAGCATAATCTCCTATACCTTACCACAGCTCTGCAAGGTAAGTGTTACTATTCCTGTGTTACAGGGGAGAAAACTGAGGCCTAGGGATATTCTTAAGGTCACAAAACCTATTATGTGGTAAAGCTGGGATTCAAATACAGATCTTGGATAGATACCACAGTGGAGCTTTTTAGGCGCTGAGCCCAAAGGAGTGGTATACACAGTGAGAACTGGAGGAACGCAGAAATGAGCCCAAGAGATGAGTGCCTGCTTATTCTGAACACGTGCTTGCTTCCACCCAATTTTTTAATGTTATGCACTTCTACTTTTAACAACAACAAGACAATAAGACAATAAGACAATAACAACACTGAAGGATACTATTCTGGAATAATTTGTGTTTATACCAGTGTTTGCATGATCTTAGATATTCTGCTCTCAGTAAATGCTAGCGTGAGATATTTGTATTCAAAGTTTTGCTCAAATAAAAGGGACATTTTGTTTAAAGGGCAACATTTTGGTGATTACAAGACCAAATACACTTTATGGGACGTTGTGACTCACTTTTGCAGCAGTACCCTCTGGTGGTAAATCTTGGAAATCATTTACTTCTTACAGAATGTGAGAACTAAATGGGGAAAAAAAATTCCTGGATTTATGCTCAATCTTTCTGACTCTCTGGCTAAAATATTAGCCAGTTAACCCTGGCATCTTTATTTTTGTATGAAATATCTTTATAAAGGTCCAAAACTGTAAGAGAAGAGGTGACTTTTTACACAAACATTGGCCGTGTTTGCCTTTAATGATTTTGGGTAAATATTTGGGAAAATATTTTGAAATCATGTTAGGTGAATTAATGTCAAGGAAATTAAATATTGCCTAAAGATTTTTACTTGCTGCCTTTTCCACAGAGTCATTTTAGAGAATGTCGTACTGGAATAAGATCTTCATTTATTTATATCTTCTTCTCCATAAAATCCACTAAAACAAACAAACAAACAAAAAAGACATCCAAGTCGGATTTTGCTTGGGTTTGTTTGGAGTCATAGTTCCAAAGCCCTTGGTTAAAGGTTGAATATTCTACTTTTCCTCAGATGGTCAGGATTCTAAGGTTGGAGTTGGAAGTAAATTATGGAGAGTATCATTGAAATTGCCATACTTTCTCTTAGGTTCTCAAATGTGGCATCTAATTCTGTGGTCTAAAGGATATCCTGAATGGTGTTCCTCCAAAACATGTGATATGAGCAGGTGCTACCCACCAGCCATTGTGTCAGGTGCTTTACATCCTGTTCAATCTTCACACTCCTTTGAGGTCTGATTATAGCCTCATTTTCTAGAAGAAAGGGACTCAGAGATCTTAGGTAACTTGCCACCCAGCTGTTAAGTGGCAGGTCTGGAATTCAACCTCAGATCTCTGGCCTCTCATTTTATGGTTTTGCCTTCTTCCTGTGTAGGACCCCAAGTGCTGGCTGGTGTTCATAGGCAACTCAAACCCCAAGCTGAAACTGTGAACTTGGCTGTGTGTTATGCTCCCTCAGGGGAGAGTAGCAGCGGGGCTAATGTGTTTGTGTAAACAATGTAGGCTGACACGTGGCAATGTCACCTCTACGGAGCTACAGGAAACAGAAAGCTCTGCTTTGCCCCCTACCAATAAGTTAAAATAAAGCACGTCTAGGACGTGCACTCGGTACGGTGAGATTTTCACAGAGCCCCATCTGTCCAGCCTGGCAAGAGTCCTTTAAACGCAGTACCTACCTCTACGGCGCAAGTTGGAATTCCCCATTGCCCTCAAGAAACTAGACCCAACCCAAACCTGCACCTTACCTGGTATCTCTCTTGGTCCCTGACTTTGCCACTCATTTGCTCATCATGGGCTAACCCTGTCCCTGAGATTTGCTACACTTTGGTGCTTTCCTGCTTAATGACGTTAGCTCCCAACGTCAATTCTGCCTCCCTTTCTTGGAAAAAGTACTTTGTAAAAAATATTTACAATCCTAATCTTCTCACTCACTGATACACTGTTGGCAGGAGGGTAAATAGACTCTTTGGAAGGCAATTTGGCAGTAGCTATCCCGTAATTTCACTTCTAGGAATTTATTCTATATAGCTACTCATGCATATGTTCAAAGATACATTTATAAGAATGTGCATTGCAGTATTGTTTGTAATAGCAAAAAAATTAAACAAATAAAAGGAAAACCCCTCTAATATCCATCAATAGGATACTAATTAAACAAATAAAGGCTGCTCGATTCCATAATATGTTTATACTATAGTCAAGCAGCTGTTGAATAAATGACACGGATATATGTGTTAATGTTCCCCTGAAATATGGCTAGAAATGGCTCTACAATGTACTGTTCAGTTTAAAAAAGACAAGTTGCAGAACAGTGTATATAGTAGAAAAATCATATGACTTTGTATCTTCATAGGAAAAATATATGGAATGATAACACCAAACTGTTAACAATGGGTAATCCCTGGGGAGTGGGGTCTGGAATGAGGAAGGAGCAGAATAGGGTGGAGGGAGTGTCTATTTTCTACTTATAAAATTCAGGATTATTTGAATTTTTAAGAATAGGCATGTGTGAGTTTCAGAATTAAGAAACTAATACTTTCTATATATTAATTGTAGCAAGAATTGAAACAGAATTCTGCCACGAATGGAGACCACATGCAGCATTTGAGGGCCATTTGATCTAGTACTCCCAGGATTCCCTATTCCACTCACATGTCTCAGATTTACCTTGGCCAATGCCCCTGGAGCTTGTCGTAGGTGGACCTGAGCACCCGAGTGTGTGACAGCTAGACAGTGGGCAGGGTTGGCAAGCATCCGCTGTCTGCCATGCTTTGCACCCCTCCTCCTTTGCTGTAGGCCTGTCAGGTTTATCATCACAAATAGGAATTCACAGTGAGGAAGGAAGGTGACGTGGCCTGGATAAGTGCAGTAATCAATTAGAAAGCATAGTGGACGACCCAGTTCCGCAAACTGGAAGAAGCTTTCAAAGTTTCCCCACACCTCAAGTGGGAGCCCCGGTCCCTTGAGAAAGCCTGGTCCCCATAGGTTAACAGATCACTGTGATTTCCCAGCAGGCTGGCAGGGGACATCAGGGACATTTTGAACATGTGCCAGGCTGGGGGCTGTCAACACCAAAGGATGATCTGAGTCCTGGAGGGTGTGGGCTACCAGGTCAATAGCTAAAAATCAGGTACAAGGAATGAAGTTACCCAGAATGGGCCACAGGGTGGGGAAGTTCTCTAAGAGTCTTCTTGAAGGTCAGTGTCAGTAAGACCTGGGGTTGGGGCTGGCCCTGAGTATGTAGGGAAAGGAGGGGCCCAGGCTCTGTAGGGAGAGAAGGCATATGCAGAATTGGCAGCTGCAGATGGCCTGAGAGGTGGGGAATTTTGCCTCTTCTGGTTTCCAATTACCCCAGCTTCTTGAAAAAGTTTTCTTGAAAAAACTGAGCTGAGTGTGGGTGTGGGGGTGGGTATGTAAGAAAGGAATGGCTTAATGAGCAACTGAAGCCACCATACATTATCATCAGGACTACATTGTTCTTTTTATTTGGAATCCTGAAAATGGTGAGTATATAAAGACCTT
This sequence comes from Eumetopias jubatus, assembly GCF_037043125.1. Taxonomy (NCBI): domain Eukaryota; kingdom Metazoa; phylum Chordata; class Mammalia; order Carnivora; family Otariidae; genus Eumetopias; species Eumetopias jubatus. The sequence continues at coordinate 125,408,713 of NW_028274811.1, forward strand.
GAGGGCTTAGTGAGTGTTGGAAAAACCATCACATAACTGCTATTTCAAGAATCCAGCACATGAAATAGTGCCCTGAACTTCTAGCCTTTCTGGTGACTGTTCTTCTCTGTCATAATCTCCAATCACCCTCACTTCCAGCCACTCTGGCCTTGTCACTGTTCCTTGGACATGCCTCAGGGCCTTTGCACCGATTCTTCTCTATGCCTGGACCCCTTTTCCCCAAGTTAGCTACATGCCTCACTTCTGTACCTCCTTCAACGCTGTTCAAAAGTCACTTTCTCAGGGAGGTCTAACCTGACCATCCTATTTTAGATTGCACTCCAAATTTCCTTTACTTTGCTTCCCCCTCTGCCATAGTGATCATTGCAAAATTTACTTAGTTTTTAATATTTATTGCCTACCACCCTTCTCAGCCTCCTTCTTACATCCCAGAAAGTAAACTCTGTGAGTAAGTACAGTGGTGTTTTTTTTTCTTTGTCTGCTTTGTTTATTGACAAATATCCAGTGCCTAGAACAGTGCCTAACACAAGGAGTGTTCTGTAAGTATTTGTTGAATGAATGAATACACTGTAGTACAAGTGGTAAAGGACTTGGGATTCTTTGGTCATGGAATGCTGCCCAGATATGTAGAAACAATTTCCGAAGCATTTCCAAAGACCTACTTTCTTTCTCCTCCTTCCACTTCCAAATCCCTATGGATTTAGGTCTTGGCATTCAGCCCAAGAGATATGATTGCTGGCAAAAGTTGAGTGAAACAGTTAAGAGCATGGGTCTGGAGTCAAAGAGACCCAAGTTGGAACCTAAGCCTTTCCACATACCAGCTGTGTGACTCTGGGGAAATTATCTTCTCCAAGCCTGAGAATGATATTTGTGTGTGAATGCATAAAGCCTGGCCTTAAATGTGCCATTAAATGTGGTCGCTTACATTATCAATGATGGAGATGGACGAAAGAAATGGGGCAATGAATTTTAAAAGGGCGGTTTCCATCATAGTCATTTAAGCTGCCTTAGATGAAAATATTGGGGAAAACCCACCACATTTCCAGTTAAATTTAAAAATATCAAGAGATTTTTAGTAGATTCTGGGTTTTTCCTTCAATAAGGTAAATTATTTTTTAAAAGCCCAAGGTCTTGGAGTTGAGTAATGTCTTTGAGCCTCGGATCTCCCTCCCAGGAAGATGCATAGAAACCAGGAGGTACCTCACTCATGCCAGGGATGCAGCACATGGAACCAAGCAGAGAATCTGCGTGGTTCCAACATCCGGAGCCAGGTTACCAGTGCAGATGGAAAATAGCAACATGCAAAACCTGTGGGTTCAGCTGAGGGAAGCCAAGGCAGAAAGAGTTGGATGAAGTGGATGGAAAGGGAGCCAGAACCAAACCCAGGCAGGTGGCTGTGGCAGCTTTTCATCCAGCCCGTGGCTCCAGGTGGAGACAAGGAAACGGGAGCAGAAAACTCAGGGCTACCTGGACCAACCTTCCCTATCGGAACTAACAGCTCAACAGCCCAGAGGGTAGCCTCATACTCTTTTTCCTGACGCCTGCCCCATTGCTTGGCCTCTTCCCTAACCTGCCTCCCCCTCTCCCTTACTAGTTCTTCTCGGAGGCTTCTGGGATCCTTGCCTCAAACATACGCTTGTACCTGAATCATTGACCCCAGATAAGCTTCTGGGAAAACCCAACCCAACACGGAACGCGGCTCACGGCTTCCGTTTTTTTAACAACTCATGAAAGAACTCTGATTGGTCAGCTGTGGTCACATGCTCAGGGGGCCTTTGATTGGCAGCCTCTCCTCCATTTCTTCTCCTCCCCCGCGCCCACGTGATCTGATCTCGCCTGTCTGCCAGCAGAGCTCTGGCAGGTGCGAGCTTTGTGGCAAGACCCTGAGGAGGCGTTGGTGAGCGCCGTCCCTGCTTCACCTACACACGTTTAGAAACTGTGGACATTGCCACGAAGGAAAAGCACAGGGTGCAGTCAGTGGGAGGGGACATGGTAGAGGCAGTGCTGTGCTCCCCGGCCGCCATGTGCAGAGCAGGTAGTAAAGAGGGCAAGAGCGGAGGGCATGGCAGGAGCGCCGGCGAGAGGCAGTGGCTTGTTCAGAGGGGTGACCCTGGAGTCGGGAGAAAGGCGGGAAAAACTCAGAAACCTTCCAAGGACCTCCCCTATTGCCTTGGAACGTGACTTCATTCTCGCAAGTCCCCGTGATAGCCCTGGGGCACATGGAAAAACAAAACAGAACAAAACGAAAGGAAAACAAGAAAAACCACATTGCGATTGGCTAACATTAGGAAACTTTAGGAGAAGCAAAAGAAAACCAAGGAGTGCCCTCTAGTCTAAAGATTAATCGTGTTCATAGTATTTAGTATTAAATACTAATACCACCCCCCTGCCTTAGTTTCAATGCAGCCATTTGCTGTTTGGAACTTGTAATAGAGAAGGGTTTCTCGGCTTCTGAAAAATACTGCCTAAATAAATGTCACATCTTGGCATTTCCCCATATTCCCGTTATTTTATTCCTTTGGGGTATTCCAAAGGATGAATTCGTCTGTGAATCTGATCTCCGTTTCTGATTGTGTAAGTGGTAGCAGTGGTTTTTATGTGTGTTTTTCATGAAATTATTTACATACGAGACAAAGATAGCTCAGAAATATAAGCTCCTTCACCATCTCTCCACAATGTAGTGTGAAAAGATAGTGACCATTTTGTGGAGACCCGGTAATTTGGGGTGGCTAAATCATTACCCCAAAGCGTATCTGGTGCTGCCCAGGCCTCCTTTCTCTGCAGACAGTTAACAGGGCTGCTAACCTTGGGGCAAACCCCCGCCCTGATCCCACTTCCTCTCAGCCGCAGCCACAGGTTTGCCTGGGGGTGCGAAGCATAGTGAACCAGGCTTGTTTCCAACCAGTAGAAGGAACTAGAGCGGCGGGGGGCTCCCCAGTTAACTCACCCACGCCACCTGCTAGCGCTGAAGAAAGGTCTGAGGCTTTAAGAATATAACTGGCTGGTTCGAATTTGCCAGACCCTTCTTCCATTTAGCACTTCACTGAGCTTATTAACAAATATTTACAGATGACATTGCTTAGACTACAAAGGTGTGTCCATGTTTTGTTTGTTTGCTTGGGTTTTTTTGTCTTGTGTATTTTAGGTCTTCAGAATCTGTCAGGCACTCAAGCAAGCCCCTTGGCAGTTTTAGTTCTCTTTCCCAATATGCCCCTGTCCCCCAACACTCAGTTCCTTTAATCGCTCCTCTTTTTGTTTTATTTTCTTCTTCTTTTTAGAAAAAAATCACTTTCCCCCCATCCCTTAACTGCTATTCCACTTGTATTGTTCTTTCCCCCCTGTTAGGCTGTGTCCTTGCCATTCTTGCCTCTCCTTTCCCTTTTGTTTTTCTTCCTTCCTGTGCTCTCTTGTTATATCTCATGAACTCAGAAATTGCCCTCCAGATACCCTGGTGTCACCATCTATTCGGTGGTAAGGGCTGCTCCCACTCTGCCTTGGAAGATGACATTTCCCAGAGTGTTCCCCATAGAGGCTCACCGGTCTGACCCAGATAATGCTACCAGTTAAAATAACCCTGGCTCAGGGCCCACGGGACTCACCAGTCATTACGCTGTATTGGAAAGTAAAACTGCTTTGGCAGCCTCATTAGATTATAATCAACTCAAATCTTCCTTCTGGCTTCTCAGAGCATAGCATGTGTCCCCAGGAGCAGCAGAGGGGAGAAAATCACTTCTCCTCCCCAGCTTTCTGTACTTCTAGGCTCTTGGCTCAAATTAAATATTTGTTCACTGGCCACCATGCCTGTCACCTTAAGTGGGTTTCTAATGTGTTTTGGAAGCTCCAGGGAGCTTCAGGAGAGTCTTAAAGAGTGCAGTCCCAGAGTATAATTGTATAGGCCAGTGGATGCTGGGCCGAGAAGTATGAGCCGTATTAATTACCATAATAATAGTAATAATAGCGGCTGCTCACTGGATGCTTATCAAATACCACACCCTTTTCTATATTAATTCATTTAATCTTCAGATTCATCCTATGGGCTATGTACTATATTAACCCTATTTCAGGTGGAGGATATTGTGGCACAGAGTGGTTAAGTAACTTGCCCAAAATAACAGTTAATAAGTGGCAGATTCAGGATTGGAGCCCAGAAAGACTGTCATCAGTATCCATGCCCCTCAATATTTTCCTGTACCTCAATCTGGAGATAATAAGGAACTCAGAAGGTTGGTAAGTGGATGGCATAAAAACAATGATGCTCAGGAAGAGTCTTTTGGAGCAAGGGAGAGCCATTGATGGATGAGTCAAGGAATCTGATAAGAGCCTCTTCTAATATATCCTGGTATGCAAATATTAAAGTCTGAATTAGAGTCAAAGCAGTGAATATGGAAAGCCATAGATGTAAGAGATGGTATGAAGGATTTATTTGAACTAATTTGGGACACAAATGGAAGAGTGTGGCCTGGAATGTTCTCCCCGGAGAGAATGATGGGGTCATGGTCAGAAGTGGAGGCGGCAGAAAGGGCCTTTGGCTTGTGTGGCCCTGAGATATTGCGTTGATAAGTTTTCCAGGCTGCAGGGATGAAGCATCCTCCCACCTCCCCATATTCTATCCCTGAAAGGAAGGATGCTGATGTGGATTAGTTACACTCAAGGGGTCCAGGATGCTAGAAGGTGGGGCTCTTGCTGGGAGGAGTGAAAAGATTATAGACAGAACCACCCTGCACCCCTTGTCTTTCCCAGGATGATGGAAAGTCAGTTTCCAGGCACCTCCAGGCCTGAGATCCCCTAAGGCCCTAGTGGGTGAGGCCAGGGGAAAGATGCCTGGAGGGTAGCTCAGAGTAAGGGTGTATTCACATTTTTACACACTCCCATACTTCCTTCTCTGGAGGGAAAATGGTAAGATGTGAGACTCAAGAACATGGTGGGGTCTGGGGAGAAAAGAGCCAAGTAATAGCCTATTCAGACTGGCTTACTTCTAGGTCTGGTTCTAAAGTGGGGGTGGGGAGAAGGTCCTCAAAACTTAGCTCCCCAGGGTAGGGCTAGGAGTTTGATACTGAAACTCCAGGCTGTATTGAAGACTGTGTATTTGCCCTTGATCAGTGTCCCCCATAATCCAGAGCAGAGGTCATCAATGGCATGGGATTGAAGGATGCAGTATTCATTTTTATCAACCACGATAATGATACTTCCTTTGTCTAACCAGTTTAAATCCTCCTCTCTAGTTCTTTGGTGACCTAACCTGCTTATATTTTCCCATTCCAATAAGACACCCAGTGGTGATAAATATCCTTGAAATATTTGGTTCAAAGAACTAAATAGGAGCTACAAAAAATAAAGGCATCTCCCTCTACCCTCTGAAGTATTACGGGAGCCTGATAAAATGATATATCTGAAGCCATGATTTTAAAAAGCTCTTATTGCCAATAAACAAATAAAAACCAAGGACTATGAGAATGTTAATAATTTGGAGATGTAGGTGGACGTATCAATATTCTTGAATAACACATGTTCACACTTCATCTTTTTAATTAACAAAGTCCTTTTTCTTGTAATTTCAGCTGGAGTGATCCCAGGGTAAGAGAACAAAACTTGGATTTATGTGACTAGGATTTTTTTTTTATTTCATCGCTGAATCCAAATAGTGTTTTCCTAGTGTGAAAACAGATGGCAAAGACTTTATTTGTGGTCAAAGGCATTATGTATGAGAGTGAACCTTTCTTCAACAGGCAGATTTGAATAAATTCAGGAAGTGATTTAAGACATGTTTTGTCTCATGGAATGTGATCTATAGCAGGTACTTTGATTAACAAAATTTATACACTCAAACCCAGTGAATCAGAGAAGCTAATTTTCATTCTGGCAAATCATGATTTTTTTTTTTTCTTTGCCATTGAGTATGTGCCTGGAGAGCAGGACTGTCTGGGAAAACTTTGTCTCTGACTGAGTCAGAGTTTGCATGTTCCTCTGTCCTTGCTGAAGAGTGTCTTCTGAACTTGTTTTCAAGACCTCATTTGGTTTAAAAGAAACTATTTGAGGAGATAACTAAATTCTGGCTTGCTGTTAACCTTCTTAGTCGATACATTATAATTTTGATATTTCCAACAATGCAGAAGTTTAAATGGGGTATTATCCTTAAAGGATGTTGGAAGCCATAAATCACCTCGCAAATTATAACACACAGCTTTGATATAAAGCCAAATGTTTCCTACATTCCCAATAGGAATTAGAAAATTGGGGTTAACTCTTCCCTGCTTCCATAGTATAAATTGGATAACTACAGTTTTGGAACCAAAATGGGATACTTGCAGGAGGTTATTAAAGGCCATACACAGGTGTGGGAAATAGCTGGAAATATGGGTTGGCAGTGACTTAACTGTCATTGGTTATTCTTGGGGCATTTTCCTCCTGAGTTCATCAGTGAATTTCTTGGATTGTATTTTCTTGATTTTTCTTCTCAGTTTCTTTTCACCCCCATCCGTACACTGACTCGAGTTCAGGTACTGAAGGAGGATGAGGTGCCACAGTGCCAGAACTGGCTTGGGGGGTCTGAACTGGACCAAGGCAGAGGCAATGTCCACTAATGAAATTTTTGCTTGGCAATGTAGGGCATGTAAGTCCTCATAGGTCTTGGGGGTCTTAAACTTTAGTGGGATGAGAATCTCCTGGTTAACAGTAACCTTGTAAAAGACCAAAAACCAAATTCTGTTACATTAAGTCTGGGATGGAGTCCAGGAATCTATATTTATAATCATTCTAGGGAATTCTGCTGCAGTTGGTTGAAAGGACTGCAGTTTGAGAAACACTGCACAGAGTCCTAACTCCATGGCACCCTAGTGCTCGAGAAAATTGATTACAGTTATTAAAGTCATTACTTTTCTTTTGTTTTAAACTTTAAAGAAATTAAAAAAAAATTTTAGTTTAAGTAGGCTACACACCCAGTGTGGGGCTTGAACTCATTACCCTGAGATTTAGAGTTGCATGCTCTACCAACTGAGCCAGCCAGATGTCCCCCAACTTTTCTTTGTGTAGAGATAATATCCTTCTGTCTCAATAACTGAATGAATGAATGTGGCATTGTCTACTCTAGGAGGTTTAATGATTCTGATCCCTTCCTTACCAAGTATGGGAGATGCAAGGTGAATGTCATGTCATTTCCAGTGATGACACGGTCTCGGTGACCAAAGTAACAGTGTGAGAATAAAGATCCAAGCCTTCAATACCTAACACTTGAATCATTTTTTCCGAGTTGACTTGTAAATCAATAAGAAACAACCAGAGTCAGCCAATTAGTAAATAAACACAAAAACAGGAAGAGCACAGAGGATGACATAAAGCAGTGGGGATCTAGTTCATCCTGTAGGAGCAGTATTAAGAGTGACAGCTCAAAGAGCTGTGAGTTGGGTTTCAGAAGCGATGTGATCACAAAGGAGGGGGATTCTCAGCCTCAAAATGCTACTGTGTGGTTTTCATAAATGTATTTAGATCCCTGTTATTCTGGGGTCTGACATGTAAAAGTTACAAGTGGGGCTCAGTGTAGAGAGCATAGATATGTGTTACATGGCCCCCCACAGTTTACTTTTGGCAGGCCCTTGGAGGGAAATGGAGCCTTGGCTCTCAGACCTTACAGGTAGTTTGGCAAATGTTTCGTGTGTACCTACTGTGTGCTCAGCATTGAGCCCAGAGCCATGATAGTCTGACTCATGTTCTGTGTTCATTACCAGCCAGACAGCTGCCTTGTAGTTCTCAGAGCCAAGCTGAAGCTGGCTTGAAATCCTTGGGTATAGCACACAGACATCAGCAGCTTCCTACGTTCTGAGCTTTCACTCTTGCTTAAAGGGCCAACTCTGTCCCAAAACCCAGAGAGATTGAAGTGCCGACTCGTTGCTGCAGGTCACTAATTTCTCGTTCCAAAACTGAAAAAGGAACAACCAAAAAAAATACGAAGACCACTGAGACACTTGAGAAAAAGGCACCAAACCCCGTGCGTTAAATAGTATGTGGGAGAAAAATATGTGGTAAATGGGGCAAATTATGGACTTTGGGGTCCTTAGACTTGAATTCAGATCCTGATTCTGTCACTTCTTGTTCTCTCCAAGCAGTTTCCTCTTCTTAAAAAAAAAATTCTACTTACCTTGTCAGATTTATGTGACAATAATATACAAACACAGATAGCACGGTAGGGGCACATAACAGGGACTTGGGAAATAGAAAACGCTCTCTTCCCACTCCTTGTCCTCATATCCTGAGTCTTTGGCAAAACCTCAGATCAAACACACAGTACATTTTAGTTTGGACCTTCCAGAGATGAGTGTGCTTGGGGCCGAAGGCCTGTGTCAGAGTTCTCTGCAAATTGAGCATAAAATACCAGAAATCAGAAACCATTATCTCTCTAGGAGATTGTTCAAACCAGGGTTCTTCCAGAAAGAGGAACTAGGATGAGGGATTGTATGCAGGTCCTTTGGGAAGTGAGCTCTAGGAACTGGAGAGGGAGACAGGGAAAAGGGAAAACAAGGCAAGAGGGGAAGCCAGTTCATACAAAGTGTGTTATCGAGTTTGGTCATAGCTGTGGGAAACTGGGGCCTGTTCCTTCTGGGACTGAGCACCATGACAAACGCCCCTCAGAATCGTCCACTCAAGGGACACAAGTGGGGCAGGCATCTGCAAGCTCCCATCCCTGACTGGTTAAGGATTGCCCCCACATGTTCTCTCCCTCACATTGCCAGGATCTCACAAGTCCTGGGTGGTTCACATAGGTGTCCCAGACCAGGTGTCTGAGAAGCTGATGCAAGCCTGCAGCAGAAGTGAGGTGTACTCCAGAAAATCAGAGTAAAATATTAAGTTCAGAGCATGTGAAGTGGACGTGACCAAGTCCAGTGCTGGGATCGAAAGAAATGCCAGTCAACAGGAAAATGAGCAAGTGTGTTTCTCCTTTCAAACCTCGGATACCTCTACTATTTACAAAAGTAGCTGCTAGAATAGTCTTCAATTGCCTCCATGTGGCATTGTGCAGCCTCACCGGTCTCTTGGTTTCCTGGACTCTAATTCATGTACAGTCTCAGTACTTTGTACTTGATGACATATTCTCTTGGTTGTCCTCCAGTTTCTATACATGTTTTAATCATGTCCCTCTTCTTCACAAGAGACACTTCTCTTCTTGAGTAGCTTGGAGGGAGCTTTCTAACTTTTTTTTTATTATTATTCCATCATACATAACTGTGGTCACCAAAAACCTGTTGACTTGAACTCACTTGATAGATAAGTCCTTTCTTTAGTGAACAAGGCAGTAACTTCTTTGACATCAGCTATAGCAACTTCTGTTTAGATATTTCTCCTGAGGCAAGGGAAACAAAATAAAAAATACACTATTGGGACTGCATTAAAATAAAAAGCTTCTATATAGCAAAGGAAACCATCAACAAAACTGAAAGACAACCTATAGAATGGGAGAAGATATTTGCAAATGACATATCTGATAAAGGGTTAATATCCAAAATATATAAAGAATTTATAAACTCAACACCCAAAAAACAAATAATCCAATTAAAAAATGGGCAGAAGACATGAACAGACATTTCTCCAAAGAAGCCATCCAGATGACCAACAGACACATGAAAAGATGCTCAACATCACTCATCATCAGGGAAATGCAAATCAAAACCACAATGAGATATTACCTAACACCTGTCAGAATGGCTAAAATCAACAACACAAGAAACAAGTGTTCATGAGGATGAGGAGAAAAAGGAACCCTCATGCACTGCAGATGGAAATGCAAACTGATGCAGCCACTACGGAAAAGAGTATGGAGGTTCCTCAAAAAGTTAAAAACGGAACTACCCTACAATCCAGTAATTGTACTAGTGGGTATTTACCCAAAGAATACAAAAATACTAATTCAAAGGGATACCTGCACCCTGATGTTTATTGCAGCATTATTTACAATAGCCAAATTATGGGAGGAGTCCAAGTGTCCATAGACCTCAGAATGGATAAAAAAGATGTGAGTATATAATGGAATATTGCTCAGCCATAAAAAAGAATGAAATCTTGCCATTACAATTACATGGATGGAGCGAGAGAGTATTATGCTAAGCAAAGGAAGTCAGAGAAAGAAAAATACCACATGATTTCACTCATATGTGGAATTTAAGAAACAAAACAAATGAGCAAAGGGGGGAAGAAAGAGAGGCAAACCAAGAAAGAGACTCTGACCTATAGAGAACAAACCGATGGTTACTAGAGGGGAGGTGGGTGGGAGATGGGTTGAATAGGTGATGGGGATTAAGGAGGGCACTTGTGATGAGCACTGGGTGATGCCTGGAAGTGTTGAATCACTATATTGTACACTCAAAACTGAGATTACACTCTATGTTAACTAACTGGAGTTTAAATAAAAACTAAAAAAGAGTCCTTTCTATAGAAGCACAATCTTTTTTTGGGGGGGGGGGGCTTATGGCATCTTCCTACTTCCTAACTATATCAGACCCTCACCAATTAATGGGCCTTGGAAAGCAAGTCTACAACAAGGGGCGGGGAGCTGGGAACACAATGCCAGTGCCTCAGGGTGTTGTAAGGTTTCCATCAGCAATTCATTCTGCACTCTTTGTATTTGGTTTCATTCCAATCGCTTGACAGCCAGTAGCACTCAGAAGGGACATATATTTAGACTAGACTTCAAGCCTCTTGTTGAAACTTTCTGTATATAATGAAACACAAATGCACTGGTCCTTTCTCTGCCTATCCTTTTCCCTCTCTGCTTCAGTCCTGCCCAGCTGTAGCTACCTTGTAAGTATGGACAGTAACTAGGACCCAGGTGGATCAGTAGGAAACTAGTATTTGTTGGATTCTTTTAGATGGCAAAAAAGGAACAGATCCAAGTTATGTTCAGTATTCCTTAGTGTGAACTTGGAGCCACTTGCATGAGGTCTATTCATGGCTGCCACATTTAGCTGGGCAGGTTGTGCACTGCACAACATTTAGGAGGCATTCTCATCATTGTCAATCTGAATGAGTACCTGGTGGAGTACAGTGGATAACCTGCGTAGCCACAAATAGTGACCCTCTCTGTCTGAAGCTCCACTCCAGTTCTACTGAATCAGAATCTCTAGGGAAGGGGTCCAGGAATCTACATTTTAACAAATTTCACAGGCTTCTCTCAACACTAAAGTTGGAAAATTACAGGTTAGGAGATAGGTTTTAAAAGAAAAAGATGTACTGGTAGGAAAGTAATGTGGGGAATTATCTCAGCCCCTATGCCATCACTGGATCCTCTGCTTCCCAGGCTTAAATGTTCAGCTGGCTTCATGAATACTCAGTGAATAATTGCCATTCAGAATATGGTTGCCCTGTTAGTGATCTGGTCATCTTTTCAATGTCTTTCAAAAAGGCCTCTATTGCTTTCTTCACTGTGTGCTTTTACATTCCAACTTTCTAAGACAGAAGTTCTGATTGGGCTGGGTTGTCACCACTTAATATGGAGTGCTCCAGTTAGGTAGGACCTATGATGACCTATCAAGTCATCTCCTTGGCAATAAGTCTTGCTCATGTTCATCTTATGTATGTGTGGTTGTCTCAGTCCTGGGCACTCAATTTTGGATCAATGACTGTCAGCTCTAGTATCTTAATAAAGAAAGAACTACCCATGACCACTCTCCTCTGAAGGGAGATGGGGGCATAGCCAACATGTAGTACTTCACTATTCATTAGGACAGGAAGGGAATGGAAAGACTCAATACACCATCTATGTCCCATAATAATAAGAGCAAATATGTATTGGGTACCAGCTTATGCCAGACATTTTTCTGAGCACTTGAATAGCATTCATAATTTAACCTTCAAAAGCAACTCTTTGTGGTAGATGCTATTATTATCTTCATTTTACAGACTAAGAAGTTGAGGCATCGAACTTGTCCAACACTTTGCATATGGTGGAGCCATAATTGGAGCCCCCACAATTTAGCTCTGAAGCCATTGCTTTTTTTTTAAGACAGGGGAAGAGAGAGAGGGAGAGAAAGAGAGAGAGAGGACAGAGGGAGAGGGAGAGAGAGTCTTAACCCATGCTGAGTGCCGAGTCCCATGTAGGGCTTGATCTCATGACCCTGAGCTGAAACCAAGAGTCGGATGCTTAACCAACTGCACCAGCCAGGTGCCTCTGAAGTCATTGCTTTTGCTTTTTATGACTATGTTGGGGTCATGATAGAGGATCATGTGTGTGTGTATGTGTGTGTGTGTGTGTGTGTGTGTGTTGGGGGTAGGACAGTAAAAAGAGGGAGAATGCAATGCACAAATTAGGTCAGCAAGGCAGGCATATGCGGAAGCCTCCCTTGGTGCATGTTTGGGGAAGGGAGTTGGAAGCAATGACAGGCAGATGCCACAAAGGGACAAGACACAGCTGGGCTTTCCTTGAGGGCCAAACAGGGTTCTAGCAAGAGATCCTGAGGGGTTATTCTTACTCCTTCCCTGACTTCTTAAAAAGGAGTATAAATGACATCTAATTGTCCATGGTTGCTTTTAAAAATAAAACCATACTAAACACCTTCCTTTGGAGCCATTATCCTCCATCTTGTGCCAGTTCCTCGGGGAAGGGGGTGGGCAGCATTCCTTGATAGAAAAGCCTTGAGAGTTTAGGGTTAGACAGGAAAGTTTGGATCTGACTGTGTTTAACTAAAGAAAGTGGAGGGGCTTATACCTGCATTGCTGAGGAGCATGAAGTTTGTAGCAGGGATGTGGAATGGAAGACTCTTCTACTCTGAAGAATGCACTTAAGGTCTATGCCCAGAACAGCTACTAAGCTGTAATCGGTCTCCACTCCAGGTCGAGGCAATTATTCTAGTGTTTCAGGAGGAATTACTACAATAATGAGCTCCATTTCCTTTCTTTCCTTTTTTGTTTGCGGAGAGATCTGGTCTGCTCATGGCAATGTATTCTACTTGCTTGCAATGGACTGCCTCCTAGATCCTTAACTTTGTAAGTAAAACAAGTAGTCACTGAAGAATCATTTAGGGGGCTATATGGGTCTTGTCAAGGTATCCTTGGTGCTTCTGAAATGAAACCTTTTCACAGGAAGTAACAGGGGAGACTTGACTTGAGAATAGATTGGCTATTTATTGTCATTCCCAGGTTACGACCAGTTTCTTGTAGGTCGAGATTAATTTTGCATAGTCCTGACTGAAGACAGGGGGAATGGACAGGATGATCTTTGCCCTCCCAAATTCTGAGCAGGCCAGGGGGCTGCGCAAAGTTTGGGTTCTGGCCAACACTTGGCACACTGTGTGAATTGGGTATTTGTATACCACAAACCAATAGGTCTTGGTGCTGAGAGCAGAATTTGAAGGAGGGGGCTATAGTTCTCTGGGTCAGTTGTTCCTTTGAGAACCACAAAGATGTTCTCTGTTTCAGGCAAAACAATTACTCCAGAGACTTTGGGAGTTTCAAGACAACTGAATGCATGATAAGAAAGGGGGTCTCTTGGAGAAGATAGACTTCATCTCTACTGGGATTCTTCTGTAAGGCACGTTATTGACTTAAAGGCAAGAGGCCGTGAAAGTGTGACTTTCCTTAAGACAGTAAACTCTCTGTTTTCTCAAGTGAATGGCAAAAAAAGGGGTGTATTGGTTCCCCATATCGGTTTCCAGAAATGAGTATATTGTACAATGTACTTCATCTACAATGCTACCAAATATAATTTATTGTTACTCAGATGATTCAGAAGACCTTCTGGCATCTCATCAAGATAAACAGCAAATATTTTGTGCTGCAGCTGTGTGGAGGAGACATTACCCAGTGACTTCTAGCAATGAGACAGAAAAATAAAAATAAACGCCTTTCTCTGTTACAACATATTCTAAGCCAATCATTCAATCAATTGGAATTTATAGTTTATCTGTAACTGTTGGGGGATTATATAGGTATGTGGAGAATATAAAGAAATGTAAGCAGTGGACTCACTGGTTGCAAACAGTTACATCTACAAAAGTTCTTTGTCAGAGCTTAAGACTAGAATTTAGTATTTTGGGTTTGTGATGGGTTTGTTACTAGCTCTGCTCCTACGATCTACTCCACCTGCCTTCTAATATGCCTTCTTGCACTGTAGTGGCTGGAGAGCCAAACACCCCACTTCCCAGACTACCCTACCCTCAGAGCTCTGGCTGTGATTTAAGTCCTGCCATTATGTTGCACTGGTGCAATGTTTCAAAGGGAGAAATGAGGCAGAGGCCAGGTTTTTGCTGCTTCTGTTTTTTCTTGTAAAAGTTTGGTCGTGGAGGTATATGAATTTCCTGCAGCAGCATTAGCAGAAGTTTGTGGGTGTCAAGAGGCAGGCACAGAAAACTCATTTTGCAAGTGAGGATTAGAGCATGTCTGGTTTGGTGTAGCAGCAGCTTCCTGTCCATGAATGCCACCCCACTGTGCTGGCTTCTGGACTTTGGCAGTCATATTCTTTAGGAGATGGCAGCTTCCTAATCTTGGGAGAACCAAGAGCTCCCTTGGTGATCCAGTTCTACCATGTAGTTTTGGGAGCCATTTCTGAAATGTCAACCTAAATCCTTGACTCTCCTAATGATTCAGTGAGCTTTTTAATGCCTTATAATAATTTTTTTTTCATTCTTCAACTTGCTAGAATGGCTTATGTTTTCTGGAACTGAACCCTGTCCATGACTGTGATTGGTACCAGGAGGGTTGTAGGCAACAGACTCTAAAAAAAAAAAAAAAAGGAAATTTGGATTTGTTTTTTCCTCACTTGATGGGGTTTGAAAGTAGCAATGATTATGATACCATTAGAATATGGAATATTGGCAGTATAAGACATGGAGTGGTGAAGTAGTGACTTAAAATATTGATCACTCGGAATGAAGTGCCCAGTGAGGCAAAGATTTTGGTAGAGTACCTGCTGACCATCATGGTGAGATTAAGGAATAAAAGGTCTGTGGAGTTGGGTGGCTGTTTTACCTACATTGGAGAACTTCAAGAAAGAAAATGATATGCTCAGGATCTTAAAGTTATTGGCATGAGGCATGATGAGAGGATCAAGAAGCTTCCCTGACTTTCTAGAAGAATCATTTATTTCATGTAGTTGTGGGGCTGATGCATTCTAACATCAAATACCATTTGATCCTGTGGGTTGATGATTAAAAGACAATCTAAACTCATAGAACCACTAGGTCTTTTATGTAAAACTTTGGGTATTGATTGGGAAAGAGTGGGACCTGAGAACTGGGACTATTTTGTGGGTTCAGCTGAACCTACCAAGATTCCCAACATTCCACTGAACCTCCATTGCCAGTAGAAGCATCTTGTCCTTCCCTGTCTGATGAGGCTGGTCCAGCTTTGCTTAGAGACTCTGTAATGACCTGAGGTAGTTTCCTTGCAAGAGGATGCCAGTTTTCTTCCTGCCCCTATTTCCTACCACTCATTGTTCTAGATCTGTAAGTAGTCAAACTCCAGTATGTCCCCAGAAGGACAAGTACAATGTCTAGCTTATGAGGCAAATGTTTACATACCCAAGGAATTGCAAAACTTTGCTCATTTGTAACAGCAAAAACCTAGGGAACAGGTGTGGGAATGGATTATGAGAATCTAGGCCAGAGAGGAAGAAACTTAACTTTAAATCTGGCTTAATTTTTTTGGTGTGGGAGCATTTCCCAAAGATACTGGGTTCATTGTTCTAGTACAATGGTAATGGTTGTACTTCTTGGCCTGGCTGAATGACTGGAAATGGGACTCAGTGGTGGCCTCCATGGAAGGAAATTCAGGTGTCAGAAATCCAAGGTATAATGTAGGGGGAGGAATCTAAAAACTTAAGAGAAAGGACTATTAAAGTAGGTATTTCATATATGACCCAGTAACTCACTAAGGAGGCTCAGAGGGTGCTCTTTTCACTAAGGCATTGAGAAACAAAATTGTGAGAAATATATCCTTAAAAAGTATTGCAATGGAGTCATCTCTAGGTCAGGGGTAAAGAGAGGATGATGCTGAGAGATGATGCTATTGAAATGGCATTTTGATTGCAGTGGATCCGTTGAGATCCTGGAGTGGCGAAGGACAAGTAGCAACACTTAAATGGGAGATGCAAGGTCGAAACAGCTTCTGGTAATAGAGCTGGCATAACTAATTGGGTAGTTGATTGATCATGAGTAGTTAACTGATCATGAGGTTTCCAGGAATGAATAGATGGCTGATCTATCAGGATCGCACTGGACACAGTCAGACACACTGACCTGTTTTGTGGATGTCTGTAAGCCCCTCTTTCCACAGCCTGGCAGCGTTTCCTCATAATTAGATTCAGGTATGCATTTTTGGCAGGAATATCACGTAACTAATATTGGGCCCTCAATGAAAACACCAGGAGGCACATAATATCAATTTGTTCCATTAAACTGAAATTTGAGACTGCCCCTCACCATTTGGGTAACACAGGCAAATGGACCAACAGGCAAAGGAGGGGTCATTATCAGGTCAGCTGGATGATTGAGCCCGGTTATCAAGAGGAAAATAGGATTGCCATTATTCGGTGGGAGCAAGGAGAAGTATTTTTGGAATGGAGGGGATTCTCTGGGGCATTTCATAGTAGTGCCATGCCCAGCAGTAAAAGTTATATTAAATGTGTATATTAAATATATACCTTTAATGGAAGACTACAGAAATCAAGTATATTCAGAATCCCCTAGTGTTCAGGTTCACCAAGAATGAAGATCTGGGTGACTCACCCAGCTAAATAACTTGGCCCAGCTGTGATGCTGACTGAGGGCAAAAGTAACCTACAAGGGGCTGTGGAGGACAAGAGTTATAAGACTTGCACCTGAAACTGGAACTGTCATAACCACCAATGATCTCTTCCTTGCTCTGATACGTATACTTTATATAATTAGCCATTTCTTCCTCCCTTACCCTGACAATTTTATATATGGTCTACTGATGGCTAATTTTGTAAGTTAATTCATATACAATGAATATCCTGGTGGAATGGAAACTGAACTGGAGAAGGAATGAGTAGCATCCAAAGACAGATGCAGAGACTCATGGAAATTTGGGTCTCCTCTTTTGAGGGGAGGAGAGTACATTTTTTTTAGTACAGGGGACAGTTAAGTTATTATCGTTCGGAGGTTTAAATATGGAGAGAATGTCAGTGTGAATGTTGACGAGCCAGAGGAACAGTCTGTGGCATTTATGGTGGATTGGTGCTCAATATCCGCTCAGGCTTTCTACCGTGAACCTTCATAATCTGCAGAAGTTAGAAAGTAAAACATTTTACCCAGACTCTCTTGCGGCTAAGATTTTGGAGGTCATGCAGGCTGAGCCAATCAAACACAATTGCACAAGATTTGGAAGGCAGAAGAGGAGTGGAAGCCATGCTCTGCTGTGCTTGTTTTTTTTCTAAAAAGCACAGTCATGGGGGGGATTTTTTTTTTGTTTTTTGTTTTTTCCCGTGGCAGCTTTAGCATAGGTACCAGTGTCCAGTAACTCAGTTGGTTTGAGTACTAAGAGCCACAACATTGGGCCCTCCCTTCTGCGGGTTTGTATGTAGGCCTGCGGCAACGTTCTGATGGGGGCAGGCTCCTCATTGTAGCTGCTTCCTGATCACGGCAGAGGCAGAAACTCCTTTTGGAGGCTCATTCCTGCATTGTGGCTTTTTGTTCCTGAAAGCTTGACTTGCAGGCTAGTTCTTCGGCTTTCCCAATGATACAGGCCTTTACAGTAGCCTGTAATACGTATTTTTCCTACTTAAACTAGCTACAATGGACTCTGTTCCTTGCAAGTAAAACTGATCTCTATACATCGGGGTTTAGGAGCCCACTGTCCTGGGCCAATCAATGCTTTACACGAGGAGCAAGCAAAGTTCAGGTGTGGCTTCTTTGTTACTGCTGGTTATGCACCCTATTTACTCTGGAGAGAAATCTGTCAAGAATTACAGTTTATGTTTTTTATCGCTCTTTCATCTGCTTTTGATTCTAATAAGAAACAGTATGGTTTGAAGAGTATGAGACCAAAAACTGCAGAGCTACAGAGGGGTTAATGAAAACATATGTCACAGCCTCTCTATGACAGTGGTTCTCAAACTCACCTGCCCATAAGAATCATCTGGGGAGTTCTAAAAGTTTCTGATTCCTGGGCTGTACCCAGATCCACAAAATCAGAATTTCTGGGTGTAAGCCTCAGGATTCAGTATTTTGGAAGCTCCCCAGGTGATTCTAATGTGTTTTCACGGTTGAAGAACCAGTTAAGTCTGGGAAAAAAGAGGGGAATTTTCAGGTTTTGTAGGAGTTGCAATTGGGGAGAAATAAAATACTAGGAAAGTAGCAAGTTTACTATCTCATAGTCAGAAATCCAAAATGGGTCTCAATGGACTAAAATCAAGGTGTCTGTAGGGTTGCGTTCCTTCCCGAAGGCGTCAAGGGAGAATCTGTTTTCTTGCCTTTTCCAGCTTCTAGATACTGTCTGCATTCCTTGGTTCTTGGCCCCCTTCCATCCTCAAAGCCAACAAAGCCTGGCTGGGACTTTCTCATGATGCCCTCTCCCTGGTTTTGACTGTCTTCCTCTTCCACTTTTACGGACCCTGTGATTCCATCGGGCCCACTAAAATAATCCACGTTAGTCTTCCCCCTTCAAGGTCGTTTAGCCACTTAATTCCACCGCCAACCTTAATTCCTATGTGCTACGTAACCCAACAAATTCACAGGTTCTGCATGTTAGGATGTGGATTTCTTTGGGGGAGCATTATTCTGCTTATTATAAGAAAATAAGGGACAAGGACACTGGAGAAGAGACAGTCTAGGGATTCCTTCCTCACACTTTTTGAATCAGAAGAGGCACTTGGAAGGTCCAAGTCACTCAAAAACTATCATACTATTAATTCAGATGTGATGGGAAGCCTGGTACGCTGTATATTCATACAGGGTTAGCCAGGATGGATTGCTAAGAAATTAGATAGTAATTTGGGGTTGTTTGGTTTTGTTACTTTTCACCCAGGTGCAAAATTATATTTCAATGATTTGAAACTTCCGTGCAATCACCTGGATGCCTGGTTATAGATAACAGAATGCAAATATGCAAACCTTCTAGTTCACTGATCTGTAGCTTTTTTTTTTTCTAATATTTTATTTATTTAATTGACAGAGAGAGACACAGCGAGAAAGGGAACACAAGCAGGGTGAGTGGGAGAGGGAGAAACAGGCTTCCCGCTGAGCAGGGAGCCTGAAGCAGGGCTTAATCCCAGGACCCCGGGATCATGACCTGAACCGAAGGCAGATGCTTAACAACTGAGCCACCCAGGCGCCCCTGATCTGTAGCCTCTTGTTAGGAACCAGGAGGGGCCTGCCACACACAGGTGGTCCTGTGAGCTAATTGTTTTTCTCTTTTTAAGAGCCACTTGACATTAACCATTCTAAAATGAAAATTATTCTTTTGGCAGATGTCCTCCAAAATTTATTGCTCTGTATCTGGTAACTGCTGCTGCAGGCTAATTCCTGTAGTTTCTCTAGGGGCACCTTGTGCCCCTAATTCATCCAGGCATGTTCACTGGGAAGCTTTTGCTCATGAGAGTATTGCCGCAATTTTTTTTTCTTTTTGCCCTTGCTGAATGATTGGTAACACCTGCTTTAGGCAGAATCCGTGCCAAGAGCATCAGAGCCGTGATCCACCGCAGAGAATGCCACAACCTTACATTTATTTGTTGCCGTGCTGGAGTAGACCCAGTCTCCTGAGGAAATTCCTGGCTTTGCCACAGGTATCCAACAGATGCTTATTTTTTTTACCACTCCTTCATCTCATCTTAAAAGCAGGGAAGCACCCTTAACCAGCATCTTGGACTGTCTACACACTGGGTCTTTGGAAACTAGTCATCGGTGTGTCCCTGGGGCCATACTAAAAGGGATGGGGTGGAGTTAGGTTGCAGTAATGGAAATCAAGTTGGATATTTCCAGCTTACGGGCTACCCCCAGTCCAGACTCACAGGATCTTCGACCTCACCCTTCTGTATGCTCTTGCCCTACAATCTGCCTTGTGATTCCAGGGGCTCCTGCCTTTCCCTTCTTTCCAGGCCTGAGCTTGGCCTCATGGGCCCTGGCTCCTAGGTTGCTGCCCTGGCTGCCCTGGAACCTCTCTCTAGCTAAAATTGAGGCAAAATTCTAGACTCTCTGTAAGCTGTCTTGGGCTTTCCTCAGTCTCAATTTTCTATTTTTATTTTGTCCCTGCTGCTGCTTCCTTATTCTAATTTATATTATGTCAGAATATTATTGTATGGGTTCTTGCTGACAAGCTCTTCAAAACCTCTAAGCATTAATACAGGGCACAAGTAAGTATACAAGTGTACAGAGTAGTGACACTCATGTCCCTCTCCCCATGGAGAGACTGGTGATGAACATCAGCTGCATATTTTATTCCTTTCCATCGAAAGCGGTGGGGATGATGCAAACATCACCCGTTTCACTATGTTGATCAAGGGAGGTCTTGGTTGCCTGGGTCAGGAGAGGGGAGCTTTACCCAACCAGGCAATTTCCCAGGTATTCCAGATAGGCAAATGGTCCATGAAAATACCACACACCAGGATTTAATCTCGGGACTGAGTAGGTGGAAAACATGATCACCTGAGTCTTTCGTTTTTGAAAAAAAGAAAAAAAAAACTAAATATAGCTAACTGAATCTCCAATCTTGAAAAATGTTTTCTGGCATAAAGTTAAAATATACCATTTTAGCTCAATTGGCAGCATCTAACAATCAGATTTTAAAGAAAAAGTCATTTTGGATTGTGCATCTAGGGTAGAAGTTATGCTGAGGAAAAAACTTGCAAAAACTTGTAAAACTTGTCTGATTCTTAGTGTCTCTTTTTCTCTCCTGGTTCTCCCCACCTCTCCACCGCTTACTGGGCCTTTCTCCTCATTTTTCCTCCTCCCTTTGCCTAATACTGGGTGGAGTTTCCCTGCGGGCCCCACGGTTGTGCTAATAATAGCGGTAGCTGCTATTTGTCAAGCCTTTGCCACTTGCCAGGCGTGTTGCAAAGTACCCTGGATACATGATCTCAGTTGTTCCTCCTAGCAGCCCTCCAGGAGGGTGGGCATATTTGTATAATGAACCCGGTCGGCCATGGTGCTTAATTCCTCCATTATGTCCTTCGTCAGCACTCCAAATAACAAACTTATTGGTATTCTTGACTTTTTCATGCTTGGCTTAAACTACATTGGTAAATATGCTGGTTACAGAAAGGAGCTAGCAGGTGGACTATGAGGAACTGGAGTTATGCTTTACATATACTTTTAATCCTTTCCCTGAGCAGTAATCACTGATGGTAAATGAAAATCCTGGGAGATGTTCTATTGAATTGTAACTGCTTCCTTGCCCGTGGTTGTTTTAATATTGGTAGGGATGCGTTAGAGCCTACAATGTAGGAAAGTGTTAAGTTTTGCATTAAACTTTCCTGGTAGGCTCAATATATTTATATATTTATTATTATTAACTGTCATTTTCAATACTTAACCATACGAGAAAAACAGAAGTACCAACTCTCTCTACTGGGTATTTCATAGGCAAGACATTCCAAGTTGTCTCTGAAACATCTGACCTTTTGGGTTGGAGCCAATGAATCAGGAAAGTCTGGCAGGTCCACCGAAGCTGGGTTTTTTTTTTTTTTTCCCCTGTTCCTGGCGTGTACATCACCTTCCTACCTTCCTCACCGCCCTGGTGAACCCACCTGTGTGCAGAGTTCTCCTGCTTCCCATGTAAAGACCTACTGTTGCTCTCAAGCCAGGATCTGGAGCTCTGGGGACCAGCACATGTTCCCCAGTCAGGCAGCCGAGTTCTCATGCGGGGGACCGAGCCAGCTAGTTGGGCGAGAGGACACCGAGGGAGCAGAGTTTTGCGTCAGACACTGCAGATCTTTCATCATGTTGCTCTAACAGTGTGGCTAGAACAGCCCCAGCTGGAGACTGATGCAACAGGCCGGAAGGGGCCCGTAGCACTGGGGGTTAAGTTGCCCTTGCAGAAGGGAGGATGGGAAGGGAAGTTGAAAACAATATCTTGAGGCACTGAATTTAAATTATCCGCTGTGTATTACCGGAGACCATGCCACATCTTTTAAGACGAGCTTCAAGGGAACATAGTTAAGTCCCTCAGAGGGTAAGTGATAGGGATGTTAGAGATTCATCAGAAGATTAGCCTTTCTTAGTTTTTGCCAACCTGAATAAGATCTGGACAACAGTGGGATTCTTGTTATTGTCATTAATTTGTGGATGAAAGCTTTAATGTTAAAAAATCCATAACTTACAGTCGTGGGCTGAATAAAAGCCCCCAGAGATAATCAGTCCTATTACCTGGAACCTGTGATTGTTTCTTTATTTTTTTGAAAGATTGTCTTCACAGGTGTGATTGAGTTAGAGCTCTTGAGGAGGAGAGGTAATCCTGGATTATCCAGCGGCCCTACATAATTATAGCATACTCCTTTTTCGAAGGAAACAGGGGGAGATTTGACATACACAAAGGAAGAAGAGAAAGCAATGTAACTATGAAGATAGAGATTGGAGAGGTGTATCCACAAGCCAAGTAATGCTGGCAGCCACCAGAGGCTAGAAGTGGCAAGGAACAGAATTTGCTTTTGAGCCTAAGGAAGGAGCATGGCCCTGCTGACACGTTCATTTTGATCCAGTGATGCTGATTTCAGATCTCTTGCCTCCAGAACTGTGAGGGAATACATTTTGTTGTTTTAAGCCACCAAGTGTGTGGTAATTTGTTAGAGCAGTCATAGAAACCTAATATACTTACCTAACTTGAACCTAGTGAGTTAGATTCTTAAGTCATAAATATAGATCTCTCTATTGAAAAATATGTCAGAACCAATATGTGCTTGTAGAGAAGAAGACACAAGAAATTGGCAGCCATGCTTGCTTCTGGGAAAAGGAATGAACCAAAAGAATAGAGTCTAAAATAAGAGGCAGACTTACTGTTCCATTTTATATATTCTGGTTCTGTTTGAGATTTTTTTTCAAATTCCTTTTTTAAAAAAAATAAACTTTTTATGCACACATAGATCAATGGAACAGAATAGAAAGCCCAGAAATAAACCCACAATTATATGGTCAATTAATCTTTGACGAAGGAGGCAAGAATATGCAATGGGAAAAAGACAGTCTCTTCAACAAATGGTGTTGGGAAAACTAGACAGCTACATGCAAAAGAATGAAACTGGACCACTTTCTCACACCATATGCAAAAATAAACTCAAAATGGATTAAGCACCTAAAAGTGAGACCCGAAACCACAAAAACCCTAGAAGAGAGCACAGGCAGTAATTTCTCTGACTTTGGTCATAGCAGCATTTTTCTAGATGTGTTTCCTGAGACAAGGGAAACAAGAGCAAAACTAAACTATTGGGACTACATTGAAATAAAAAGCTTCTGCACAGCAAAGGAAACCATCAACAAAACTAAAAGACAACCTACTGAATGGGAGAAAATATTTGCAAATGACATATCTGATAAAGGGTTAGTATCCAAAATAGATAAAGAACTTATACAACGCAACACCCAAAAAACAAATAGTCCAACTAAAAAGTGGACAGAGGCAGGAACAAATTTCTCCAAAGAAGACATCCAGATAGTGAATAGACACTTGAAAAGGTGCTCAACATCACCCATCATCAGGGAAATGCAAATCAAAACTATGGTGAGATATCACCTCACACCTGTCATAATAGCTAAAACCAACAACCCAAGAAACAACAGGTGTTGGCAAGGATATGAAGAAAGGGAACCCTCTTGCACTATTGGTGGGAATGCAAACTGGTGCAACCACTGTGGAAAACAGTATGTAGGTTCCTCAAAAAGTTAAAAATAGAATTACCATACGATCTAGCAATCGCACTACTGGGTATTTACCCAGAGAATATGAAAACACTAATTCATAAGGATACATGCACCCCTGTGTTTATTACAGCATTACTTACAATAGCTAAGTTACAGAAGCAGTCCAAGTGTCCATCAATAGATGAATGGATAAAAAAGATGTGGTATGTACACAAAATGGAGTATTACTCAGCCATAAAAATGAGAAATCTTGCCATTTACAGCAACATGGATGGACCTAGAGGGTATTATGCCAAGTGAAATAAGTCAGAGAAAGACACATACCATATGATTTCACTCATATGTGGAATTTAAGAAACAAAACGACCAACCAAAGGGGAAAAAAGAGACAAACCAAAACCAGACTCTTAACTATAGAGAACAAACAGATGGTTATCAGAGGGGAGGTGAGTGGGGAGATGGGTGAAAGAGGTGAAAGGAATGAAGAGTACACTTATGATGAGCACTGAGTAAGGTACAGAACTGTTGAATCACTATATGGTACACCTGAAACTAATATAACACTGTATGTTAACTATACTGGAATTATAAATAAATAAGTAAGTAAATAAATACATAAAGTATATAAAAACTTTTAAATTTAGGAGAGTTTTAGATTTACAGAAAAATTACAAATATAGTAGTTTCCATATACCTACATCCAGTTTCCCCTATTATTAGCATCTTATATTATTATATGGTACATTTTTCACAATTCGTCACAATGAACCAATATTGATACACTTTACACACTTTATTTGAATTTCCTTAGTTTTTACCTAATGTCATTTTTCTGTTCCAAGATCCCATCCAATATCTCACATTACATTTGGTTGTCCCGTCCCCTTAAGCTCCTCTTGGCTGTGATAGTTTCTCAGACTTTCCTTGTTTTTGAAGACCTTGACAGTTTTAATAAGTACTAGTCAGTACTGGCTACTAGTCAGTATAATATCTCTTAATTGGGATTTGTCTGATGTTTTTCTCGTGATTAGACTGGGGCATGTTTTCCTTTTGCAGTTACAAACTAGCTAATAAAAAAGGGAATATATTATTAGTACAATAAAAATACTTTTGTAGAATATTGTGAGGATTAAAAGAGTATATATGTGTGTCTATATATACACATATTGTTTAGGACATTATGTAGCACTTACTATACACTGCATAGGTATTATCTATTACTAGTACTGCTATTATGAGGTTAAAAGATTAAAAGCATATACTAAAATAAATGCTTGGATAAAAAGATGTTGTATAGGACAATGTGCTAAAATCGGAAAGATCTATGTTACAATCTCAGCCCTATCACTTGCTAGTTCTGTGATCTGGGGCAAAGAACCTCTTTGAGCCTCAGTTTTGAAATCTGTAAAATGGGGATAATAATACATGCTTAATAGGGTAGTTGTAAATATTCAAAAGAAAAATGTGTAAAGCTTAAAATGCAGCTACAATAAATTTTGTGTTGTTGTTAAGTTTAATATTGGAAGATAAACTAAATACAATGGATTGTAACTAATTTGCTTGGTTTTTTTAAAGATTTATTTATTTGAGAGAGAGTGAGTGGGGGGAAGGGCAAAGGGAAAGGGAGAGGAGAGGGAGAGGAGAGGGGGAGAGAGAATCCTCAAGCAGACTCCCAAATGAGCACGGAGCCTGACGTGGGGCTCAATCCCAGAACCTTGAGATTATGACCTGAGCTGAAATCAAGAGTTGGGGGCTTAACACACCGAGCCACCCAGACACCCCCAGGCAACCTGTGACTAATTTGATTGTAATATAGGTAATGTATAAATAAAGCAGCCGAGTCATTGCTTTTTTTGAGAGAGAGAGGGAGAGACAGAGTGCGTGAGCAGGGGGGAAGGGCAGAGGGAGAGAGAGAATCTTAAGGGGGCTCCAAGCTCAGTGCAGAGCCCCACACACAGCTCCAGCTCATGACCCTGAGATCATGACTTGAGCAGAAATCAGGAGTCAGATGCTTAACTGGCTGAGCCATCCAGGTGCCCCTGCCAAGTTATTGCTTTAAGTTAGTTGTATTTATAAACATCTCAGCCTTTCTAATTGTGATTTATCCATCGAATTCTTGTCTGCTGGAGGTGAAATTCTGTGCAACATAAAGTTACATAAGACACAGTGCTTGCTTACACTATAACAGGGGCAGGAATGAAATAGCCCGTGAGTGCAGAAGAGGAAGGGGTATTTCTGGTAGTTGAGACAGCTTTGTCAGAAATACAGGTGGCTAGAATCTTTCTCTTTTCTTGATTATCAACATTTGGATGTATACTGCAGAAAATTTGAAAAAGTATAGACAAGTAGAAGGAAATTATTCAAACTTAATTTTATTTTGGCATAATTCCTTCCAGTGTCTTTAACCATGAATTTTTTTTAAATTGCTGAGATCATATTATATAGAATTATATACATATTTATATAATATACATATTATATACATATTCTTAACAACTTAGTATCCAGTTTTTTTTCCACCTACTGTATCATAAACATTCTTTTGTGACATTGAAACTGCTTCTTAAAGCATCATTTAAAAGAGTTGCATAATATTTCTTTGCAAATAGGAAACAGGTTTGACTGTTGGGAAAGAGACACAAAATAGAGTGGTTTAAACAAGATAGAAATTTGTTTCTCTGTTGTGGCCTCTGAGCCACAGAAGCTCAGAGGCTCAGGCTCCTTTATTGTAGTGTTTTGCCATCCCCAGGTGTGGACCCCATCTGCAGATCCAAGATGTCTCCCCACCACATTTATGTGAAAATGAGAAAGAAGGGAAAGAAGATAGGCAATACATACGCCTAATCTTTAAGGATGCAACCCTGAAAGTGTGCCTATCACTTCTGCTCACATCCCATTGACCAGACCAGTCATGTGGCTCTAACTGGCTGCAAGGAAGGATGGGAAATGTGTTTATTTTAGGTGAGTATCTGTCCAGCTAAAACCAGGGTGTTTCTACTTCTTTCATTTCTCCTTCTTTAGAAGGAGAAGACAGATACTGAGGGTCAATTAGCAGTTTCTGCCACACTTTTTATGGCCACATACTACTTCTAGAAACCATGTACTGTTGCTAGAGACTTTTGATATTTCCATTTTCTTTTGCTTTAATGATAAATCTTTAACATTTTTGTGCTTACCAAGTATCAAGTGTTTTACATATTAGTTCATTTAAGCCTCACAATAATCTTTAGATAAACATTATTTTCCTATTTTAAAATGTGGAACATGAAGTTAAGGAATTTGCTCAAGGTTATATTATTATTGGTAAGTGGAGTGGCCAGCGTTTGAACTGAGTCCATATTCTATAACCACCACTATAGGCTTCTCATCTTTGACCATGTACTGATGATTTCCTTAAAGAAGATTTCTAGAAGAGGAATTACTGAGTCAATGGTTATGGACATTTTTAAGACTTTTGATATATTTTTCCCAATTACTTTACAGAAAATTTGTACCAACTGACCATAACCTCCTATGAAAAGAAAAGATGTCTCCCATATGCTGGTCCAAAACAAATCTTCCCAACTGGGCATGTAAGTCATCGTTCCACTCTCTCCCTGGAACTGGCCCCCTTGATAACTCTTCTCACACTAGGGCTTGATTTTCCCCTCACTTTTGCTTTCAAACACGATATTCGTGCTCATATATGGGCCATGGTTATTTTGCAGACACTTGTACCCTTCACGGTGTCCAGCCAAGTGTCAAGGGACTCATCACACATTTGTTGAGTGAACATAAGGGACACAGGCTCCTGTGGAATGTAAGCCCCATGCCTGGCCATGGTAGGTGGTCAAAATGTTTCTTACATGAATTTACAGGCTCTTCTCATGTTGAAATGAATCTTTTCTTGCTCCTGCTACTTCCACGAACTATCTCATCACAAGCCTTTTTTTCATAGCCAAATTTCACAAAACCACAGCGGCATGGTTTTCTGTCCTTCTTCTCATCCACTCCCCAGCTTCCTCCCATCTAGCTCCATTCCAACACCCCCTCCCAAATGCCCTTTCACAGGGAAGTTCTTGGAATCTCTATGTCAGTAATGAGAGAAGGTAGCACTGTATATTTAATCCACCACTGTATTCCCCTAGCTCAGGGTAGATCCCCAGTAAATATTTGTTGGATGAATGAATATATCTCATGGCCCCTTCTTAAGGATAAAATTATGAAATCTTTGATCCAGAAGGAGTTCCGCAACCCAAAACATAATACAGGCATAACGTAGAAATTGCTTCAAGAAAAAACACAGGTAGTAATGATAAGCATCTTTCGAAACATAGTGTGGGAGTCTAATAAAAAATGGTGTTTGGTGATGTTGGGAATCTACACTTTCTCCTCGCCTGGCTCCGTATCAGGCTTGTGTTTGTCAGCGATTCCACTTTGACATTTCTCTCCAATCCCTGTTATCTCCCTTTGCAGGTCTTCTCCTACCCTGTGGTCTCCATTTTCTTCCACCCTTCAGCCACTTAAATATTCTCATCTTTAATTTCCATTAATAACTCCCTGAGTGCCCCCATAGCTCTCTCATGATATGTTCCTTTTGGCACTATAACGTGTATTAAAGTGGTTTCATAATGTGTATTTGTTTCTTTGGTCTTACTTTGAATTTCCTGAGGACAGGAACTACATCTCATTTATTTATCTTTGTTTCTCTCAGGTTTGGTGCTCATGGAGTAGGCGCTCAGCAATTATTTCTTGACTCGAATTCCCCTCCAGTTGCTCGTGGAAGTCCACGACAGTTCCTCCTCTCCAACTGTCTTCCTTTTGTACCACTTCTCTCACTCCCCACCCCTCACTGTCAACCTGCAGTGTCCTGAGCTCAGAGATAACTCAATGAATAAGACTTTCTGCCCTGCTGGCCATGTCCTATATCTGTGCTGTCCAACGTGGTAGCCACTAGCCACGTGGGGCTATTGGATACTCAAAAGGTGGCTGGTGTAATGGAAGAACTGAATTTTTAATTTCATTTAATTTTAAGTAAAATCAGCTAATTAATTTAAATAACGGACTTAAATAACTTGTTTAAGTTAATTTAAATTAAAGTAACCACTACCGTACTGGATAGCACAGTTCTCTAAACATGGAACAAACTCCTCAGTCGGAAGCTCAGACTGGAGAACAGGCTTTTACGAGAATTCTGCAGAAGTGCATTCTTGAGTCCAGAAATGAGGGCTGATGGAAAGCTGTACAATTCATTTCCAGGCAGGTCAGTGCTCACGTTTGTTTTAGGTTGTCTTGAGCAAGTCATCATGCAATCAATCCATGGACTACACGTGTAGACACTGCCTGTTGTATATAGGGTTGCAGCTCCATTGAAATAGCACTCATGTCTATAGGATAAAATGGGGGAAATATCTAAGTGGCCTGTTATTGAATTGCCCTAAAATCCTTCAAAGGCATTCAGACACTAACCGGAAAAAAATTCTTTCTTTTTTCCTCCTCTTCATTTCTGTCAAATTTAATTTTTTTGTTTTCTTTTCCTGGAACTCAAGTAGCTGTCAAGCATGTATTGCTGGGAGCCAAATTTGCCATTTTATCTTCATCAGTTGAAGAACTTTGATTTTTCTTTCTAAGGGTAATGCATTTCCACTTAGAGGACAGCTAAGTGAAAATGCACTCCTGAAACACGATTTGTTCAGCCGGCTTCTTTCAATTTGTCAAAAGGACAAAAATCTCACCAGCCTCACTCTGTAATAATGCCCTGAAATTACTTAGCATCATCTTCCACCTACTTTTCTTATCTCTATAATCTCATACATGTGGCAGGGAAGAAGAAAATGAACACTTTTTGAATTTAATGTTGTGTGTATCTGTGTATTGCCAAAGCTAATTGTTTTAAACAAGGTGTCTTATCACTGATTAAAATGATCAGTGCCTAAGAGTGTAAAGGAAACAATAATAGAGTTTCACAAGTCTTTCTCATAACAGAGTCCCATACTTAACTCTTTCATGTGCTGATACTGATTTCTAAGACACAAGTCTTGAGTTAAGCCATGATTATCCTTCAAAATATAAAGATGAAAGGCACATTCATTAATGAAATTTTTTGAGGTTCCTCCATGACCTATCCAGTTAGGAAAAGGGGTATTTTTTTTTCAAATCCTCATTTGCAGAGAAGGAAACTGAGGTCACCAATCACTTAGGGATTTTTGCTTTTTCAATCCAACTGGGTATGAGTAATGTTGAATATGCACATAACTTTTAAGTCTCCTAAATCCCAGCACCATCTTCAGAGCACAGAAGGCATTCTTCTTGAGGTTAGCCATTTGCTTCCAACACAGACCTGATGTCTACTGTTTATATATTTGATGATAACAGTGGATAATGTAAAAGCAGAAAGAGATTTTTATTGTCATCACAAAGTGGGTCAAGTGGAAGAAGGATAGGATGACCTCATTCTTGCCCTGTGACCAACATTTTCTTTTCTCGGGTTCTTTCTCTTCACCTCACCCTTCATCCCTATCATGGGCAGACTCATCATGACAATGCTATTGCTGGGTAGCTCTAGTTCACTGTCACCCAAGAGGGTCTCCTGGAGGGCCTACTATGTTCCAGGCCCTTTTCAGAGCTGATCTTCAATCCTCATGCCAACCCCGAGAGCAGGTGGTGTTTCCATTTCACACACAAGGGAACTGAAGCTTAGTGAGGTACAATGAGTTGTCTGTGATCCAGCTGATAAAAGGTGACAAAGGCTAGCTCAGAAGTCCTCTCCTTTGATCCTAAAGCACCATACTGTCCTGCTTTACTGTAGAGAATAAAGGTTTGTTTCATGGATGTGGAGCCTGGGCTTCATGGAGCTTCCAAGTACCATTTTGTTCGAGAGGAAGAGCCTTAAACTGGAAAACCCCTCATGGGAGGACACCTGGTCTTGGTGTCTATGGCGGGCTGAGTCATGGTCACCCAAGGAGGTCCATGTCCAATCCCTGGACCCTATGAACATGTCACCTGACACGGTAAAAGGAACTTTGTTAACGATCTTGAGATGAGGAAATTATGCTGGATTGTCTGGGTAGACCCAGTATAATCACAGTGTCCTTCCAAGAGGGAGGCAAGATAAGAGTGAGCAGCAGGAGATATGCCAATGGAAGTAAGAGGTTGGAGGGATGTCAGGAAGGGGCCACCAGCCAGGGAATGCAGATGGCATCTAGAAACTGAAAAAGGCAAGAACATAGATTCTGTCCAGCAGCCTCCAGAAGGAATGCAGTCCAGTTAACACCTTGATTTTAGATTTCTCATCTCTAGGACTGTAAGAGAATGAGTTTGTATTGTTTTAAGACACTAAGTTTAGGGTAAGTTGTTGCAGTAGCAAGAGGAAAATAATACAGCTTGTTAACAAAGAGAAAACAACCACCCAGGGACTGGGTTGGCCGACTGCTGTCCCCATTCATTGGAGCCAATGATTCCTCCCTAGCCACACTTTTTTTCTGCATAACACCCTGGTGGGGGGACCTCTTATATCAAAAGTATCATGAAGTTCTCAATTTTAAAAAAAAGTAATTGAATTGTTTTTGTGTTTATATTATATGTATACAAATATATACACACCAAATCAACTGCACTGCTGAAAGACCCCGCAGGTAGTACAAAACTAAGAGTTTGGTTTCTGTGATTTCATGAAGGAAAATAGGATCTTCCACAATATCATGTACCTTACAAAACAGAACACAGTGCCAGGCTGGGAGGAACTTACAATGATAGGTAACTGGCAAGCAAGGGTGTTAGAGATAGAATATCAAAATTCCATAAACATTGTGAATGCCTGATTCAGGGAAATTATATTCCATCTAGAGTAAAACCACCTTTCAGCTATACTGGTTCTTGACTCAGGGAAGGTTCTTCTCAAGGAACATTTAGAGATGTGTGAGGGCATTTTTGGTTGCCACAGCAACAGGGATGGGAGGGTGGGAGATGGGGAGGGGTGGTGGAGAAGGTCGAGGGGTGGGGGAACAACCAACAGTGTCAGGAATCCAGGATGCCCGATGCCCATGGTTCTCAGGGCAGTCCCTGGTGAATTGTCTCACCGAAAGTGACAATAACACGTCAATGGAGAGACCCTGAAAGAGGAAGGGGATAGTACTCCAACAGGGGTTAACACTGATCATTTGGAATGCATCAAGTTAAGGATGATGCCATTGAATTGAGAACTTGTTTAGTCTCAGTTCTACTGTGCCTTCAGACACTGGACAGCAAACACGCTGAGAGTCACCTGGGCTTTCTCTATTTATCTTTCCTGTGGTTGTGCTACTGCGAAGTCTCAAAGGCTGGACCAGACTCCGTTACCCACTTGGCCATGATCACTACCCCCATCATCAACTACCTGGTGGGAAAGTATCTTCTGCAGGCAGAGACGGCTCTGCCTTTGAACTCACAAGCAGTTTGGGAGGCTGGAACTACAGGGAAGTCTAAAGGCGAAGTGTGGTTAGGACCGAAGACTCTAGAATCACATCATCTTACTGGAATTCCAACTTTACCGTCGGTTAGTTTTGTGACCTCAGGCAAGTTATTTGACCTCTCATCTGTAGAATGGGAGTAATGGTAATAATTATCTGCAAAGTTTTAATAAAGATTAGATGAGACCATCTATGTAAAGAGCTCAGCACATAATAGGCACTCACTATGTGTTAGCTATTGTTATAAAGGAGGCAAAGAGCCAAATTTAGCTGAAAGGTTAAGAGTATGCTTGCTGGACCCACACGGTTGAATTAAAAACGTTAGTTCCAGGGGATGCCTGGGTGGCTCGGTTGGTTACGTGCCTGACTTTTGATTTCGGCTCAGGTCATGATCTCAGGGTCATGAGATTGGGCCCTGCATTGAGCTCAGCAGGGCGTGTGCTTGAGGGTTCTTTCTCCCTCTGCCCCTCCCCGCTCTCCAAACAAGCAAGCAAGCAAGCAAGCAAGCAAACAAACAAAAAAGTTAGTCCCAAGCTTGTGGCCTTGGGAAACCTATTAAACTCACCACACCTCATTTTCCTCATCAGTAAAATGGGGGATAATAGTCTCCATTTCAGAGGGCTGGCATGACTTGATTTTAACCATGTAAATCTCTTAGAACAATGCCTGACACAAGGTAAGCTCTTTGCTATTCTTTTAATATAGTAAGGCAGGCAAGCAATGATAGGAAGGAAATAGGAATCTAGATTTTATAGGACGATTAGTGAGTGCCTTACATAAAATGATGAAAGGGGCAAGAGGACAAATTTTTTTGAATTCTTAATAGGTACCTGGAACTTAACATCAAAGGGGTTGTTTTGAGCGTTGAATAAAATAAGACACCCCCACGCCCACTGGGGGGGGTTGTTTCCTTATCCCAGTTTTGCAGCTGAGGCTTACAGTTTTACCCACCCTGCCGTGTCCAGCTACACGAAGGGAGGTGATGCGGGTATGTGTGTGGGGGTGTGTGTGTGTCGGGGGGGCACATGCGGAATTAATTCAGCTGCAGTTAGGAGTGCTACCTGGTTCCCAGGTTAATGCTTTCAAGTTCAAGATACTACGGTGCCAACCTCTTGACGACCACCAGATGTCAGTGCTAACAAGGACTTTCTGCCTGCCTTCTGTGTCCAGAGCTAAGGGCCAGAGTAGACTTAATTTATCATTTGGCAAGAAGCACCATCAGATACGGCTCTCTAAGAGAAGTTTAACCTGATTGTGGAATCCATCTTCAAATTTATCCATGTGTTGAGAGACTTTGGGGGACGCGGTCAGAAGAATGTATATTAGCAGAGCCCAGAACTGAATTTGGAAAATGGGTAGTGGTAGAACACTCGGATCTTTAAGATGAAAGTCCAAATCATCACTTCCTAAGGAAAAACTTATATTTGGAAAACAAAAGTTCCTTGAGGGTGGTCAGTTGTGGAAACCAAAAGGCACTTAAAACCTTGAGTTCATGAAGTAAAAAGTTATTGATTAGTTATTGATCAGCAAAGTCTTAGAAATGTAGCTTTAATCTTTTAAATCATGAAATGTAATTTATGCAGGATGCAAGCCTATATATGCACACGATTAAAATAAAAATTTCCTGAAACAGCACAATGTGTAAAGCACTCTGATATTTTCTATTCTATTCTATTCTATTCTATTCTATTCTATTCTATTCTATTCTATTCTATTCTTTCATTAAAAAATGCTAGTTGGGACCCACCAAACTGACGACCCACAGTTTGAAAAACAGTGACCTAGGAGATTATCCCACAGCATGTTTCAGATGAAGCCCTGCTTGATCAGAGTTAATTTCTAGGGTTAGAATACTCTAAGGGAGAAAGCCACTGCTTTGGATATGGACCCAGACTCCAACTGCAACTTTGCTTTAAGTTACACATTGGCTGAAGCACCTGGGTGGCTCAGTCGGTTAAGCCTCTGACTTTTGATTTCAGCTCAGGTCATGATCTCAGCTCAGGTCATGATCTTGGCTCAGGTCATGATCTCAGGGTTGTGAGCTAAAGCCTTGTGAGGGGCTCCGCACTGGGTGTGGAGCCTGCTTAAGATTCTTTCTCTTCCTCTCCTTCTGCCCTTCCCCACCATCCTTCTCTAAAAAAAAAAAAAAAAAGTTATTTATTTGCTGAAAGCTCACCTTTCTCCTATATAAAATGGATGTAATAATGCTGTTTCACAAGACTGTTGTGAGGTGCCTGGTACACAACAGGTTTCCAACATATGCCTTCCCCTTCTGTACTTGAAGGGTTTTATATTCTATGTGGTTAGAAAACTTTATGGTTAAACTAAATGAGGGCATTCTGCTGTGAAGGGGGATTAATGCTAAGAGCAGTGAGTTAGGGATAGAGTAATCCTGAGCACAGGCATAATTGCATTCAGAGGCAGAGTGAGGGGAACCTCGGGGGTTTGGGGAGAGGAAGACATGTCCACTTTACAGGGATTCGTTCACTGGAATTCCTCTGTCTGACCCTCTCCTAGTACTGATTACATGGATATTGTTACTCATTTAATGATTTTCCCTGCTAGGAAATGTGCTTGGCTGGTAAGTAGTTGCCCAAAATATTGCTGAATTACTGCACAATTATGGATGAGCATGAGACTACGGGTCAGACACAACATCTGGAGAATTTTAGCCATGAACCCCTGTGACGTACTGAGGGAGGAGCTGAAAAGACTGAATTTTTAATTTTCAAGGTAACAGATACTAATCACTAGTGTACTCTGATTTGTTTTATAATGGAGCTGCTTAGATAGTTTTTTTTCCGTCTGCGAGAGCCTCATAGATACGTTGCCTGAGGAAGAGACCCAGAACCCCTGGCATAAGAATCCATACCACCACCACTGGGCGCCTGGGTGGCTCAGTTGGTTAAGCGACTGCCTTTGGCTCAGGTCATGATCCTGGAGTCCCGGGATTGAGTCCCCGCATTCGGGCTCCCGGCTCAGTGGGGAGTCTGCTTCTCCCTCTGACCCTCCCCCCTCTCGTGCTCTCTCTCTCAAATAAGTATATAAAACCTTAAAAAAAGAGAGAGAGAGAGAGAATCCATATCACCATTGGCATTGTTTTCTTGTGATGTAATTCTATCTCTCCTCCCCCATGAGGTTGTAAATTCCTTGAATCTGTTTTACGCTAATGCCTGCTGTTTTGCGAGTAGCTGCTCTATGTATGCATGGTCACCTACCCTTGCAGCTACCATAGCAAGGTAGATGTTGGTATATCTCCATTTTACAGATGACAGGAATGACGCTCAGAGAGGGGGTGAAACTTTCCCAAGGTCACACGGTTAGGAAATAACAGAGCCAGGATTCTGGCTAACCTCTGTAAGGCCAGAGGTGTGGCCTGTCTCCATAGCACTCACGGCACCTCCCTTCTTTGTGGCCTCAATATGCTTGCACTCGAAACATTAAGTATTGACGGTTGGTTAGTTGATAGACCCAGGACTTTGTGGGCTGATTCCCTGCAGACAAGCGGGAGCCTGAATTGCCAAGTCCAGGCTGGAAAAGAACATTCCAGGATCCTGAGCCTGGCCTGTGGGGGGCATTGCTTCAGAGCACAGAGAAAGACAGCGATTGCATGCAATCAAGGGAGAGCAGAGTAATGATTAAAGAGAAGGAGGGCAGGGATGTGGACAAATCGTCTGAGCCTCGGGAACAGAGCCCCAGACTCCTGCGGATTGCTGCCTGGATGGGAAGGAGCAGAGAACGATGCTCCTGGCTCCCACAACGGGTTTGTGTTACAGCCCAATCCTGTTTGGCCCTACTCGGCTCCAGCTAGAGAGCATTTTCCCAGACTCATGAAATTTTAGAGCTGGAAAGGACTTTGGAGATTATTTGCTGCCATCCTGTGGCAGGATCCTTCTCTTGCGCGCGCGCTCTCTCTCTCTCTCTCTCTCTCCAGCTAAAGCCAGCCTACACACACTTGTGAAACAAACGTACTAACAGTAGCCAAAGGTGATAGTAAAAGTACTTTACAATCGCTACAGCATGTTTGCCGAGTACTCAGAAGCGACACAGCACTGAACAGCGGGGTCGGGCTGTCCTGCAGCACTGAGTTTTCCGCCCCAGAAATTGCTACAGTGTATCGAGCACATGTATGTGCTGGGCATCAGCTAAGTATTACCTGATTAAATACCCATAAAACTCCACGAGGCGGATGATACTTCGCCAGAGGAGGAGACGTGGGGTTTAGAGAAGCTGTAGTCCTGCCCAGAGGAGACACGATAAATAAGTGGAGTGTGGTTTGAACTGGGAGCTCCTAAGGGCAAAGCTCCCGCTCAGGCTTAGCCACCGGCGGGTGGCTCGCTGTCTCAGCACATAGCTGTGGCAAGGCAGGAGCCAGGTGGCATCTATGTGGAGTCCGAGAGTTTGAGACAGGTGGGTAAGGGAGTCTTTTCTGTTCTGCTTGCAAGGACTCCTTGATGTTTTCCACAAGC
Source organism: Eumetopias jubatus (assembly GCF_037043125.1). NCBI lineage: Eukaryota > Metazoa > Chordata > Mammalia > Carnivora > Otariidae > Eumetopias > Eumetopias jubatus. The sequence goes on from NW_028274811.1 coordinate 125,445,394, forward strand.
GCCTCTGAGAGATGGTACGGCCATCCTGGTCTCCGATTTCCCTCAGGGCAGGAAACACCTAGTCAATGGTGACCTCTTTCCTATGTCAGGGTTTTCCTTGATTTTGGGGGGGAGGTGGAGGGGTAGATTTGAAAAACATTTTCCATTATTTTTACTTCAAGTCTTCTCTCCACTTCAAGAGGGCTCTTGCCTGAGGGAAATGTCTGGACTCAATCCAGGCTGACGCCCCCAGGGCTAGAAGCCATGAGGTGGGTTCCTTGATGGTATCCCAGCTCTAGAACTCCTCAGCTTTTTCTCCAAGCACGGATCCTTAGTCTTTTTCCCATGGGGTGTCATGGGGCCTCTAAAGTACAGTGAAGAGGTTCAGTGTGACCTGGGGCAAGTCACAACCTCATGAGAGAGACAAATGGGGGAAATGGAGGGAAAATGGAAGGAAAATGTAGGCCAGACATAAAGGCCCAAAGTAGTTGTAATTTCATAAATGAATAAATCTCAGAGAGAGAAATAAGGATTTTTTAAGTAGAAGTAAAAAAAATTAGTCTTTGAAGAGACACTGGAAAAGTCCATCAAATGATAAAGAACCCCAGTGAGGATTTCCCTGCTCCTGGGCTTCATTTTTCTGTAATAATAATAATAATAATAAGTATTATTACTACCTGATCTTTTGATGGGAAAAATTGACATGATTTTCTCTTTTGCTTTTCTAAATAGATTTCTGTCAACCCAGACAAGGGTCCTCATCTGCCTCAAGAAATCAAGGAAATTACTGCAGAAAGAAATTGATAGTATTCCGGTTCTGATTTTCATAATAGAGTCATTTCAAGGCAACAGAGTTGAGAACGGGCATTGTGAAGAGAGATTTTCTAAATTCTCTCAGCTCCTTCCTTAGCTTATCAAGACCCGGGCCAGTGAACAAGACCATAGGGTTTTCATCTGGGAGGCTCATGAAGGAAGAGAAGTGGGTGGCAGAAAACCCTTCTCTTCCATCCATAGGGTGGCTGGCAAAAGAAGGGAGGCCACAGGAGCAGGTGATCCATAAGCTGAGGCTCACATGGTGGGTAAAGAGCTCTTAACCCTCTCCTTCACTGCTCTGGGCTGCTCTGCACCCAACAGAAGGTGTGGTTTGCACGCCTGCAACCTCTCTCATTTCCTGTGTGGTATGGATGTCAGGTTGGGGGCCAGCAGGTCTGAGTGGGACCCTGCCTTAGTGGGAGTGAGTTCCAAATTGGGTGAAGAGTATGGAGAAGAGGGCAGGGAATGGGAAGTCCAGAGGACTGCCCTGAAAGATGCCAAGCATTTATATAGAAGGTGGACAAGTTACCTCAAAGAGACCATTTGGATGGGCAAGGGCTAGGATTGTTAATCCTAAAGGGCAAAGAGAGAAGTTAGAGATGAAATAAAGGATCTCCGGCCTCTCAGACCCCGGTGGCATCCCATCACACCTAGAATAAAATCCACAGTCCTCATAGAGGGCTGCAAGACCCTACCAGAGGGCTCTCCCTCAGGCCCTCTCTGACCCTCCCTTTTGTCCCGTCCTCCTGGCCTCCAGGCTGTTCCTGCCACAGAGCTTGCCCTACACACTGGAGGTCTTCAGAGGTCCCCGGGCTTGATCTCTCACTCCGTTCAGGTCTTTCCTAAAAGAGAGCCTCCTCAGGAAGCCTTCCCTGACCACCCCATTTAAATAGTGCTCCGATCAATCCCTCTCCAGGCTCTTTCCAGCTTTTTTGTTCTTCCTAACAGTGATTACAACTTGACCCACTGTCTTAGTCAGCCTGTGCTGCCATAACAAAATACCATGGACTGAGTGACTTAAACAACAGAAATCTTTTTTATCACAGTTCTGGGGGCCGGAAGTCCGAGCTCAGGGTGCCCACATGGTTGGGTCCTGGTGAGGGTTCTCTTCCTGGCTTGCAGATGGCAGCCTTCTCCCTGTGGCTCCATGGGGCCTTTCCTCAGTGTGTGTGCACAGACAGACAGAGGGCCACCAATCCTGTCGAATGAAGTACCTGCTCTTATCACCTCATTTAAACTTAATTACCTCCTAAAAGCCTTCTCTCCAAATACAGTCACATTGGAAGTAGGGTTTCCACACATGACGTTTGGACGGTACACTATTTAGTCCATTATAGTGCATGTTTATCAGAATGTAACTATATGAACGGAGGGACTTTATCTCTACATCCCTATGTCTATGTTACCAATCACTATGTTAAACAGAGGAAAGAACTTCATTTTCTCTGGATATTCTAGTGGTAATGTGAACAAATTTATGACCCCGTTATAATAACATCCCACAGCACCATTTATTGAGCATGTATATATGTCAGTGACTTCCTTTACTTATTAAAGACTTTATTTATTTATTTGAGAGAGAGTGAGAGCACAAGCAGGAGGAGTGGTGGAGGGAGAGGGAGAAGCAGGCTCCCCGAGGAGCAGGGAGCCCCATGCGGGGCTCGATCCCAGGACCCTGGGACCATGACCTGAGCTGAAGGCAGACGCTTAACCGACTGAGCCACCCAGGCGCCCCAGTGTCAGTGACTTTACCTTTGTTTCTTATCCAACCTTCAACAATCCTAGGAAATAGGAATGATTATTGAGCAAATTGGAGAATGGAGAGGTTAAATGACTCGCCCAAGGTCACATAGCTCATAAACAAAGCCAGGATTAGGATAGTCTGTCGACGCCAAAATCTGTTTCTTTTTGGACTCCAGACCAGTGGTTCTCAACCTCTGGTGTGCATCAGAACCACCTGGACAACTTATTAAGACGGATGGCAGGGCTCTACCATCCAAATTTCTGACTGGGGGGGTCTAGGGTGGGAATGAGAGAATTTGCATTTCTGATAAGTTCCCAGGGAATGCTGATACTTCTGGCCTGGGGAACACACTTCTGGTCTGGGGATCACTGCTGGAGACACAGAATGCTTCAAGTTCCTTTTTGCTTCAGACTTCTGAACTATTTTCCGTCTCGATGGCTTTTGCTTGAGTCAATCAGTGATGCGTTTCAGGTCCATGCTGTTTCCGTGTAGTCTGGTCGGGAGTGGCCGTGAGAAGCCCAGAGAAAGACCTTTGCCACAGGGTGGTAGCAGCACCCCAGGGACAGTGTTGGTCTTGGCCGGGGACAGCTCCTTAGCACGCCATCCCCTGGGTTCCCACAGAGCGAGGGCCTGACTGCCTCTCCATTTCCCCTTGGCAGGGAGGCGGAGGATGGAAGGAGGCCTGGCAGAAGGGGAGGTCATTGGCACGCAGAGAGGCAGCTTTGTTCTCTGGGAGACTCAGGAGGAAGCTGGGTGGTCTCCTCGGAGTGCCGTATTGTGCCCTTCACAAAACCACCATGCAGCGTGGTGCTGCTGGGAGAGCCGGGCCTAACAAAAGCCCGCAGATGAGACTGGCAGGCCTGCAGGTCCACCCCAGCGCACAGTCCCGGGCCCCCTCTGTGAGGAGGCCTGCGGGTTTCTCCTGGTGCCAGTTTCCAGGGGTGACGGGCCTCTCTACAGCCCCCCTCCCAGAAGATGTAGGTCTGCAGCCTCCTGGCCTCTTGGCCTCCTTGGGGAGTTCTGTCCTGCTCACTGTGGGCCCAGATGGGGTCGGGAAACACTCTCCCCTTCTCCAGCGTCACCCCCACCCTCTTCTGCCTTCACCGAGCCAGTTTTGTTCTAAACATCTTAAGAATCTAAGTGCCCCAAACCGCGTCGGTGGTGTTCTATTATCATCTGTTTAATTCTCGTTACATCCTCATGAAAAAGGTATCATTATATTCATTTATGATGAGGAAGTTGAAGTTTAATCTATCATTTGTCAAACTTAGTTGACCACAGAACCCCATTATGACACTTCTGCCAATATACGAAAACTTGATAGGAACATTGCTTTGAAGATGGCGGGTTTCATCCAACCCCCCACATGTACAGCTGAGGGCACTGGAGGATCAGTTCAAGGTCCCACAGTTGGTTGAAAGCAAGTGAGAGGCTAAAACTCCTTTTTCTTGTCTAAGTCTGCTCTCCACTCCACCTGCCTGGTGAAGCCGTTCGAGAACTACCATTACCACGAAGTCAATGGATTATGTCTCAGGTTAGCAGGGAGGATCCAGGGCTCCTGGTGACAATGCTCAAGGCTTCAGGTGTAGCAAGTGTGGATTCTGCCCAGCACTGTGTGCAAGTTTGCAGGCAACCACCATTCTGAAGAAAAGGCCTTTAGGTTTTAGGACGCATGAAGCTATTTTTAGTCTAGTTGTTTTAGTTTTCTAACTCACTTGTGGACTTTCTCGAGTTTGTTTCCTTCCCACTTCTTTGGCTAATAGCTCACCATCAACTTAAATGACACAATGCTTCACAGAGGCCCTGCAGTGCCAAGGCAGTGGAATTTGGTGACACTTTTCAGACTGGCGTTGCTGACAATCTGTGAGTGCTAAGTTCTCCCCAGGGCAGACCCATCATCAGTTCCTTTCATGGCTGAGCTGATCCCTGGATGGTCTTTATTTCCTCCTGCCATGTCTGCAGGCTCCTGGCTGGCTGCCTTCAGGCCTTTTATGATCCCTTGAACCTGCAGAGTTGAAAAAGAAATTCACAAGTTGTCATTTGACACCATTTTCCAGAGACTCAGTGCTATCTTTAACATGCACATATGTGATGATTGGGAAAGAGTTTATGGCTTTTAGGGGCATATTTTGTCCTTCTGCAGTATCCATGGGGCCCTGCTTTTCATATGCTTCAGCCTGTGGTTTAAAGAAGGGGCTTTTGTGGGAATGATGCCCATCCTTGGAGGCTGGAGTTTCCTAAAGAAGCTTTGAAAAATGCCTCATTCCCAACTTTACAATGACTGGAAAGTGATGGTCTTTGAATAGCTCAATATGAAAAAAATATGGGCACTTTCCTAAAAGGAGCACCCCAAATGAAAAAAATGTGTTCACCATTGGAAAAAAAATTTTCAGCCCTGTAATGGATTCCAGAAAATTTTTTATGTTGGGGCAAGGGGTGGTGGGCAAGAGGAAGGAGTGAGGAAAAAAAACCCAACAAAAAAGAATGAGAAGAAAAGAAAAACAGATGTGAATCTTAAAATATTTCAAACATAGATATCTGAAATACTGTTTAATGTATTTAAGACTGTTCTGTGAAATCTTTTTTTTTTTTTTTTTAAGAGTGATTGTGGGGTGGGAGATGCAGGGGCAGAGGGAGAGAATCCGGAGCAGACTCCCTGCTGATCGGGGAGCCCAATAAAGGGATTGATCTACAGCCCTGAGATCATGACCTGAGCTGAAATCACAAGTTGGACGCTCAACTGACTGAGCCACCCAGGCGCCCCAAGACTAGTCTGTGAAGTCTTAAAGGTGATTGATCAGGCTTTTTAAATGGAGCCACCAGATTTACAAGCACATAATGAGTGATAATGTCCCCAGAGCAAATAAACAGCAGGAAATGTCCCAGATCTGGACTGCCTTTTAAAGCAGTGTTTTTGTTTGTAGAGAGAAATTAAAAGTTAGGATGATTATTTTTAATAAAATCACACAAACTTTTATCTACAGCATCACTTCATTGAGGCAAACACAAATTGTCTTGAATTCTTCATTTCGCTTATACGTAGGTTGTTAGATTAACAAATAAAAATACAGGTTGCCCTATGCAATGTTTTGGGATGAACTTACACGAAAACATTGTTATTTAGTACTTACACTAAAACACTGTTACTTATCTGAAATTCAAATTTAACTGGATGTCTTGAATTTTATTCAATCACCCTGTATGTGCAGATTCAGTAAAATGTGACTTTCCAAACTGAAGTTTGAGACAAGAGCTTTGCGGCTGTGATGAGGGAAGATCAGCTGGAAAATGTTACCACTTTCTGAGTTCCTGTCTGTGCCTGGGAAACATAAGTGATGGAATGGAAAGATGAGAACTCGGAAGAGGATAGCAAAAAAGACTTTGGGAGGGGAGAGAGGCAGGGCACACGGAGACAACACGGAGAATAATGCCCAGAAAGGAAGGGGTTCCTGGGAGAGACTCTTGGAGAAGCAGGATGACTAGAAAGAAAAGGGAAATGTGGGCACTGAAAAATTTTTAAACAGCTTGATGGCTTTCTCATACGTATCCTCCCTCTGCTCTGCAGACCTTGGAATTCCTTATGTGCTTATCAAGCGAGTTCTCTTTAAGAGGAAGTTCAGTCCTTGCCCCCCAACCCCCGCCGCCCCGCAAAGAGCTCCAGGCTCCCCCTGGTGGCTGTCGTGGGTATCGCCCCCCCAGCCCTTGCCTCATTTATCCCGGAGAATCCTCATCTCCCACTTTCCCTCTTAGAAGCTGCCCATCAGCTTCCTTCGCTCTTTCTGTCTTGCTCTTTTTTCTGTCGGCTTATTCATTCGGAGCTTGCCTTCGGCGTCACACCTCCCAACTGTTCTGGCCCCCGGGAACAGGCCACACAGAGCTGGTCATTGTTGCCCCAGTTCGGGGACCACCCGGGTGGGAGCAGAGACTGCGCGCCGCCGCGGAGGCCGGATGATTGACAGCAACCTCGGGTCAAGTGCCCAGCGGCCGCCCGGAAAGAGGGCTCCCGGCCCCCCCCCCCCGCCCCCGGCTCCCCTCCCCCGCAGGATGCTCTTCCCTGGGCTCCCAGCGCTTCCTCTAAGCCCCCTTCAGATCCGCGCAATTAACAGCACTAAAATCCCTGTTTTCAGCATGGTGTGTATGAATAAAGACTTACAAAAAAGGGTTTTATTTGGAGAGTGAAACTATTTAACTTGGGAAAGGGAACCCTGCTGGGAGCGAGCCAGTGGTGCTGAAGGGATAAATATGAGAAAGGGAACACACAGACCCCCAACTTCTCAAAGCGGAGGATTTAAAAATTTTGTTAGAAATGGATTTACTTACCAGAAACATTTTTAAAAAGTTCACCCGAAAAATTTTCAGTTAAGTTTGTGAACAGACATGTTCCCTTCTTCATCATCTTCTGCGCCGCCCCCCCCCCCCCCACGCCCAACAGGCCATACAGTCACACCTTGACAGAGCTGCTATATCCCTCAACCCATAATGGCGCCTCCGCAGACCTCCCATAGGCTGATGACCAGCTTCTCAGGCTTGCACTGTGGAGGGGTTGGGGGTGGGGAGCAAAATCCAGCTTAAGCGGCAGAAGTGAGAAAAAGGCTGGTGATTGCGGGAGGAAGCACTTCCCTGGATGCTTTTGTGTCCAGAATGTCCTACAGGTGTACAGATAGGGGTCCCCTCAAGGTGGCCAGAGCTGGTTTGTTTCCCTCAGACTGTGAGCAGTCTCCTTCCACTTCCCCAAGTGGATCACAGACGCCTTGGAAAAAAGGATGTACTGATCAGTGATTTGTAAATTTTTTGGCCAAAAGATCCTTCAGACTACCCTGACTTTTGTGTTAGCTTTCCTCTTCCTAGCTGTTTTCCTTTTGCGTGTTTCTCTGAACAATATTTTGGGAATCTGAAAAGTATATAAGTGAATCTAAAGATCAGTTTGGTGAGCATTAACTTCATCATGATATTAAATCTTTCTATCCAAGAATGTTGCATATCTGTCCGTTCATTGAGGTCTCTCACAGTCTTGCAATAAAATTTTATATTTTTTCTCAGTAAAAAAAAAAAAAAATCCTTCACAGAAACAGATGGAAATTAAAATGTCAACCCCAGAAAAAAAGCAAACACACAAAACCTTCCCCACAATTTCAAGGGCTATGCAAACTCATTCAAGTCTTCACAAGGATGACCTAAGGGTTTACAGACCCTACTTAAGAACCTCTCCTCTGTTACCTACAGGTAGAGAGAGAGTCAGATTAAAGAGTCTCCAGACACAACTTCAACCTGGGCATTCCATATTATCCTCTGCCAATTCTTTATTAAAAGCCTGAGGGGAAAAGCAGTAGTCCAAAAGTTGTTCTTTATGAATAGAAGGAGTTCCCGAGCACAGGGGCTGCTTCTGAAACATCCCTTGAGATCTTATTTGGCTCTTTTCACAAATGGCAGCACAAATCACATAGATAAATCTACCTAGTTTGAAGGCCAGACAGGAAATTACTTTTTTGGAAGAGCCAATGGTGGTGTTACCCTTTTCTAATCCTCACATGGAAATGATCCAATTTATCTGAGAAATTTATGTGGACAAGTTAAGTGCAGGCCGACACAGCAAAGTGCTTCCTTCACCAACTCTCCTTTCCGGCCCCAGTTCTAGGAGTTGGGCAGGGTGAGAGCACGTATCCTCATTTGTTTTCTGGTGACCGGTTCCCCCAGCTGGTCCTTCCATGATGTTACCGAGTATCGTCTAGAAAAATCTGCATGGTATCCTTTCCCAGCATTGCCCTGAGCTCACTACAATACTTCCAGGGATGGAACATGGATTTTCCTTCAGGGAGAAGAATAACAACAACATACACAATTATAATGTAAAACTAATTTTTTTCTTTATTGAAAATACATCTACAAAGTAATGTTTCTCAGTCCCCACTGGGCGCATGCAGATGCAGAGCCTGTGATGGGCTGGCAAGAGGATCATCCTAGAGGACTTGTTTTCCATAAGAAATGGTTAGTATAAAAAAAGATCACACTGTGTAACAGAATTAATTTGACATCATTAATTTTTTGCTCTACTGGTGTCACGAGAAGCCAGCCATGGATATTAACTTTTGTAGTGTATTTCCCAAATAGAGCCTCGGCATTAAATGGTTACTCCACCACAGCCTAACGTTAACTTTTGTACACATACAATGCTCACGATCTATAGAAAAAAATATCTCTAATTGTATATCGGAGGGTGGATGTCTAGATTTTCAGTCTGTTAGCATAATTAAGTCCACTCTTTACCATTTTAGGTTGGAAACTCAAACACAGCTGATATTGTCTGATAGCTCTACTCCAGGTCTTTGAATGAATACTCCTCAGGAGGTAAAAAATGAATCTCCTCTAAACCTGGGAGCTGTCTCGCCTCCAACTGATGCCCCTTCTGGTTTTTTTTCTTAGAACCACACTGGCAGTGTCTTTATACTGATTCATCTTCTACCATTTCTCTCAGGGACACAAAATAAAACCAAACCCCACTCCCGCTGAAGGGTTTGAATGATTTGGTAAGTGGAATTCCAACACAAAGAGATATCTTGTTTCACTCATTCTGAGAACTTTTGATTATAGTCAAAAACCTTTTCAAATCAGAGACCACCCACCCAGCTCACGGACCCTCTATTAGAGAGAGAGCTCATTCATTTGACTTCTTCTAAAAATATATGAGAAGTGACCTTCTATGTTGATAGGCAGACTTCCTTGGGGGATGATTCTGAACTGAAGAGAAAAAGCACTTCAGGTTAAAAAAAAAAAATGAACCTCTCCATTTTAAATTCTTCCTTAAAGATGATCTATAATCTTGGTGTTTTAAAATCCTGTCTATAATGTCAACCATGCTCCATTCTTTCCTACCTGGCTCTTTAGTGTTCCATAGTAAGACCTTGGGCACCTTTGCTAGTTGCTAGTCTTACATTTTACTTCCTAAAAGTCTACAGTCAGTTGAGGAGTGGTGGGAGACACCCTTCCCAGAGCAGCCCCTTCCGTTTGGGAAGAGTAGGAAAGAAGGGAATATTTCCCCTGTTGGGAAGAACTGAGCAGAGTTTCATGGATTATTCCACTCCTGGAATGGCCTCCAGCCTGGTGACTTGCATAACTGACATTTTGGACACAACACCTGGTAAACCGTACAGCCAGCCCTCCCCTACTTAGAAAGTTTCATTCCCAGTTAAGTGTCCTTTCTGAAAGTCCCATGCTCCATGGGATGATACTCGCTATGGGATGTTCCAAGGGGGAAGAGAGGGCAGTCTCTTCCATGACGTCACAGGATGTTTGGGCCAGAACAGACCGTAAAGGCGTCCAGGGAACTCACTCATTTTATAGATGAGAACACTGAGGCCTGGAGATGAGATGTGACTTGCCCACAGCCACATGGAAATTTCACTTTATGAGACTCCTCACAGCTGCTCTGGCTGTGTATTCATGCTGCCCTGCTATTAATAAAATCAGGATGCAAATCAGAAGAGAAAGGGGGAAAAAAAACCCCTTCTACTCTCCCATTGATAACCGATTGTAGTTTATCAAGTTGATTTGATACTAAAACTGAATTGTATTCCGAAGGATTTTTAACTTTTGAAAGTTGATTTAAAAGCATGTTTTAGCCCACTATTTGTTTGACTCTTCAGCTTATAAAAAATCACATTTACAGTTTTGTGTGCCACAGAAACTTGTAAGATCTGATCTGACTTGCAAAATCCTCCCTTGCTTTTGGATGAATGGTTCCCAATCCCATCAGAGCCCGCAGGAAAAGGGAGGTAAGGGGCTTCCTGGAGAGAATGAGTTGTAACAGATGGAAACATTTTACAATGGTTTGCAAATCACCTGCTGCTCAAGAAAACATTTTTTTGTGTGTGTTAGTCTACATCTTGGTTTCACTGTCAATGGGTTTTTCAGTCTCACTTTCCTGGGCAATCAGCTGATACGGTTTCTTCATTTCATTCTCTTCGATCACGGAATTACCCATTTCCATGTCTCGGTTCTTCAGTTCGTGTCGTGACAAGTACTCCACAATGCCGGCTCCAAGGGAGTCTCCCAGCACGTTGGTGGTGGTGCGGAGGCGGTCCCTGGGGTGGGGGTGGGGGGGCAGAAAAACGGGGCTTCTGTGAACATCACGTGATTTCAGCTCATACTTTGAACCGGCTGCTAAATCTTTAGAGGCATCTTTTAAAATTCGGCTTGGTGTCTCCACCAACTGCAACATTACATAGCAGACACATAATGTTTATCACAGTAGTTACTAAAAGTTATAAGGACACATAGATGACCAGTGTTCAGTTACTATGTATGTATGTGTGTCATGTTAGAGTACCAACCGTGGGGCATGACCCCTCCCCTTCTCCTTCTATTTAAAATTTCTCTTTGCCTCTCCTACAATTCACTTTCCTTTATACCAGTCATTCTCAAAGTGTGATCCAGAGACCCCCGAGGGCCCCTGAGGTCAAAACTATTTTCATAATAATGCAAAGATGGTTTTGGCCTTTTTCATTCTCCTTTTCTGATGAATGCCTAGGTGGGGTTTTGCAAAGACTACAACACAACACAAGAGATACCACAACAGATTGAATGCAGAAGTAGTTAGCCAGCTGTCTTGAATTAAGCCAGACACTAAGGAGATTTCCAAAAATGTAAAATGGTATCCCTCTTGTCCCTAAATTTTTGGTTTGGCAAATGATATTTTTTTCACAAAAAAATGTCATCTATGTTAAGATGTAATGAGTTTATTATTGTAAACGCTAAGTGAATTTAACACTTTTTAAAAATTTTCTGTTTTCCTAATATAACTATTGATAGCTCTAACCCACATAGATAAAAGCTTTTTGGGTCCTTGATAATTTTTAAGTGTAAAGGGGTCCTGAGACTAAAAGCTTTGAGAACCACAGCTTTAATACTATAACAGTCCTCATGGTAGGTGAGTGCTGACTGTGGCCCAACAGTGGGCTGAATGCCAGGCATCGCTGCACATAATCCTCAAGCACCACGGGGAGGTGGATGACATTATCATTTCCATGTTACAGAGCAGGAAACTCGGATGGCTGGGGAACCTGCCCAAAGTCACACAGGGCTGGGACGCAAACACACATCCAAGTGACTGTGGGACTCATGCTCTCAACTGATTACCCCCCTCCCTCTTATCATGCCTCGAGCACATCCCTCAACTCTTCATAATCCTTCCAGTGAAGGCAACATACAGTTGACTCCAGCACCTATAGTAGCCTTCTAGGCATTCACTTCGGGCATCCTGTGGAAAAGTTTTTTGCAAGTGAAAGGGAATGTATGAGAGAAAAGATGTCAGCTAGAAGGGCGAGGAGACCATGGAAGAGGGATGGGCCCCTGAGATTAGGGTCTGAGGGGATGGAGGGTGTCTTTCTTGGAACTTTCCCCAGAGCCCAAAGTCAACTCTACTTAATGATGCTAGTGCTCTTCCCACTGCATGACTGTCCCTCTTCCTGCCGGGTTCAGATGGGAACATCTGTGCTGCATTTACGCTATTGGAATGGGAGGCACAAGGAGGAGGGCCTGAGCCAGCGTGTGAGGCCTGTCATTCTGCTCTGGCCACCGTGGGGATGTGTTGCGCAATTCAGAAAATGCCTGGCTGATTTATGTTGGTTTTGCAGACAGCCCGTTTCCCAATCGCTGAATGGCTTTGTGGAGTGAGAAGTGTAGTTGCCAGATGTGCCCCACGGACTGCTACGGGCGTGCGTGCGCGTGGTGTCTGGGCCTCGGTCTCTAGATAAGGGCAGGGACTAGGTGGCAAAGACAATTTAATCACAAGCCACGCTGCCCCTCTTGGTGGAGCCCTTTTGGCAGGTGGGCCAAGCTGCCTGGTACCCTGGAATACCGGGGGGCGGGGGGGGACGCTTGGGACAGCAAGCCGGAAGGCAGTCCAAGCTGACTCACAGGAACCAGTCCACGGCGATGATGAGCGTGATGTCGTCGGTGGGCAGGCCCACAGACGTCAGCACGATGACCATGGTGACCAGGCCCGCCTGAGGAATCCCTGCTGCCCCAATACTGGCAGCTGTGGCTGTGATGCTGTTAAAAGAAGTTCCAAAACATAAAACATTTGTACACGTCCCCCCAAACAGAGAGTATGCCCGGCAAGCCACGCACGGCGGTGCCAGTGTCTGACTTGCCAAGTGAACAGAAGAGGCTACGCTTTAGAGAAATTGAAAGGAGACTGTGAAAAAAACCCCACTGAGCTAACACTAATATTAACTAATATTTATCAAGGGCTTATTAGGTGCCATCTGATATGCTAAGCCTGCCTTATCTCCTCTGATGCTCACAACAACCCTTAGGAAGTCGGTCCTATTATTATAGCCATTGTTTAAATGAAGACACTGGGGCTAATAGACTTTTTCACATACCTGAAAATATTTTATAAGGTCTAAAATATTGTATTGCTACAATAACAATTTGTTTCCTATAATTCCTCTATGCAAGTCGAGGATTGTAAAGATACTGAACTTGTATGATTAATGTGGTCAGGAAAAAAATTAAATTTATTAATTCTAAAGCAAAATGATTTATGAACAAAGTTCTGTACCACTATAAATATTTTTTATGGAGGTAGTGTAGACCCGGTTTGTAAGGCACACAACCTTGTCTAGGACTCTGTTAAATACCTATTTGATATAGTCTGATGTGAGGATGTGAAAATGTTTTATAAAGAGTAAAATATTACCTAGGTATAAAGTAGAATTAATAAAAGTAAGTCTGTAGAAGAGACTATTATGGTTCCCTTATATTGTTCCTCTTCTATTAGGTCCTAGAATGTTTAGCTGGTCCATGGCTGCCCAGAATGAAGACTACATTTCCCAGCCTCCCTTGGAGCTTAGACTAAGTTCTGGTCAATGAGATATGGATGAAGGTGATCAAGTGCCTTGCAGACTGTGCCCTCTTCCGCTCCCCAGTGGCTTAAGATTTGAAGGTGCTGATAAGCCATCTGGGCCTTTTGGATGAGGGTAATACCCCAGGGATATTGGAATCAAAGCCTGGGTCCCTTACACTGTATAAAACACCTACCAGCCTTGAGAGCTTTGAGAAAGAAAGTCACTCTTATTGTTATTATAATATTTTGCTCTGTCACATGCAACTGAGCCTTTTTTATAACTCAGGGCTTTTCAACCCAGTACACCAAGGTATGCCCAAGAATAGGTTATGGTCACCTGAGATATTGATCTCCCAGCCCCAGTGTAGTTAGACCGTGCTCAGGGCTCCCAGAACCCTCAGACCAGTCATGTCTGGCCGAGATCAGCCTCATTTTTTAATATCGTAACGCATCCTACAGCTATTATTATTTTCGAATAACTCAAAACATATATACAGAGTGTATATATATGTATAGTATATATAACATAACTTATTTCTAGATACACATATAGGTACACATACACACACACACACAAAGTGGGGGGACTGACAGAGATTAAAACTAGACTAAAGTGACATGAAAACCAAATGCAAGCCATAAATCTGGATTTTATCTTGGTCTAGGGGAAAGAATTATAAAAGGCAATTTTGGGGCAACTGGGGAAATTTGGATATAGATTGGATATTCTGGAAGTATTTTAAAGAATCTTACTATTGTGGTTTTGTAAAAAATGATTCTTATTCTCAGGAGATGCATGTTGGACTATATACACGTAAAATGTCATGAAGGCAGAGAAAGAAGCAAAAATGGTAAATGTTATCAATTATTGGATCTAGGTAGATGTTTGTTGTAATATTATTTCAACTTTTCCGTTTGTAAGATAATTTTTATAATAAAGAGTTGTGAAAAAACCTGACTTATTTTGATATCCGAAATAAATTGCTAATAAACACACACACACACACACACACACACACACACACACACACACACACACAGAAGAACAAGGTCCGAACTGGCTTTTGAGGCTTAAAGTCTCCCTTACACTTACTTATTGGTCTATTGTGCATAACTGACTTTCAGTAAGCAAAAACAGGGGATTATAATCGCATATGCATATACGCGGGCTATCTCCAGAAGAATATAAAAGAAATTAGCAAGCAACAGTGGCTGCCTCTGGAGAAGGAACCTAAAAAATTAGGGGAAAGTATGGAAAGGAAAATTACCTTTCACTAGACACCTCAAATATAATAGTTATAAAAGTAGTCCACAGAAATAAAATTCTCACCTTGTTTGTCAATGGGGTCTCTTATCTATTTTATACTGCCTCAAAATTAACCTAAGAGAAAATGTTAATCCAGTTTTTCAAGTGTATTTCAATTTTTTTGAAAGATTTTATTTATTTATTTGACAGAGAGAGAGCACAAGCAGGGGGAGCAGCAGAGGGAGAGGGAGAAGCAGGCTCTCCGCTGAGCGGGGAGCCCCATGTGGGGCTCGGACCTAGGACCCTGGGATCATGACCTGAGGTGAAGGCATACGCTTAACCGACTGAGCTGCCCAGGCACCCTATATTTTAATTTTTTAATACTGGCAATAAAAGCTGACATGTCTTAATTCCTTTTAAAACTGAAGTATAATCTAACATTTTTTAGAAAGAAATATCCATACTATGTATTCTGTAGATTCTAAAAGGAAAGAGCTAGGTGTTTTATCGATGGTATATTGATAAGTCAATCCAGCAACAAGCAGTACGTATGGCATGATTCCATTAATTATACAATGAGAGTGTGTGTGTCTAGGTGTAGGAAAAGTTCTTTATACCCCAAACATTAACAGTGGTGACCTACAGAAAGATGGGGGGTGATGGTGGCAGGGAAGCACATTTTTTTAACTTCTACATTTCTATATTATTAGAATTTCATTATTAATAAATGTATATATCTGTAATTTTAAAAAATAAATAAAAATATCTAAATATCAAAAATAAATCTACTGCCACAAATCCCCAACCTCCTGTTTAGGTTTGATCCCCTTTCCAAACAGTTTCTTCATCCAATCCCCGATCACCGTCTCATTTAAAGTCATTCTTAAGAAAATGTGTAGAACTTTCTTCATACCTGATTGTAATGATCTGTCCAAAGTTCAGCTCAAAGTTGTTAACTTGAGCGATGAAAATGGCAGCCAAAGCCTCGTAGAGGGCGGTCCCATCCATGTTAATAGTGGCCCCCACTGGGAGCACAAATCTGGTGACACGTTTGTCCACGCCATTGTTCTCTTCCAAGCATTTGAAGGTGATGGGTAGGGTAGCAGAACTGAAAATGGTTAAAAAAGGGCGTGTCAGCTGACTGTCCAGATCTTTTAGACCATGACTACGTGTTTGGTATTTTGGACAGAGATCCTTCCTCTCCCATGTCCTAATTTAAAGGGAACTAAGTCAGCACTTGTATAAATAGGGGAACAGGGTTAGGAGAGCGTGGGTTGCCTCCCTGGGTTATTTGGCAGCTCTCCTGCTCCTGGGTTCTTCTGTGAGGCATTGTTTGTGATTATTCCCCTCTCCCCACACCTGTGCTGAGTGACTCTGCCATCTTTCCCTCAGGCACAGGTCAGCTGGAAGAGAGAGATGACAGTGGGCAGGAAAGGAATAGCTGATTTCCATTTGTCTCCCCAAAGGGTATACGGCCAACCATTCCCTGAATCCCAACTAGGTCTGATGAGCACCTGCGTGAAAATGCCAATTCATATGCCCTGAAGTTTGAAACCCAGAACCATCCCCGCCCCCCCAGTCCCTCACCACCACTACAGGATTCTGGATCAAAGTTAAGTTTGAGATACATTTTCTGATAGGGGTAAGCCACACATATGTACATCCCTACCTGGAGGAGGTTCCGAGAGCTGTGATGAGTGCTTGCAGCAACCCTCCGATAAAAACCCAAGGGTTTTTCCGCGTTACCAAGAAGTAGAGGAGGGGCAAGACAATGACGGCATGAATGAGCAGGCCAACGATGACTGTCACCGTGTACATGGCAAGCTGCCCCCCAATCACTCCCATGTCTTCCATCTCAACAATTTTCCCCGCAATCAGGAAGAGGATGCCCAGAGGGGCGTACCTGTGTAGAAGCAACACACGCACGGTTGGAAGTCTGATTCCCAAAGAGCTATTCCACAGAAACAACCAAGTGGCAAGAAAACATGACAGAGAGTTGACTGCCAAACTTTCTGTACCTAGGATACTATTAGAACTTGCAGAAACTGTGAAGTTCTTTTCTTCTTTCTTTTAAAAATATAAATAGCACATAATAAAGCTTTCCTCTCACTCAGAATTTCTCTAGGTCACATTTTTTTTTTCTCCTGAGCCTATGAAAAAAGACCGGTACAGAGGTTTTTAAACTCACCTCTTTTTCTAGCTCACTCTCCTTTCACTGCACCTTGGGTCACTTTTGTGGTCCTCAGATGCCACCCAACTCCCCCTGCCTTTTGTTCTCCTTCTAAGTACCCCGAACAGCCAGAATCCACTGAACCAATATCCAGACTTTTAGGAGCATTTCCCACATCAGAGCTGATTTTCAAGTTAAAGCAAGATGCACACAATGCCATTTCAGTGTTTTAGATTTGTAGTCATCCTTCTTAATCAAAGTCTGTTTTTATTATTTTTTTCCCACATTACACACCACTTACAATATTACTTAGCATCAGTTTTCAAATCAACTCTTAAATAAATTTACTCTAAGAATAAATTTTATGGGAGGAGCTTGGTGGCTCAACTGGTTAAGCGTTTGCCTTCGGTTCAGGTCATGATCTCGGGGTCCTGTGATCGAGCCCTGAGTTGGGCTCCCTGCTCAAGGGGGAACCCACTTCTTTCTCTCCCTCTGCCCTTCTCCCCTGCTCCTTCTCTCTCACTCTCTCTCACTCACTTAAGAAAAAAAAAGAATAAATTTTATGATATGGTGCAAATGGAAAACTAGTACCATTTGCCATAGATCAAAGGCAACGGTATAATAAATTCAAAGCTACTAAAATTAATAATGTGCATGTACGTACTACCACGATCAGGTTATGGGTGTTCTAATTAAGTAATTATCACCCACAGGCTGCTACTGACATTTGTGATCTTCCCCTGGCAGACTGGCAAGAAGGAACAACTGAGACACAAAATAACTAGTAGGTATGACAACCTTTGTTGCATAAAGGTCCCTCTGCCCCGCTTTCAACTCCCTCTGTCTGACGTGCATAATAATGCACAACCAAACTCACATTACCAAAAATAGAGGGGCCAATCACCCTTAAGGAGAAGGGTCTGCTGGGAACTGTGGAGGTCTTATTTCAAGTTGAAAACACAATGCTTCTTTTTAAGAGTCCTTTCAAAACACAGTCCAGGAAATTATAAGACTACCTGTTTTCAGAAAAGTAATAACTCAACGTTGAGTGTGCAGGCGAATGTGCAGCTTGAAAAGCTACACGTGAGGTTCATTCAGCAGCCTTGAATGGGTTTCTTTCATAAAAGACGTGAAAGGTGGAGGCATTTTAATAATATGAAGATAAATGTCCACTTTCTGCTCTGCCAGGATTTCAAAGGAGGGGCCCCAGGATTTCAACCGAGGGCTCCTGTGGAGACCACATTCTGATCAGCCTTCGTGCCCAAGTTCATATCCACCTCGTACAAACTCCTGAAAAATGGATTTCTCTGGGCTTTGGTGGCCATAAAGACAAAGGATATTTTTAATCGTGTTGGTGAGTGCTTTTCTTAGGAGTGGATGCCTTCCTCCTTCCAGTGCCAAGAAGGAGTCTGGATTAGAAATAAAGGATAAAGGGAAAGCAACCCCCACATGAGGCCTAAACCAATCAAAGGGTTCTCTCCCAGCTGGTGAGAATTTACTTTCCAAGGTCAATGTTCCTCTGTGGATTTAGTCTTTTCCTTTGTGCTCTCCTCTCAACTTTATTTGAAGGAAGTTTTGTTACGACTTGTGGATTGGCATTCTGTAACACTTCCCATGAGTCCCTCAGGCAGGCAGCAGGACTGCCATGATTTTACATTTCTTTCTGAGGGCTAAAAACGGAGGAGAGGAGATCTCACTTTTTCTGACGGTCAAGGGGGCCTCTAGGTCTGCTTTGCCCTCTACTGCGAATGCTCTTCTCTTGACCCTTTGTGTGGTTAGTTTCTCATAGTCATTCAGATCTTAGCAAAAAAGTCACCTCCTCAGAGGCCAAAATCCAAGGCAAATTTTGTGCTTCCTCCCCAGTCACTTTTTATCACATAACGTAAAATAAAATCTGCTGCTTTATTTTTTTTTCACAGCACTTGTTACTAAAGCATTTGGTTGATTTGTTTATTTTTCTATATCCCTTAAAAGACTGTAAGTTCCAGGACATCCTTGTCTGTTTTCTTCATTGCTATGTCCAGAGTGCATGGCATTGTATGCCTGGTATAGAGTAGACACTTATAACTAAATCGATATAAAATGAAGGAATGAGGAATGGTATCCCACCAGCCCTGGAGTAAAGAAGTAGACACCTTGTAAGAACAAGGAAGCAAACTTATTAAGAACAGCTTGCAGATGGAATCCAAGGCTACTACAGGCCCTGAAAATCACTGATTTTCTTGTGCTTACCCGAGTGAGGTTGTTGCCATTGGCTATCCTGCCTGGTGGCATCTTCCTCAGTACAGAACCCATGTTGATGGCAATAAGCATCTGTATATAGCATAAATAGCAAATGGAAATACGTACCACATTATCACCGCTACCAATCTCATGATGGCTTCGTTAAGAGAATCAAAGAACTCTCTCAGGGCTTGCCCCTGCTCTTTCATGTTGCCAATCACAAATCCAAAGCACATGGAGAAGACAACTAGTCCCAGGGCATTGACCCCATTCACAGACCCTGGAACGGGGACCAACTCCTCTGTGATCCTTGTAAGAGTCTCCATGGCCTCTGACACATTGTTTATTATGGCGCCCACGAGTGTTTCATTGGACTGGATGGGCACTTTAAAGCTTCTCTTCTCATAGTTGGTTTTAAACTTAAAAAAGAAAAGGCACAACAGGGATTAGAGGTGATTTTTGTTTTCTTCTTTTTACTTGCCTGTTGTCCAAATTTTCTCTAATGATATACATTACCTTGCATTCAGAGAATAGTGTTATAGAAGGTATCTAGCATCTATCTAATGTGTGACAAACCTCTACTACTTCCTCAGCACAGACAGACACACACTCAAATACAAGACAAATCCTAACAGGAAAGGGGTATCTAGTTGAAGAGTCTGAACTAAGAAGAATCTGAACTAAACATACACATGTGCTTTTGCTTTCTTCTGAAATCCTAATAAAATGGCTAAAATGGGCTTTTAAAAAACTGTAAATCCAAATGTTCACATAGTCCCTTTACTATCTATAGGATCATGCTATGGGATCATGGACAAATCACCAAACACCATTTTGGTCTTACATCTGGGAAACAGAAATAACCACAGTGGTTCTACCTCACAGGGTTGTTGTAATGATTAAATTAAGCATAATATATGAGAATACCTTGTAAATTTTAAAGTACTACACTAAGTTTGGTTAATGGTGCTCAGTGACAAAGCCCTTTGGGGACTAGACTTAGCTGGAGATTTCAGTGAATATTAAAAATTTAAAACCCCCCTTTGCACCCCTAAGTTTATAACAGCATTATCTACAATAGCCAAATTATGGAAGCAACCCAAGTGTCCACCAACAGATGAATGGATAAAGAAGAGTCCACACAATGGAATATTATTCAGCCATAAAAACAATGAAATCTTGCCATTTGCAATAACATGGATGGATCTGGAGAGTATAATGCTAAGCAAAATAAGTCAGAGAAAGACAGATACCATATGATTTCACTCATTTGTGGAATTTAAGAAACAAAACAAAGGAAAAAAAAGAGACAGAGACAAACCAAGAAACCGACTCTTAGCTATAGAGAACAAACAGATGGTTATCAGAGGAGGGGGTGGGGGGGATAAGAGTTGGGGCCAATAGGTGATGGGAATTAAAGAGTACACTTATCATGATGAGCACTGAATAATGTATAGAACTGTTGAATCACTCTATGGTATACCTGAAATTAATATAACACTGTATGTTAACTAGATTTAGTTATTTATACACACACACACACACACGCATATTTATTGTTTATACATATACTAATTCTAGTATACTAGTATTAAAAAATTAGGTGAAATTTAAAAAAAATTAAAATCCAGAACAATGGCATTTCTGACAATATCAAGGTGTTTCTGGTAATATCAATAGATGCTTGATTAATAGTTGAGGACAACAACCCAGTTCTCAAGTCTATAAAGGAATTTCTCTTCTTACTCAAGTTAGTCTTTTCCCAACAGCTTCTGCATAGATGTCGCAGACAGAAGACACAGAGTATATAACTGCGACCATATAAAACAATTAAGCCCATCCATCTAAGATTTTAATGACAGTAGAATTCCTAGCCTTTATGTTGATAGTAGTAAAGGATCAGAGAGTAATGATGTACGGATGTTGACTGGATCTACAGTCTAGGGGAAGAACGCGCAGCTGTACATGAAGTGCTGGGCCATTTCTCTACCAAGAGTGAATGGGAGACTTCTTTGTCCAGTGGGATCTCTAAAGCAAACAAAATAAAATTCCAACCCCATGGAGGCCCTCAAACAAGGACGTGGCGAGCTGTCAATATTATGGACACATCCCTGAACAATCACTGATACTGCTGGTAATTCTAAGTAACAAAGAAACTGGCCCGTTTTGGTCTCCTGTTCCAGTCAGCTCTCAAATCTCTATTTCATTTGGATGCTTAGGCATTTTATGGATTGTCTAGGGTAGAGTTCCCATCCTGATTAGTCTTTCCTATGGCTCTAACTCTTTCCCCTTAGACACAGTTTGTAGCCTACAGAAATTGCAACCTCATTTGCATTCTGGTCTAAGACAAATAGATCTGGGAGGATACATTTGCTTCCCTTTCAAAATCCTGTAAATGCAATCCAAAACCAAATACAATAAATCTGCTCGAGTCAGCACTTTCCCTGGTGCTGCTAGAAATCAGCATTTTTGATGTTGCCCAGTGCCAACTGACTGACTAGAATAGTCAGCCCCATGGTACTGGGGTTGGCTGGTTGGATTGAAAGGGGTTTATTATTTATGGTTATTGCAGGTTTTGAATAAAGAAAGTTTGATTTTGGCTTCTTAGACTTTTTTTTTTTTTAAAG
The DNA here is from genome assembly GCF_037043125.1 of Eumetopias jubatus. Taxonomy (NCBI): domain Eukaryota; kingdom Metazoa; phylum Chordata; class Mammalia; order Carnivora; family Otariidae; genus Eumetopias; species Eumetopias jubatus. The sequence continues at coordinate 125,467,042 of NW_028274811.1, forward strand.
AGAGGATTCTGTTTTAATTTTGCAGTGTGTGCACACATTACCTATTAAAAATAGTCTATAACATGTACTATGTCAAGGGTATGTGCTATGGTGAGCGCTGTGAATTGTGTAAGACTGATGAATCACAGACCTGTACCTCTGAAACAAATAATACATTATATGTTAAAAAAAAAAAAAAGAAGATGATAGCAGGAGGGGAAGAGTGAAGGGGGGGAAATCGGAGGGAGAGACGAACCATGAGAGACTACGGACTCTGAGAAACAAACTGAGGGTTCTAGAGGGGAGGGGGGTGGGGGGATGGGTTAGCCTGGTGATGGGTATCAAAGAGGGCACGTTCTGCGTGGAGCACTGGGTGTTGTACGCAAACAATGAATCATGGAACACTACATCAAAAACTAATGATGTAATGTATGGTGATTAACATAACATAATAAAAAATAAAAAAACAAAACAAAAAAAATAAAAATAGTCAATAAAAATTAAAAAAAAAAGGTGGGGGAACCATAGGGTGACTTGAATGTATAAAAGTTAGTCCTCCATGGGGTTGGAGTTTTATTTTGTTTGCTTTAGAGATCCTAAGCAGAAGGGTTAGGGAATTACAACTAGGGCGAAATGACACCATCTGGAGAAATGTCCAGGAACTATTATTTAACCCAGAATGTCTAACTGTTTTCCTTTTAATACTTTGGGCAACAAAGCTTTTTTATTCAGGTGAAGTTAGAATGAACTTTACCCCCTAACAGTAAAGTTGTATTATTAACACAGAGAGCCAAGCATTGCACGTATATGGGCTAAGAGGAATTCGACCTCACTATAGCCTCCAGGCGGGTGTTTCATCCCTTTCCAGGAAGCAGAATGTAGGAGCAGAAAAAGGATAGAATTTGGAGTCACACAATGGTTCTGAATTCTGGATCTACCATTTATTACTTGTGAGATCTTGTGCCTATTAAATACTCCTTCTGAATTATCATCGATGAGTTGCCTCATCAATGAAATGAAGACAATGACACCCATCCCATTCATGTGAGGACCAAATGTAACATTAGTGCTTGGCACACAGCAGGCATTCGAGAAATGATGATGCCATTTCTGATATGGTTCCTCCTTTAGAATCCATAAGGCCCTTAATAGACTTTTAAAAAACAACCTACTGATTTTTTAAATTAAACCCAGAAACTTGAATAATATCCCTAATCTTTAAAGCAAGTTGAAAATGTGTCTTATACTGGAGTTGGTTTGCTTGGTGGGCTTTTGTGTGTGGAATGCGGGGGGCATAGAGAGGGAGGGAGTGTCCTGATTGGCCTTCTTAATAATTAACAGAGACTCAGTGAGTTTTTTTGTATGCAAGACTTAGAGTATCTGGCAACTAATTACCTTCAAAACAAGGTAAGACCTCCCCACCCCCTTCAAATTCCTCAGAAAACCCTAGTGCTTTCCATCTGGTTGGCAAAAGAGTGTTTCTTATTGCAGAGAAATGGAAAAAAAAAAATAAACAAGAGGGTCCCACTCTGTGTGGTAGGCCAAAGAGGAATTTCAAAAGTGATTTAGTGGCTATAGAGTGTTTACCTGTTTAAAGCAGGCTTCCACCAGATTTGGAGGGAACATATTCCTGCAAAGAAAATAATGGTCATTTGAAAAATTTCTCAAATAATAAGTTTGCTTCGTAAATACTTTTTCATTGTGTCCAAGGTAAAGATTGTATTGAACTAAGCAGCAAATGGATAAAAAGAAAGGTTTTGGTGGATTTTATGACTTGAAGTGGGACATACGGTTATTCCTATGTGGGGCCCACGTTCTTTTTCAGGGAAGTCGCAAATTCAACTCATCTGTCCTTTTGTCAGACAATGGGATTTTTAAATTTGGTCATTATCTCGTCAAATCCTGCTCCCAGGAAGAACCACAGTGAGAATGGAAACACCTTTGGTTATAAACATTCTGGTTAATTGAGGTGTTATTTAATAGTGGCCCTTTTGATATTGTGCCATGTGTCCAGGGACCAAATGTTCTGAATCAAATGTCATGGTCAGACTGTGGAATTTTGTTCTCCATAAAGTCCTCCCAAAGGCCAGCTGGGGGATGGGGTATTGACTCTGAATTGCTGGAGCTTTTGAGGCTCTTTGGTGACCAATGGAAATATGGTTCACAAAATTTAAAATTGTGGTCCATGTGGCAAGGTTTGTCACTTTCTCAGAGCAGTGTTTTGAGTTCATGGTGGAGGGGGCCACAATCTAGCTGCAGAGTCTCTAACCAGCTGTGTGAACTTGGCCAAGTCACTACACCCATTTAGGTCTCTGCTGATTTATCTGTTGAAGAAGAGATTGGAATAAACTATCATTAGGGCTCCAAGGTTGAAGACTTTGGGCCAAGGGGACATGGCCCAGGATGTTGCAGAGCCTGAGATTCCAACAGTTGTGGGCTATCAAAGTCATGTTTTAAGGTCATCAACTCTTGTCCCTTTTCTTCTCACTGCCTAGACAATCCTGTTTCCTTTTCCTTCCTATCTATGCTCTCTGGGTCTGTTTATATAAATCTTGATAGAAATGTGAGTTCAGGAGATGTCAGGAAAAATACTCGAACCAAATGACTAGTGGGGATGGGCTACTCACACACCTACCACTGGGGCAAGGAGAGGCAGAAACATACAGCACTCTGATGGATCAACCAGACTTGGGATGACAAGATCCCAATTCTTCAAACAAGGAGTAGAAATTATACAGAAAGAGAATATAATAAAATACTCCTAACCTAACCTACCTGATGGTAAAGTTCATGGAAAAAATGGTGAAAAGCCTTACAGCTTCCTATTGCTGGTGGTGCTTCACCATCCCTTGTAGGTTCCCTTAACCCTGCCTGTACCTTTCCAAACCCCTTTCGCTGATTCTTTTGAATATGCAATATGCTTCCTGCCAGGATCTGACTGACGCAAGGGCAGGTGTGTAGAGAGGGCGAGCAGGAAGGTGCCAGGATCAACCTCTGGTTTACTTCACAGTTCTGTGTGAGATGACTCTACCATCAAGTCTGTTTCAAGTATTAGATAAGACTCATTTGCAATCGGTGTCTGGTTTGTACACAAAACAATGCTAAAGAAGCCATCCTTTAATCCTTTATTGCTGGTCTGCCAAATCCTTTCTTCATGACTAGTATAAAAGGAAGACCTTAGAATGGGTATGATCAGATGATCCTTAAGGTCCTTTCTGGACAGAAACTGTTGTGCCTAACGGATGATGATACAGATGACAAGTTCTGCATTAGAAGAGTCCAATCAACAGGCTATAGTTGAATAAAAACTAGCCTTAAACAGCAAGACAGTAGGGTAAGACTTATTAATATTCCAAGGTAAGCTGCACAGCGGAGAGAACTGAGTGATCAGATTCTGAATCCTAAAAGCAAGGCGCTCAAAATCAACATCCCCTCTCTGCCCTTCTCACCTCTTTCCCATTAGATTAGAAAACAAAACGTGTAACTTCTGTTAGAAAGAAGTAAAAATGTGACCTTCATTTCAAGCCCCGCAAGGCTGGTTCAGTTAGACAACTATTCTGCAGTCTGACTAGCTGCCCAAAAAGCGAGGCTCGGTGTCAAAATATATCCAAAGGGGTGGGCTTGCAAGGACATACCTGATCAAGTCCAGGAAGGCGTCTGCAGCAGTCACTTGAACAATTTTGCCTTCTCTGTGCATGTTTTCCTTTGTGCCCTTCCCGGGATGGATGATGATGACAATGATTATGCCAATCACCACAGCAATGATGGTTGTAGTCATGTAATAGACTACCGCTCGCATTCCCATCTTCCCTGACGCCTTACTATCTAGGGCCGCCATTCCTGGTGAAGGCAAACAGAAGGAGATTTTCAGGAAGTCAGTCCAAAGAAGTCTCCAGAGGAAGGTAACGGGGACAGTAATTCCTTCTACACCCCCTTACCCTCATTCCACCCAGCAATGGGATTTTTACATAAGTTATGAGAACTTGGCATCAGATTTCATCAGGGCATCATAAAAGGTGAAGGAAAAAAGCCAAAGAACGGCCAGTCATCAGCCATGGCAGCAAACATCTGATCACCTGTTTCCTGACTCAAGAGTTGATTTCACGTGGCTCTCTAATGATTTAAAAGGGCAATCAAATTCTTTCCTAGGTTATTACTGGTTGGGGAAGCTATGAGTGTAAATAGTGAGTAGTGTGTGTGTGTGTATCTGTAGATGAAGAGATGCTCAAAAAAAATTTCTGGCAGGATAACCTGAGCATATCTCAAGTCACTGTGGTGACTTACACGGATAAACTGGCATTAAATTATTTTAAAAGACTTATTATTTTATATGTGTACTTGGGAGTCTTTTCTTTGATGTTTTTACGCAAAATGTAAGCCATTATTCTGATCACCTAACAACTTATCATCGATTTGCATTTAAATTAGCCATTGGGTTATAAAACCAAAGTTCTCAAATAGTTTCTCTGTGGTTTCATTTCATCTCATCTCAACAAAATTAAAAAAAAATTCTCTTTTCTGGTGGGGTTCTTCTCATGTTTCCACCTTCTCCCCTGGGCATGGAGTACCTCATCTCATGTTAAACATCTTCGCCCTCTCGTTTTCAGGACATCTTCAAAGTCTACCTCAGGCGAGGTGTTATCCTAGGTAAAAAAGGAGGTGTGACTTTCAAGATTTCCCTTCCTGCTCTAGCAAACGGAACATATCTTAATGTCTCTTGGGGTGGTAAAAAATTGGAAATGACACAAACCCCTCAGAAGATTAGATTATACACAGACCTGTAGCCCTGAAACAAATAATACATTATATGTTAATTAAAAAAAGATTAGATTATAATAATATGGGCTCTTCTGTTTCATTAGCTATTTCTTCACTTTTCTTCTTTCTTTCCCTTCCCTAATCTCATGGAAACACTAAAATCCAAGGATAGTATAATCCAATCATAACTAAGGGACTATTTTCTTTACTATTTAAAAATTGCATTTTTATAAATGTATTAAAAGGTTATACTGTACTCCAATGATCAGTATCAGATTCTAATAGTGATTTAATCTTTTAGGTAGTGACTCTGTTCATATCAACATATTTAGAGTAAGGTAAAATATTTAAAAAAAAATAGTATCCATGATTGGGCTGGGTTTGCCCCCAAGATGTGATATAATGGTAATTCCCATGAGAATTGAAGCCAGGGCTTTCAATTTATAATTTCATTTATATTTGAATCATCTCATTCATAATTTTCATAATAAGCACTTACTTAGTACCTGATATGTTCTTATTTTTAACAACAACCCATAACACAGATTAAAAACCACTTAAGGGACTAAGGTCTTAGTCCACACCAAGTAAAATGGAGTGGGTACTTGAACTTTGCTCTTATGTCACTAATTTTCATATACTTTCTGCCCCTGAGGAGATGAACTGCAGCTCCCACAAAGGAGGCCAACTTTGGCTTTAATGCATGAACTTAGCTTCTCTTACCCTTGCCCTGGATTTCTTGAAACCCAGGGCTAAGTATCCATTTACTGGGATGGTGCCACTTCAACACTTTGCCAACCTTAAAAACGGGCTAATCTGTTCTCAAATGTCCCATCCCCCCATTTTCATCCCCAGGTCTGAATCACATCTCAAATATCTTGGCTTCCTGCACTTGCAATAATTTCTCTCAGAAGGGGCCCACTCTTTTTCCCATTATTGCCTGAGCTTGTCACCACTGAAGCCTGAAATTCTTCGGCGGCGAGTGGTGTGGGCACAATAGGCCGGATATCTCTGCTAGGGGTTACGAGGCAGCAGTATTTTCTTCCTCCGAGATGCTTTTTTTCCCTCTCGCCTTCTATTCTGTGGTGCTGTTCCGTTCTCACGCCAAGTCTTCTCTGACGCTCCTGCCCACTACTCCCGACCTATAGCTATTCAGAGAGAGCGCTAAGTGGTCAAGGCAGAGCACTGGAAACCAAAGTGGCAAACAAAGGAGGAGGCCTAAATCTCCCTCCCTCCCACCGCGGGGGTAGGGATGGGGGGAGTTATCCCAGAGTCCACAGCTACAAGGCTATCAACTCGAAGAAACAAAGATTCTTATTTATAGGATTTTTTTTAATTTAAAAAATGAAAACCAATATGAAAGTATGTTCTCCACACCTTTAAATTCTGAAATAGCTGAAGACAACCACCAAGGCATTGTTTTTAGCAGTGAGCCCAGAAGGAGAATTGATAGTCAAATGAGAGGCCTCACCAACCTCTACATATTGACCCTTCTCCTTTGCAAGAGAATAAAGCAACAGCTGCTATTATTTCAGCCAAGGAAGGAGGGGTGTGTGTGGGGTAGGGTGGAGGATCGTCATGAACCAATTCTCCATGTCGGTCCGTTCCCGAGAGGGGGCCCTGGTGTCCCCACATGGGCTGCTTGCCTACCTCTGTCCCTGGCCCTCCAAGCCCTCCTCCCCACCTGCCAACTCTGACCCCTCCCCTCTTCTCTGACACAGGCTCGTAAAACTAAAGGGAGCACCACGAACAAGGTCACACACTGTCGTGAGGGCAAGAACAGAATGGATGTGGACAATCTGCCAGACACAGGGCCTGAAAGAGAATGGTCCTGATAATGGTGGAACCAGGAAAACGGAGGACGAACTCCGGAAGACAAAACCTAAGGTGAGCAATGTCTCTCTTCCTCTCCTTAACTTCCCTTCCTCTCTTGCTCTCCGTTACTCAAACCCAGTGACCATCTCTGTGCCCTAGCCTCGCAAAATCCGAGACAAAGCTCTACACCAGACTACACACAAATGTCAGAGTGTCTGGGGGCAAGGGTAAAGTACTAAATCACTTTGTGGAAAAGGGAACTTTGGCAGGAAGGGCCCTAAATATTTGGGAAGGGAAGATTTTAATTGAGCCTTGTCACTTTAAAATGGAAGAAAAGGGCACCGGGGCAGGGGAGACAGGCGGTCACTTGGGTGTGTAGGTACTGATGGGAGTGTGTTACAACAACTATGTGTTTGTCTAAACATACATTGGAGAAACACATTCCAGAGCAAGTAGTAAAGATAATGATCTAGGCTGGTCTCTTTTTCTTCATTTGATCTGGGTCTAGCTAAACCAGACCCATTCAAGACATCTTGACATCTTTATTAGGAAAACAATCTGCCATCAGAATTGAGACCCTCTTGAAACCCAAGAAATACTATATTGCACAATTGCTACAAGTACTGGGGCTGGTCTTCCAATTATAATGACATGTTTGTTATGTTTATATGTTTTATATATTTTGAGCTAGTTCCCTAATTCGCTCACAAAATCCCACCCCCAATCAATGGCACATACTCATCTAATTTCATGACAACCGGAGGTTGTAGATGTCACTGATATCATTTTAAAGGTGAAGATACACAAGAGCAGAGAAGTTAAGTAACTTGTCCAGTGTTGCACAGCTAGCAAATGGCAGTGGCAGAATTCGAACCTGCACTCCCAAGGGATCACCCTTTCCCCTATACCTCTCTTTTAATGGACAGGCTGGAGGAAAATTCCATGGCGGTAGATAACTGAAAAAAACTCTAGCACATTACTCAGCATTCCCTACCTTCAGAGGAAGTGCATTACACTGGTCACCAGAAGGACTAACTAGAGAACTAACCAATTAGCACAAATTTCTCATCATTTCTAGAAAAACAGCCAAGATCATGTTCTAATGGAGCATGGAGGATCATGGATACTTGCTGGCTGTGGGTACATGAATCTTATTTTCCTTTCTAAAAACCAACCCATCAAAACCAGTCATCAAGGAAGCAATCCATCGATCATTTCATGTTCACCGATGAGTTAAGCATCTAAAAGGGGTTAAACAGACATTTTTTAGAATGTAAAAGATAAAGACTTTGCTTCAGAAACCTGGGTATTTTAGGCAGCAGTCACTTTGAAGAGAGAGGAAGGAAGAGAAGAGGGTTTCTTAATGCATATAGGTAAATATGCATTTACTTCTTTATAAAAACAGTCTTTTGGTACTCAGTTTGGCATTAACAAATACGTACAACATTTGTGGGTTTTTGCAGGGATGGAGTAGGGAGGGAGGGTCTCATAAATATGTAAGTGGAACTCTCTAAGTCTGTATTGTAAATTAGATTTCTTTTGGTACAATATTTGGTATGACTTCTTGGATAAATGAAATACACATTCAGAGAAGTATAAAAGGATAACATATAAATAATGTCAGGTTCTCTCTTATTTGCATGGATTTTATTCTCCCATCTGCTAAAAATCCATGTCTTATCCATTCGTGTGTTTTACTCCACTTCCCCCAATAATTCTTGTCTCTGGTTTTGAAAACTGAAATTTAAGGACGAATCCTTCTGTGATGAATTGTCTTTCTACTCATTCTCATGGTGTTTCATTGTTCTTCCAGGGACTGGACCAGGCCCAGAAAGAACAGAAAATCAGCAACTGCTGATTCAAAAATATTGTCTGTTTCGGTTTTTGTTTTATTTTAGAGGCACTCCTTCTCCACAATGGGCTTCTCAAATGCTCATGTAATGAAAGCCGCCTGTTCTCCATCCTCCTAGAATTTCAAGATGGGCAAACTTACAACAAGGAAGTCAAGGATGAGCTCCAGCATGTCATTTCACTGTAAGGTGCTGATTTTTTTAAGGAAAGTTAAATTCTAAAAATACAATATACTTCCTATTTACAGATTGAAAAATGAACTCTTGTATCCTAAAGCAACTGCCCACTGCTGGAGGAAAGGGCACACTGGAACCCTCAGAAAGGACCGTGAGCAGAGGGTCAAAAAGCTCAGAGGAGAGGGAGGGAAGGGAGCGAGGAGGGGGGGGCGCGGGGAGCAGTGGAAGGAGCAAGCATAAAATAAATCATTTTAAATCTGTCTAAAACTATATTACGTTTTTCTTCACTAAAATATTTTCTTCTGGCCCCTTTATAGACTTGATCGTAAAACAAGTAAAGTTCTATGATTCTGTGGGTTGTAGAACAGAAGAATCTTTCAAAGTTAGGTTTGCTAATGATTGTATCACAATTTTGAATCACAATTAATAAGCAGGATACAGCCTCAGAACTTGATCTCAAAGACAATAGTTAAACTACTTAAGGCCAACCTCAGGCATTTTTGGAAATGTATTCTTTTTTTTTTTTTTTGCTCAGCGATTAAGAGTTTAGGCTCTGAGGTAAGAATACCTGGATTCCACTTCTGGCTCTGGTAGCTTATGACCTCTGTAAGCCTCTGTTTGCTCATCTGCAGTATGGGAATACTGACAGCCCTCTCACTGGCTTTTCACTGGCATTAAAGGGACTTCTGTTCCGAAAGCACTTAGCATAGAGCTTGGCACAGAGTAAGGATTCAACAAATGTTAGCTGTTATTATTAAGTAAGCAGAAAAGTAATAAACAAGCTATTCACTAAGTATTATTTGCCTTCTCTAAGCCTCCATTTCGTCTAGATAAGAAGCTAATAATATTTATACTGCAAGCTTAGGGAAAACTTACATGAAGAATCCAGACAAAGCAGGTTCTTGATAAATGCTACTTACTATCACTGTATGTCTCTCTTTACTAAAATTTTAGTGCCAAGAGAGCAGAGCCATACGTTTTATTCACTAATGTAGCCTCAGTGGCTATAGAACGGTGCCTGTACAAGAAGGCACCCAAGAAATATTTGTTGAATAGTCATTCTTATCACCGCTGTTGTTGTTATGCTGGGGAGAGGCCACACACTTTTTTTTTTTTTTTAACATTTAGGTTAGGTTACTGTGAATTACAAGTACTAAAGTTGCTTCTGTTTAAAATACTCTGAAATTCGGATTCGTCAGTTTTAGTTGCTCTTCCCCCAATTAATCCAAAATCGGTTCATTCTATCTTGGAGAATGAGAGACAGCCCTGGTGGGGAAAGAGCGACTCAGCATCACCTGGAGTTTCATTTCCAGAGCTGGGCGTGAGGGGTGGGGTGGGGAGGAAGTGTCACTCACAGCAAGGTGTCCGGGGACGGTCAGGAAGGCAGAAGGCTGGCACACCTCTACTACTCACCACCAGGAGCACCCTCCCTCTTTCGCTTCCTTCTCTCTCTCCCACTCCTATATTATTTTCCCTCTTTTACTGCCGTGAGGCAGTCTCGCAGATGAGCCTATATAAGTAACTGCTGAAGTCCTATCCGTCCACACGTTAACAGAACTTTGAGTGAATAAGTGAAAAACACACCGAAGGGAATGGAAGAGCGGGAGAGGGGTCTAACACGTGCTTATGATGCGGGTCATGAAATCAATTCAGTGGGTTATGACTAGTATTGTTTTTCATTAATGAAAGAGAACAGAACAGAAAATACTAAAGGGTAGCACCTGTGGTAAAGGTAAGAGTTTGTGAAACTTTTTTCAGCTGTGTGTATGTATTGTGTGTGGCTGGGTCACCATGTAAAATACATTTGTGTTTTTTTCCCTTTTTTTGGAGGGGCACCTAGATATGAATACACTTGTATTTTATCTGTAGGTTCTAGTAAAAAAAAGTAGTTTGCAAACACTGGTAGATACCCAGTTAATAGTAGAGGCTTTACAAAGGAACCATGAGCTATGGTCTCTCCTTCCTGTCATCCTTGCTTCCTATGACTTTGGACTGTCCACAGCACCCAAGGATTTATTTCACCTAGCTAGTAGAGACCAAGGAAATAAGGGGGCTGAAGTCTAATATCTGGTCAGTTGAGTTGAACAGAAATTCTGTAGACGTTGTAACGAGGGGAGAAGTTTGAGAATAGATTCGCTTCATGCAATTTTGAGCAAAGAGGCATTTACTTTAATCAGTGATTCTTAGTGAACAAGAGTTAAACCATCTCCATAAGCAGATGAGAAAAATTTTGTGGAATTCACAGTCAGTTAAATCACAAGTATCTTCACAGGGGTTTTCGCCCTGGCTTAAATTTCGTTCCCATATAGCTGTTTATAATGTCACAAAACTTGATATTTCATTCGCCTATAATATCACTTAGTTTTATGAGGTTATATTGCATAAGAATGACAAGGAATCTTCTTTACGAATTTATTGCTTGTGATAGCATATAATTTGTCAGGCAAATTGATTTTTTAATTTGACCCTTAAAACTGTCAACAAAAATCTTTCTTCGAGTTCCACTGTTCACTAGTAAAACGAAGTGTGGAAAGGCAAAAAAGAAACATTCTATTTTGAAAGACTGTTAAATAGAAAAATCCCAGGGGAGCAGACATATTATTAGTGGCATAAAAAGTCCCATAAATCACCCTTTATCCTCAGTCTGGTAGGACCAAACACACAATCCCTTTTCTCTGGTTATTGCTGTCCTCTGAAAATGAACCCTCATATGGGGAAGCAGTGAGGGGAAACTGAGGCCTGACTTTAACTGCTGCTACCTCCAATATCAAAGAGCATCCAGTGGCCTCCTTGACCTTTGGGGTGGAGAATGTTTCTCCTGGGTTACCAGCTGGTGAGGTCCTCTGAGTGGTCAAGTTTGCTTTTTTCTACACTAGTCTTAACCATCCAACAGACTCTCATTACAGCCTACCACAGCCCTGCAGTCACTCCAGTGATGCGATCTGCCAGGGAACCCACCACGGGGACTTCCTCTCTCTCTCAGCCAAGGTCTCAAGAAAACCTCGGAAGAGCCAGCTCTGAGATTCACTTCTCAGGCACACAGCTGCCGGCGCAAGACCCACCAAGAGGTGATTTAGATACCCATTTACCCTTCACATCAGTCCATCCTTCGCTCACAGTATTGGAATGTGCTACACAATATGCTTTTCTGAAGAGGAACCAGGGAGTAATTCATCTTCTTTATGTGTGCTAAGCAGAGCAAGAGGGAGAGGCGAGCGGGACCCATGATGAGCTGGGGAGTAGTGATTAGTAACAGCTGACAGCCTCAGACCAAGACCCTTTCTTTGGCTACCTCATTGTAATAGCCGAGCACAAAGGAATGACTGTCCTCTCGCCAAGATCTAGAAACCCAGGACCGCAGAAAATAGCAGCTAAAAGAAAAAGCGTGGGTTGGGCCATGGAGACGAGGGGCTGATCAGACCAACTCTTGGTTTTACCTGTGAAGCTCGGCTTTGAAAAGAGACCTCTATCATGGGCAAAGATAAGATGTGCCAACACACAGTCGGCTGTCAACCAGCCCCCACCAGGACCACCGATGTGACCGGGGAAAGTAGGTGACTTCACTCACAGTAGAAAGACTGTGTGGAGAGCAGCAAATTGCTTCAGTTTAAAGAGAGGAAGTTCTTTGAGGGCCGGAGCTCCAGCCCCCTCTGCCCTTTTCCCCAAAGAATCATGACTTACAACCAACCACTGGATGAGTAGTTTGCAGTTTCCAAAGCAGCTCTCTTTACTTTGGGTTGAATTACTTGCTGTGGAAAAGACCTCTACGTTCTGGGTCCCACGTGACTTTCTTAGGAAGATGATGGTCAAGACAGCCTGTTTTCCAGCTGACAGAATGCTGAGCAGGACTGAATTCCACAACTGGGCCAGACTTGTCCAAAGTTAATCAAAAGGCATCTCAAGCTGACTGCAGAACATGTCAGACTCAAGGGGTTCCCTTTCTTCCCACGGAAGGCCTGTCCCTCACAGGAGAAAAGGAATTGAAAGCCTCATAGACATTGAAAGCAACACATGGACATTAAAAACCAATTCGACCTGGCCCCGATTCCCAGGAGAACAGTTGAGACAGGAGTGTGTCTCCACGCCCTGAAATGAGGCTGGGAAGCAGCAAAGATTCCTGGGGCCAAAGGAGCCATCCCCGCGGTTGCAACCCAGCATCCACCCCATTCCTTGCCATCAAAAGATTCTGGAACCATAAGCCAATCTGAGAACTTGGAAATGGACTGAGGTTAAGTTTGTGGCTTGAAACTGAAATTAACATACTTTAAAAAGATACATTTCTTATATAAAAAAAGAAATGATTGAGGATAAAATGCGTTCCCTTCAGCTATTCTCTAAATTAAATCCAGGACATGGGATCTTATATACAATATACAAGAACAATTTTTTTTTTTTAATTTTACTCCACGTTCTGGCCAGTGAAGAGAGCATGCCATTGAAGTCTTTGGGGGACAGAGCTGGGGTTGAGAGGATGATAGAAGGAGAGAGAAGAGGGAAAGCGTGGAATGGAGAAAAAGTTCAGTGGGTGCTTTTATCTCAGTCAGCATATTTCTTGGGCTGTGGCCAACACACCCCTTTTCAGTTCTGATTAATTTTCTCAGCATTTAAAACTTCATCAGTTGTTCTTATCTAATCTATAAAGGAATAGTCGCACCCAGGGAGTGGGAGATTATGCTCCCAGCTACCTGACCCGAACAATAAAGCAGTATCACTTCACTGAGTGAAAAAGACTGTCGCAAACTCTAGACGTGGTTGGCTTCCCTTACCTCTGCCTGAAGTGTAGTTAGAGAACATTTTCTCCCTGAAACAGGAAAAGCTGCATTTTTGGCCCCTGGGCCAAGGGCGACAATGGAACGGAGTTATTCCTGATATAGTCCACCAGGAATGGTGCGAGACTGTTGCAGCTTTTCCCTTCCCCTGAACAGGGAGTTGTGTCTGCTTATTCTACCTCAGTCTTGTAACACCTATATATGTAGTTTCTATGTGCTTCTCAGTTTCATATTTTGATGCTTTTTTTCAAGGGGTATTAGAAATTCCTATAAGTTCTCCAAAGAAAACTACGGGCAGCCCTTTCTCTCCAACTCCACTTATCCTGAACAGACTTCAGGGATCCAGGAAAGTGGCAGAGACAGAAAGTGAAATGGTGTTTGGTTGAATTGAGACTGACGTTGCGTAGGTTGGATTGTAAAAATTATTCTTTAACTTGGAAAATGGGGATGGGGTGGATAACGATGCAATCGCCAGTGCTTGGGGAAAAAACAACTACTGGATGGGTCTTGAGTAAAATCTGGTAACAATAGATGGCAAAACCCCCCCAAACCAAAAAAAAACACCCCACAACAACCCCAAAAATCCACCACCAAAAAACCCATCAAAAAACGAGAGAGAGGGGAGTGAACTGGGGACATTGTTTTTAAAAAAGGGATAGGAGATAAAAGATTTATAAATAAGGTAAATGAAAGTAGGGTGCAAAACTGAATTCAAATGAATGACCTTTCTTTAAAAAAGATTTATTTGTTTGACAGAGAGAGAGAGCACAAGCAGGGAGAATGGGAGAGGGAGAAGCAGACTCCCCACTGAGCAGGGAGCCCAATGCAGGGCTTGATCCTGGGACTCTGGGATCATGACCTGAACCAAAGGCAGACGCTTAACCGACTGAGCCACCCAGGCGCCCCTCAAATGAATGATTTTAAATAGCCAGGGGCGCCTGGGTGGTTCAGTTGGTTAAGCATCTGCCTTCGGCTCAGGTCAGGATCCCAGCGTCCTGGGATCGAGCTCCCTCTGCCTGCCTGTCTGCCTACTTGTGATCTCTTTCTCCCTCTCTCTGTCAAATAAATAAATAAAATCTTAAAACACACACACACACACACACACAAACAGCCACCACAGCCCCATCACAAATCATGGAAAGAGGCAGTAAGGTAGTGAAGTTATATTAAGGGTAACTTGTTTAACAGTGGCTATAGTCATAGCTTCTACAATTAAAATAGTTTCACTGATTCATGTGTTCATTCAACTTTTATGAAGGAACTTCTCAACGCTCCGGCCAAAGACATGATGGATGGGGCCCTCATGTATTTAGTATAATAAGTAAGATTGCAAAATATATTTTTGTGAAACAGCCCTGAACAAATAAAATGCATAAAATTATCCAGCAGCATGATTTGGAATGGAATTGGGAGGAAAAGCAGGAAATTTGTTGGTCTGTATTGGAAGGAAATAGTTGTAAAAAACTCTAGAGTTTACTTGGTTTGAATCCTGGCTCCCTCACTCATTAGCCTGTGACAGGTCAAAATATATAACCTCTCAGTGTCTCAGTAAATGAGGGATAATAATGGTTTACTTCATAGGGTCGTTCCAAGGATTAAATGAGTTTAACGTGTGATGCTTTAGTGTAATATCTGGTACATATAAGTTAGCCACAATGATGATGATGTGTTTGTTTTTGTTTTATAAAAATATTTTTAACTCTGAAGGGGTCCTTGGAACACGACTGTAAAATGTGAGAACTCAGTCCGTAAACTCTACCTCGCTAGGCACACGCTAAGGACTTCATCTCATTAAATCCTCCCAGGCTGGGATAACAATGGTCAATCCCCATTTACAGATTAGGAAACAGGGAGGTTAAATCACTTGCTCGGGATCACACAGTTAGTAAGTGGCATTGCTGGCATGTGAACTCAAGTCCTTCTGCCCCCAGAACCCCTGTTTAATCCCTACATCGGTCTGGTGATTCTTTGTAAAATAAAGTCTCCTTTGCACTGGACTTAAATCAATTGTTGACTTGTATTTGATTCACCTAATAGGGGCTTCTGACAAAAGTCTGTCAAATTCATATTTGAAAGGATGCTATACATCCCAGCCAAAAACGATGGTGCAAATATTGAAAAGTAAAACACTGATGATGAGTGGCTACCGTCAAAGCACTAAAATCAGTCTGACATCTTATTGAACTGCGGAGTTCTAACATGCCGGCTTTATTCAGAAGTTGAATCAAAGAAGAAAGAAAGAACACTCAACCATTGGTAATTCTGCACTGCAAAGGTCTTGGGTAATTCCTAGAACTCCCACGTCTCTTGGCGAAGCTGCAGATTCCTCCACCCCCACCCCCATTTCCTTCAGAGTATCTGTTATTAAACTTTCTCTGAGCCTAACCACAATGGTGCTCACCATCTCCTCAGCCAGCTCTTCACTGTTGGGTAGCTTTCAATTTTAAAACAGAAAGAAGCTCAGAAAGAAGCAAAATCTGGTTCCTTATAACCCTTTTCTCCTGAGATAAAACTTTCCTTCTGGAAGAGCACAAAGTGAGTCTGGTTCACATTTATCAGAGGGACCTTGGTCTTCTTTTCTCCAGACTAAAGACTCAACATTTCTCCAACTGATCCTTATGTATCATGACTTCCAGACATTTGCCAACCTGTAATACCTCCCATGGCCTACCAGTCAGTGCCCTCATACTCTGGTCCAAACCTTCTTTGCCCACTTTTATTGCCTGCTAAGACCTACCCCATTCTTCCAGGCAACTTAGTATATTCATCATTCCCTAGCCCAGCCTTGAGTTTTCCTGTCTCTACATCTTTGCTTTAAGGCTTCCTCTGCCCTCGTCCTCATTTCCTGTGGAAATCCTACCCTTGGTCCAGCCCCTGAATCCCCATAGCCCTTTCCTTGTGCTTCTTGGCTTCCTAGTCTGCTTTGTTCTACAGTCATGCGCGTACCTGTCCAGCTCTCCATTTACATTTTCAACTCCTTGAGGCTATAGACTGGCAATGTCTCTTCAAATCTTTATTCCCCACATCGGTTAGCATATTGCCTGCCCCAAACAGGAGCCCAATAAACATGTCTTAGATTGGATTCGACACCCTCTCAGTAGCTACTTTGCTTTGTCAAAGTCACTCTTGAATGTGCTCGGAATTAACAAATCACTCCCGGTGTAGTGTGTACCAGTGCAGAGGACGGTGAACTATTAATAATTATAACTGACTAGATTCATTCTTTTTTAGCCACCACATCCTATTGTTGGGTCATATTAAGCTTTTAGTCACATGAACTGGTGCCAAGCTCAGTCTTTCCCCATCCTGTAATTGCGCAAGTGCCTTTCGAATCTAAAAGCAGAAATATACATTTACCGCCCCCCCCCCCCCAGCGCTCAAATTTATTGTGTTGGTTTCCACCCAGCACTGCAGCCAACTGAAGTCATTTTGAATTATGATCTTAGGCACATGTGGTAGCAGCCATTCTTTTGGGGTTTATGTCATCTGAAAACCCAATGTAGATGCCTACTAGGTCTTTAAGTTTTTGATAAAAATATGAACAGGACAGAGCTTTTGTAAGAAGTACAACAGTGCTCTTCACTAGGTGTCCTTCCAGCTTGATACGGGGCCTTAAACACTCTTCAGGTGTGAATGTTCAGCCATTTTAAAATCGACTTTGCTATTTTATTAAGTCTTATTTTACTTTCAAAAGTATCACAGGAGACTCAAAACTTTTGAGAATGACCCAAACAAACAGTAACAGGAATTCCACAGCTAAATGTTATAGGAAGGGAGTATTTTCACAATATAAAGATTCCTCATAGTGCCTGGAACAAGCTGTTTTGTGGGAATAAAGTAAGCCCAACTTTGTAACTTTAGGAAACAACTCTCTTTTCCTAAAAGAATCAGTGGTATCAATCTAGAAAGGTATATACTGATAAATATCTTTTTCTGCAAAATGGGAATGTAGTATCATTTGAGTAAAGATATAAACACATCAAGAATTAGTGCAAACATAAGTTATTCATATGAGAAAGAAATAACATAATAATTATTTTAAGCTTCAGGAAAGTTTATTGGATAGTTCACTGGAAAAAAATTCTGGATGTGCTCTCCTGATCATCGAGAAGTTCCTTATTTGATTATATGCCTTTAATTCATCTTTGCTTTTACTCCTTCCATGGTAACACGTCAGCTTGTGATTTTCCAGGTTATAGCCCTTCCATTATAAATATACACGAAGGCCCATATTTATTGTTATACTCTCAGTGGCTAACACAGTAGGGACTCAATAGGTATTTGTTGAATGAATGATGACTGACATAGTCTGCAAATTCAGCAGGTAAGACTAAGCAAGTGTAGTCAACCCACAAATCAATGAGTTATTGAAGTAACATCTACTACAACACAAGCTCATTGCTGCAACCAGTGCTGGGATGCAGATGTACAAACAGTAGCTCCTATCCCTAATGGAGCAGACAAGTCATAGTCTCACCAAATAATCAAATGTTCAATCACACCTGACGTAAAAAGTTAAGTGCAAAGAATGGGAAAATTGTGGAAAATATTTAGTTCATGTGGAAAGAAGACTTTACCATAAGCTGTAAAATTAAGGCAATAGATGCACTTTAGTATTATAAATTGATCCAGTACAATCTAGAAGCCACACAATATTAGGGGCTGTGTGGCACTACAGAGAGGGGGTTTGAGTGACAAACGGATGTGAGTTTGAACACAGATTCAGCTCCTTGCTAGCAGGGAAAACTTGGGGACGTTTCCTTGTCTGTAAAATGGAGACAGTAATATTACGATTTTGTAGAAGGGATAACAAGTATGTGTGTTCAATGCCTGGCATGTCTTTTATACTCAATAATTGTTAGCCATTATTATGGCAGGTAAAATAAAAAAATGTCACTGACCAATCAAAGAATAAATAAATCTGCAATCCAGATGATCATTTTATGACTTCAAGGTGAGAGTAAACATGATTTGAATGACGATGTCAATGATCGCATACATTTTCAGCTTCAGATATAAGCTACACATTATGTGGCTAATTATTGAAAAGTTACCATGTGCCAGGCTCTGTCCCAAGCTCAGTAAACCATGGAGCATTGCCTCTAATTTGCACACATCTTAATGCTATGGAAACTTGATTGTAGAGAACATAATCCCACAGGGAATCTGCGAACCACCTTGGAAACCAAGTCTATTATCAAAAAGCCAAAATTAAATGCCTAAAACTGGGTCTAAGTCATGGCTGAGGACCTCCAGGTTTGGAGAGTGAGGCCAAGAAACCAAGATTTGTCCATGTGATGTACACAATGATACCACTGGTTAGTGGTGAGGCTAAAGCGGAACGAAAGCTTCACCAGGCCTTCTCTTAATGCGACACAGTTCAAAGCTTTGCTATAGCACACCAACACGAAACTAAGTTTACAACAAGCCACATTTTCCCAATCTTGGAAGGTTGGGAAAGTGGGTTTTTTGGCAAGTGGGTTTTTTATTCTAACGTAGAAAATATAGTGACTTCAGTTGCTTACTCAGGCTCACCCACAAAACAGTTTTCTCATTCAGAAACGCAGATAAGCGGCAGTGGGCATGATGTAGGAAGCAGCCAAGTTCGCTGAAAGGAGGTGAGGTTACATGCGACAGGAGTTCTGAAACTGGCTACCACTCAGTGCCGAAGGCGACATGGGCTCAATGAGGATGCCTCAGATGGCCTGGGCCACCACTAAGGAAATGATCCTGTCTGGGCAGACCCTCCATGCACAAGCAAGGAAGGGCCTTGAACCTGACACTCACCAGCAAGGAAGCCAAAAGGGCCTTCCAAGTTGACGTTCATAGTATGGATGCAGAATCTGAGCGGCAGTATTCGCTCACATTAGCCTAGTGCCTACAATTCACGTGCAGCATGCTTACAGCCACCATCTCAACCGAGCTGTCGTCGGGATCCCCCATGTGGCATAGACAGCCAATATTTCGCTTACTATCACCACTACTATTTCCACTCCATAATTGAGCCCTGAGTGCCAAGGCGGCTCCCCCCCCCGCGGCTCATCAGTACCAGCGCCGTGTACAGAAACTAGTCCTAAGAACCAAATAGAGATCAGCACAAATAAACAGAGCCAGAGTGAGCCTCCTCTTTAACTTTTCAGTGTAAACATCACGTCTTTGTGGAGGAGGTGATCCAGGCTCCGGAGGCCAGTGGGATGGCTCGGTGACCTCCTTCCTCGGCACCTAGCACAGCCCAAGGAAGGGAGCTCGGTCCTGAGCGAGTTGTCAACCTCAACCAGACAAGATGGGCTGTGCACCCACGCAGAGCACAGACGCCGGCAGGACCAGGAAGGGAATGAAGCGTGAAAACAGACGGCAGATGCTGTGAGGACTGCTTCGTGTGGACGCGGCGAGAGCGCATGACCACGGGAATGAAGGACACGGGGCAGTGTGTGCCCCCTCCCCCGCAGAGGTGTATCGATGGGCTCACGGAGGCCGCCGCACAGGTGCATGCCTCCTGAATACTTGCGGAGTAACTCTCCAATGAGTAGAAATGTAAAATATTTCAAGTAGTGAGATAAACTCTGCAAAGATGCGAGGCACACGGGATAAACCGCCCACGGGGGAATCAGTAACCAAGACAGCCAGACACCCCCTTCATCCACCACTGAGTGTTCTGAAGCCTGAGGACCTTTCCACCGGCTCCTCCGACCCACTGTGGATTTTCTGTATGCACAATTTTCTGTATGCTCCCTAGCGGCCCCTACAGGGGCACCCGAACCCCCTCAGAGGTGGAGGCTGACCTTAAAGCGGACTGACAAGAAAATATTAACATATTCCTTTCTCTTGGCTCGCTTGAGATAAATTTATTGAACCCTTATTGTATGCCAGGCTTAGAACTACAGATGGAAACACAACCTCGTGCTTGCTCTCAGCGCTCACAGGGCAGGCGGGGCAGGGGTGCCTCAGATGGGGTGGGGGCTGCTGAAAGAAGGGACCGGTGTGTGGCAGAAGAAGAGAAGGGCCCTGGAGAAGGGGATTTAGGGAGAGGTAATAACTTATTAGCCAGGGTTCTGGTAACACTTATCTTTGCTGTCAGGGACAGCTTGGAAAGTACATTTAGAGAGAAGAAGCAGTTTCAGTGCCAAATCAGATCTGCCTGTGCACGTTTACCAGACTGGACCTTGAGAGCCAAGGATTTAGTAGTGATGTTGTCAGAACCCATAAACGGGTTAGGAGAACTGGTGAGGGGGTAAATGTGGAGTCAGAGGTTAGGTATTTATGTGAACACTGGAACACATCGAAGGCATACAGGCTGTTGAAATTCTAATTATGAGACATGAAATAACCCGAATTTTGAAAGCTAGGACCCCTCACAACACTGCCAAACACCTAGCATCTGTTTAAATCTATTAGGAACCATTTCCTCAGGGAGGGAACGTGAAAGAATTGGAAGCAGCTGCCAAGAAGTGTGCTTGCAGGGGATGCCACATTCATGCCATAAATTTACGTGTGACCTTATTCATTAAGTAATACCACTGACCATGGACACGCCGCAAAATGGACGATGCAATCGTCCCAAACCCATGTGAGGTCAAGGCTTCCAAGAGGTCATAAAACAATTTAAGAAGTACCTCTTAGAAAATGCACTAAAGAGCAAACTAGCACACCAGTCTGACTGGTCACATTTGGTTTCTGAAGCTGAACCTGTATGCTCTGCAGTGGACGCATTGCAATTTTCAGGATGCTCGTCCTATCCATTTCCAAGCCTGCAATTTACAGCAGCTGGGTCAGTTTCTCTAATTCAGCCTTTAGCGGGTTTAAGTATTTTGTTGGTGGGTTCCTAAGAATTGTTTTTGGTGACATTTTCTTCCACCGTGCGCTTCCTCACAGAGTCACTTTGGAAGGAGAATAATCAAGCCACGTGACACAGCTGTGTTAGTAATACGTAGCTATATTGGGTTACTTTCTTTTTACTGAACATTTTAGGCCCAGTTTTGCTCCCTGGGTAACTCTGGGAATTCTCCAGAGGCGGGCAGAGACGTGAATCCAGCTCTTTGTTATTTGTAACTGTACACCTGTTATTGATGCAGAGGATGAAAAGAAAACACCAAACACACATCGTTCTATTTTTAAGCCGTTGTACTCAGTTCCAGGGGAGGGAAAGATGATGCCCTTTCTCCCCTTGAAAGTTACCAAAAGCCAGCTATTCTGTTGTAGTGAAACTTAATTTCCCAACTTTCAAGATAGATGATCTTAAGGACTGAGGGAGAGAATATGCAGTGTGTGTGGTGTGTGTGTGTGTGTGTGTGAGTGCTTGCGTGTGTGTATGTGTGTGAGCATGCGTGTGCATACCAGTTGGAGTTAGAGGTGCCAAAATAAATCTTTCCTTACATCCGGAAATGCCTATCAGGGAAGAGAACTAGCTGGCAACCAGAAACCTCTCATGTAATGCTCCCTGTTTTAACCGGCACACACTCTCATGTCCTGGGGCAGAATTGCTTGCATGTCATGCCTTTAGCAGGCACTCCACTAAATGTGAACTGAAAGACTGAATCAGTGAATCTTTCCAGGAATAGCATGGCAAAGCACTCTGCCTGTTTCAAAAGCAAGCAAGCAAGAAAAAAGCCAACCGCATAAATTGGCAGTAGGGTGCAATATTTCTCTGTCAAGAGTCCAAATGTTGGCTTTACTGTTCAGACACTGCTCAAGGAAGCCGTGTAGTAAGTTTTAGGAACAGCGAGGTCACCTTGGAATTTTAACCCTTCTTCCCCTATTATGTGCACATCTCCAAAAAACGTTATGTACTGTGTAACCCTGTTTTACATGAAAATGGAGGCTTTCCTGAGACTTTCTAAAGTAATTGAAAACACTCTGGGATCTCAGAAAATGATTGTTGCCAGCCTCTGGGGTTGGAGAACCAAACAAAATGGTTCCTTGCTTTCATCAAAGTTATAGTTGGGTGGAGGAAGTGGGGAATGACAATGGGGCCACCTGGTTATACTTCAAGGGTAGGAAAGGTTTCCTGGAGAAAGTGACATCCCAGGGAGGAACTGAGGGTAATGGGGGCGGGGGTGAAGAGGCTGGAGAAGAGTCAATGCAGGCACAGGCCGTGGAAAATGAGACAGAAATGGATAAGCAGGAGCCATACAGGACACACTCACAAGTTTGACCTTCATCCCAAAAGCAATGTAAGGGGTAAGTTCAGAGTTGAGTTTTAGTTAGACTATACAGTCTTCATGTAAAAAAATAGGCAGGGGGACTAAGCAGGGGAATTGTTACAAATTAGGATTGAGACTCTGTTGGACTAGGGTAGGGGACGGAGGTCTTGGTCAGAAGTCAGAGTTGAGGGAGTAGAATTGACAAGCCTGGGGGTGGGGGAGGAGCCGGAGGAGGAGACTAAGCTTCTGGCTTAGCTTCTGGTTTCTACATTTCATTTTGATACAACAACAACAACAACAACAACAACCCTTTTTAATAGTTTTCCTGCTCTTTCTTTCTAAATTGAAAATTGCTGAATTCCCCCCTCCATATTTATATTCTTTTACCAGGAATAAATTTATTCTATATGAACTCACTATCTTCATAATAATGAATCAGCTCTTTAAAATCTTAGTAACTTGGGATGCTTGGGTGGCTCAGTCGGTTGAACATCTAACTCTTGATTTCCGCTTAGGTCATGATTCCGGGGTTGGGGGATAAAGCCCCACGTTGGGCTCTGTGCTGGGCATGGAGCCTGTTTGGGATTCTCTCTCTCCCTCTTCCTCCCCCCGGCCCCACCATGGTTGCTCTTTCTCTCTCACAAGGAAAAAAAAAATCGTAGTAACTTGGAAGGGACCAGTGAGCCCTTTCAAAGCCAGGAGGAGGGTTTAGAATTATGAAGTCTTTACTGGGCCTTTGTGCTTATTTTGCATACAGTTCTAGTTATGCATATACCTGTTAACTCATTCTGTAACTCTTGTCCATTTTGAGAGGAATGAAATAATCCCATCCTCAAAGGGTAGCCCTGCCTAACTTGATATTCTCTGGCCAACTGAGTTTTATCAGCTCCTAAAAGCTATGGTCACTAAGATCCCTTCAAGGCCTCTTTCTGCTCCAGACTTTTAGAGCTGGTATCTGTGAATCTCTGGACCTGAAACCATGGTCTGAGGGACAGAGAAAGATGTCACACAACACTAGAGAGAGATTATCTCAGATTGTGGAAAGTTAATTTTACATGACAAACAATCTGATCTCTTCAACAAAAATTTGCAAAAGAAAAGGATGGGACAGAGAGAGAGAGAGAGAGAGAGAACCTATAGGTTAAGAGATTTAAAAATACAAAACAAATCCAACCTAAGATGTAGCTTGGTTCAAACCAACACATTGTAAAAAGAGAGGGAGAAAAGAAGGGGGGCGGTATTTGAAAACCCACTGGTTGATATTATTAAGAGATTACTGTTAATTTTTAAACTAATGATAATGGGCATTATGGCTATGTTTAGGGAAAAGAATTCTCTTTTTAGACATAAATGACTTCAACGGAAACCAGACTTTCCCTCACACTACAGAAAGTCCTGAACCTGTATCAAGGAGAGAAAGCTTTCACTCTCATCCCAGAGCTAGTGGTCAAGGTAGAAAGAGTGAATAAATTCACCTCACATTTAATCTTATTTCCCCACCTGCCTCTACACTAAGAGTTGCATTGCCCCAGACAAAAACAGAAAGGTAGACTGATATTCCCAGACTCGACTTTCACGTTTGCCTAGCAGTTTATTCCTGAAGAAACTGAAAGCGAAATCAATGATCCTAAAAGTTTGAGTAAAATTTTAAATGCACTAAAGCAATCCACGGTGGAGCATTTTATAATTCATTAGTTTTGGAAAATGCACAGTTATTCTCAATTGGGAAGGCACATCTTTCTCAAGGGTTGGGATCGGGGAGGGGGGAATGAGTCTCAGGGTATCAGAAAAATCTTTAAGGTCCTTTTAAACTACAAAGGTTTACATAGCTCCTTCTGCTCTCCCCACACCAAAAAAACAAAAACCAAAAACCCACAAAAACCAGAGAGATTATATTAGCTACTATTAATTATTAAGAAGAGTGATTTTTAATCCCTCAGGTATGTTGGGACTGAAAAAGTTTTGAGAACCTTTGATCTGGACTTTCCTTTAGGGTATTTTCTCAAGGTGAACTATACCTTGATCTTTCAACAGTCAGAAATTGTTTTAGAACAAATCTGTTGGAATGAAGTTCTTGAAAGAGATAGGAATATCTTTCTTTTTAACAAATAACGAGCTACATTAAGGTGAGAGCCCTGCTCTTTATGTCACTTTTCAATCTTGATATTGTGAACCAACAAAAAAGATAGGATTTTTTTTCTTTGAGAATCTCCCAAATAGGAATTTAAGCCAATTGCCCATTTCTTCATGATAGAGATAACAAAATACAGAGCATCCTATACCCATGAGCTAATCAGATAAACTCATTCAGTTAGGATTGACTTGGTGACTTTTATAATTAAACATGCATAAAGACTATAATAACTGAACTGTACAATTAGGGCTGTTCATTATACGTAGCAGAAAAGTATATATTTGCGGTGTTTCTTTTGAATGGTTTTTGTTTTCATATTTTTTTCTTCTACTGAAATCTTAGTAACCTTTGAGCCACAGGTCATTTATGCAGTTGGAGTCTTGAGAGATCAAATCCTGCACTTCTGACGTTGAGTCTTTTGGCAATGTATGAGGTTGAAAGGATTAAGAGAGAGAATTGCCATCTGTAAAGACCAGTAACACGCTGGGCCTGCTCATGCTTCAAGAAGTTCTTTTCAAGTACCTTTCCCAATGAGGCTGCACTTTTTGAATGTGGATTTCAACTATCTGTACATATGGGAAACTGGTATCAGTAGCTCCGTGTCACGAGGACAAGGGGTTTATCCTATAAGAACACCGTGATTGTGAACAAAGCCCGTAGAAACTATAAATACCTTCCAAGGGTAACCAAAGCTTCTAAAAGCCCAACTTTCAGACTGCACAGAGGGGGAGACAGTATGAAATATGGTACAGAGTACATTTGGAGGGTGTTCAAAGATCTGATTAATTATGGGGACAAAAATGGTAGATTTTGCAGGCTCAAATTAATTTAAGAACTGTGTTCCAAATTATATTAGTCATCACTAAAAATATCTTATTGACACAAACCTCAAATTCCTTGGAAAGTTTCTAAGTTAAAATTTTGAAACTTAAATTTGTTGCTCAGAGTGGTTGAAGTTGATTAATGCCTGATTAAAAGAAAATTCTAAGTGATCACACAGAAATGCAGAATAGTTTACATTAATCCTAATTCTATAGAAAATAATAGTGATTCAGATAACAGGACTCTAAATGCTCACTACTAACTCATAGCTCTCAGAGCCCAGTTTAGCCTCCTCTGCGTAAGGGTTGGGATAAATTAAAAACAAGAAACAAAAAAGCCATGAAATTACTGTGATAATTGTGATAAAAAAGAAACTCCTCTCTTTTAAAACATAGTAATGGTTGTCACTGCTGCCTCTTCTCAAAAACTGATTTTAGTTGTAAAAATAAAATAAAATGGATGATTGGAGTCTGGATGTTTGTTAAGAAAATAGTCTTTCAGTCAAAATTTGACCACAATCTCTGCCTTTTTCTGGTGCTGACAAAAATATCTTTCAATGAAAGAATCGTTGATTTAATCTTAACTTTTATATGTACTCTTTCGTGTTGAGTAGACCAATGGGTAGATTGGCAGGAATAATGTACCAAAGTAAAGTTAATTAAATTTGCTCTAATATATTTGATCTCTGTTCCTCTCTCTCACCTTTTCTGAGCAAAGTTGGAAATTTTGAATGCCAAAGAAAATGTTTACTTAACAAAGATACTTTGAATTTGAGTGTATGTTGATTGAATGTCCAGAATGAAAACATTTATTTGGAAGGATCGAGTATGCTCTGCTCCAGAGAAATTCATGGCAGCTAATTTTGCCTTTTGTAATTAAAAATAATTAAATTATTTCATTCAAGTCCTCTTAAAAAGTTGCATTATGACTGGCATGTGGCTAAAAATAGAAATTGGTTAACAGTGAGTGTTTGTTGAGTACTCACAGGACTCATAAAGTATTTTAAGAGGAAATGATCAACTTAGATTTTTACTTGAAATGACCAGGGAAGAACTACACATTTCCAATAGGGTAATTGAAGAAGACGAATGAAAATTAAAGCTTAGCTGTGCCGAATCATAAAGCTTTCTTTGCATCTCTCATGTGAGTCTGACGTAGGCAGAGTCTAATTCTATTACAACTCTCACAAATATGTATTCTATAACATGGTGTCATGTGGGATATATTAGAATAGATACATTTTGGGCTGTGGACAGAGATGATTTCAATGAGAAACATACCATGGGACCATTTCTATTCCTAACTCTTAGATCCCAAAAGCACAATGAACATGGGATCTCTGCTTCCCCCACAGACACTGTTTGTACTCCACCAAGGCAGGAATTACTTGTACCTGCAAAGTTTCAAAGAATCTTTCTTTCCTTCCTCAAAAATTCCTCTCTGAGCATTATTTGTGAGTAATGTAATTTCGATTTCTCGTAATAAGAAATATTGAAATACAAAGTTTTCAAAGACTTAGGAACCACTCAACAGAATTTTCTCCTTAAAGAGACCACAAATATGATGCCACAAATTGTTTTCCTTCTAACATCCAATTCCCTGTCCCAATAGGATGGTTAAATTGTCATTGTCAACGTGGGCAAACTGCAGCACAGCACGACGCTGGGGGCACCTACTGAGGAGCTTGGCCACAAAGCTTAATCAGAGTGGAGACACACTGTCTGCCTTCATGCAGCTTGCATTTGGAGAGGACACTCTGGCCCTGAGCCACTAAAAGCAAATCACAGGGCTGAAAAATAAAGCCGACACACATACCAGAGTGTGTTTTTGTCCAACCACAGGGAGCAGACATTACTGGACCATGTCTAACATTTAGATTTCCAAAAAGCTTGGGATGTTTTGTTTATTTTTTTGAGGGTTTTAATCTTATGCTCCTTGTGTGGATTTCAACACAGAAAAGATAATCTGAAACAGCAAAATAAACAGAGGAAATCAATTGCTAGTGAAAAAAATCCAGCCCTTGCTATCAAGGATAGTTCATGTAATACTCTATTCGTGTTCTTTAAAATTCCAGAGTTCCCTTGGTTAGAACAAAAATCCATCCTGTGTCTGGCAGCAGCGCCAACACTGCCCTCATGGATAGTGGCTTCAAAAGACCAACTAGCTTTAGTTTTCCCTTAATAATATACCTTTTTTTTTTTTAAAAAAGAAGTGTTCAGTGGCTTAAATTTAGCTTATACCAAAGAGTTTTGGGGAGCTTTCTTTAATGGACAAAAACGAATGACTTATAATTAGTCCGTACATGATGTCTACCTCCATAAAAGGATGTCAACATCAACCCAAGAAGTTGCTTGGGCTATAGTCCTATTGGGGCATAAAAATTAGCAATAATCAGGATCATGACAAATTAGCTCATCAAGTAAAAGTAAAACTTGCTGCTGGGAATTCAAGAAATGAGATGGAAGCTGAATGAAACAATCCTCTAACTGAGAATGGTCAGTTGGCAAACATCACTTTGGCTCTCACTGATGGCCAAAGGGCTGTAGAAGTTACTCTTCAAAGATGCAGAGTTAGGATTTGGATTTGAGGTCTTACTAGTGCTTTAAAAAAGGGAATGTCTTAAAAACATAACTTGAGGGGCTCTTGTAATCACCCAAATGCAGACACCTAAGGAATGCAAACATTTACTTTCTGAATTGAACATAATTGACCCTGGAATTATAGCTCATTATAAAAAGAATGATAAGAAATATGTAATCCAATAGTATTGTAAAAGATCTGAACAGAATTTTCACCACTGGGGCACGGGGCCATTCCATAAATTGAGATGTACCAGGCCACTGAGGCAGCTCATAAAATCTACTTCCCACTCCAGTATCAGCACTGCAGTCTTGGCATCCACATTCCTTGAGTTGGGGGGCTTGACCATGTCATCCAGAGGTTCTTTTGCTTTAGTCTGTGTCTTCCCCAACCTCACCCCCAACCACCTCCTCAAGGCAACCACAGGGGCAGCTGAGGAATATGTCAAGTTAGAGAGATTATCTGATCGTGGCCCTCAAGAACTTACATTCTGGCTAACCCAGGTATCTATACTACACATTTCAAAAAGTGAAATCCAGGCATAGGGAGAAAGCTTTATGACTCAAGCAGTGTATGATGTCCATTGAAAGCTTTGTGTAAAAACTGTAACTGCGGTAGTTTAGAATGTTGAGCAAACAACCACTTAGAGTGTGCCTTCCAAAAGAATTGACATTAAAATGTTACAGCTCCCTTATTAAAAAAATTTAATTGTGTTAAAAATAATTTGACATAAAATTTATTATCTTAACTCTTTTAAAATGTACAATTCAGTAATGTTAAGTATATTCACATTGTTGTGTCACGTGGCTTATTTCTAAAATTAGCTTTATTTTTATTCACTATAACTCAAGAAATTAACACATTATATTTTAATGTAGCAAAAAGTTATAATTGATTAGTCTACATATATTCTAAAGGATTTCAATAATATTTTAATATAGCTAACGATTTAACATTTGAATTTTACTGTTTTTGGAATGAAAATGCACAGTTATAATGCCCAGACTACATATCTTATGACTTCAAAAGTTTTAACTAAAACATAGATTTTTACAGGTAAAAGCAAAAGCAAAAAAAAAATAGCAAGGCTGACAAGAATGTAGAGTAATTTGAAGCCTCATATACTGCTGGCAGGGATGTAAAATAGTGCAACTACTTTGGGAAATAGTCTGGTAGTTCTTCAAAAGATTAAGCAGAGTTACCATATGATTCAGCAATTCTGCTTCAAGGCATATACCCATGAGAAATAAAAACATATGCCGATAAATGTTCATAGCAAAATTATTCATTATAGCCAAAAAAGAGGTGAACAGCCCAAATGTCCACCAACTAATAAATGGAGAAATACAATGTGGTACATCCATACAATGGAATATTATGTGGCCATAAAAGGGAATGAAATACTAAGACGTGTGACAACATGGATGAACCTTGAAAGCATGCCAAATGAGAGAAGCCCATCACAAAGGACCATATATTGTAAAATTCCAGGCATATGAAATATCTTGAAGAGACAGATCTCTAGAGAAAGAAAATAGATTGGTGTTTTCTGGGGCCAGGGAAATGGGGTATTTAGGGAATGATGGCTAAGGAGTGTGGGGTTTCTTTCTGGGGTGATGAAATGTTCTAAAATGGATTGTGGCGATGGATGCCCAACTCTGAATGCACTAAAAGCCATTGAATTATGCACATAATTTGGGTAAATTGCATGCATGTGAATTATATCTCAATAAAACTATTAAAAAATAAGTGCCTTCTTGAAGGGGGTACCTGGCTGGCTCAGTTGGTAGAACCTGTGACTCTTGATCTTGGAATCATGCGTTCAAGCCTCACATTGGGTATAGAGTTTACTTAAAAACAAAACCAAAAACAAACCAGTAAATCAAAACAAACCATATTTATGGTGCGGCTAGCTGGCTCAGTCAGTAAAGCATGCAACTGTTGATCTTGGGACTGTGAGTTTGAGCCCCACATTGTGTGTACAAATTACTTAAAAATAAAATCTTAAAAAAAAGTGCTATCTTGAAATAAGATAAGCCTAAATCTATCAATACCAATGAATAATTTTAGAGGCTTCATAGAAATAAAAGAACCCCCCCATGGTAAAAAGGCTTATATCATTTTGCCTATCTATCTATCTATCTATCTATCTATCTATCTATCTATCTATCATCTATCATCTATCATACTGCATCCAACATGGGGCTCAAATTCGTGACCCCAAGATCAAGAGTCTCACACTCTCCAACTGAGCCAGCCAGGCACCCCTAGCTTCCATCATTCTAAGGAGCAAGGGGAGGTTAGTGGTGGATGGCAAAGTTTTGCAGCAAGAGTCTCTAGCAGTTGAAAGTCTGATACATGTTGTTATGTAACACTCTTTCACATAAGGAAAGCATGCTTATGTGATGTATGCAGCACTTTTCAGGCACCTGACCTCATTTGGTAGTTGTTAAGTTACTGTTCAGGTATTTATTTAATAGGAAGTTATATAGAGACTTCAAGCCATGTTCCCATTGAACATCTGTGTTGTGTTAAGCTAAACCCAAATATTTTCTGCTAAAAGCAAATGATACTGGGTGCTTAATTCAGAGGAAAAAGCGATGAATAAAGTCGATAGATTGAATTCTCTCAGTTTAAAATTTTTCCACCATAAAATTTTTTCTTTCTTTTCTTCCCCCCCCCTTTTTTTTAGAAAGAGAGAGTGCACGCAGGGTCGGGGAAAGGGGAGAGGGAGAAGGAGAGAAAATCTTAAGCAAGCTCCATGCTCGGCATGGAGCCCCCCGTGGGGCTTGAACTCATGACCCTGAGATCATGGTCTGAGCGGAAATCAAGAGCTGGATGCTTAACTAAGGCACCCAGGTGCCCCCACCATAAATTTTTCTTAAGACTTTCTTAACTTCTAGTGTTCTGAATGCTGGTAGATAAAAGGGCTTGAAAACTATGAAATACTATACCTAAACTTAAAATTGCCAATCATGCTTAGGTTAATAGCTTATACATGGAAATATGTTTATAGTTTTGCCCTTATACTGCATGAGAGCCATATTGTCTTATAGTAAATGTGCTCCTATATCATACAGAATTTAATATGTAAACATTTTTTAAGGTACCCATAAAAGTGTTATGAATTTTCATTTTGTTATTTCTAGATATGATTAAGAACTACTACACTGCCTGGCTCTGAAACTGTGTTTGGGATCCTTGCCAAAAAGGAACGCTTGCAGATATGTCATTAAGCATACGTCCCAAGATAAGACTCCCAAACTCAATTCTAAAATAAAAAAAATGGCAAGATTCCAGTATAGAAGCACTAATGTTTCCAACTTTTCTTAAATACTTAGTGTGTAGGTTAAGTGTGCTGATATTAAGGATTTTTTTTTCTTGTATGTATCTCTATATTATAATTTGGGGAAACTTTTGTGACATACTTTTTGGTAGATAGCTTTAAAATAATGAAACTTCACCTCCTAGCACAAACATCCTTGAAAACATTGCATTCGTATTATAGCTTACCTAGAAATAATCTAATATAGAAACAAATTTTGGAAAAGTTTTAAATGAAAAGAGTTACCAACAGTTGAGGCACTGACAGACTTTTTTGAGTTAGAAGGACCTTGGAAAAAAGAACAAACATACAAAGCTATGTGTGCACATACACACACTCATATTATGCTCTAATGAAGATTGTGCCCCCAAATTTCATAGTATAAACATCTACTGCATCATCCCCTACTAAAGACATATCTTGCTCTGGTTGCAGAGGAGTTTAGTAATCGATGTAAAGCACTGGAAGTGGAGTTTGTACCATAAATGGAAAGAAAGTAAATTGCTTGGTTGACAAAACTTTCTTCAAGTGATTGACAGCTCTTGGAGTATGTGTGTATGTGTTGGCGGGTGGCACAGGACATTAAAGAAATATAAAATGTGCTAAAATCATCTTAAAATATTATACCTATCTTATGTTTCCTTTGCTTTTAGAAATGTAATGAAATATCTGGCATTTGCTTCAAAATAATCCAGTAGTGGGACAGAGCAGAGGTCGGGGAGGCAGCCCAGGGATACTACAGATGAAACAAGACTGTGTGTGTATACATACAGATATTTTTGCTGGAAAGTACTGATAAGTTCCAGCAATATGGATGTTGTCTTAGCAGGCTGGATCTAGGAGACCTATAGTCAGCTTGATCTTATGGAATATTTTCTGAAACATTAGCCAACAGCTCCTGCTGACTTTTTTGCTTGTCTCCAGAAACTCAGACACTAGCCACCTTTCCTCCAACACCCCATGAAAGGAAACTCCCTTAGTAATTTAGGGGAATTTTCTTTCCTCTGAAGAAAACTTGGTTGGAAACTCAAGCAATTGTTGAAAATAAATAAATAAATATACAGATGGCAAAACCTCTTTCCCCACATGAGGAAGTTCAGGAAATGGACGTTTAAAGACAGTGTTACACTGGTATTGTAGATATTGATGGGTTCATAAAGCAAGTGTGATCATGGGTTGTGTACTGGCTTGCAGCCTGGGGATCTGACATGATGAGGTAAACATTGTCTTCATGAGGAAACTAAAAAGAAGTTTAAAACCTAAAAACCTAGATTCTACCCAGATTCAAAACTGGCTGGATTATTCCAGCAGATCAGTCCTCCAGCAGAAAGTACTACTACCCCAAAACCTTCTTTCTGCTTATCATGACACGCTCTCTAAACATGAAACAGAGGGATGACGGGGTACTTAGCACGCCTGGAGACATACAATCCATGACGCTGTCACAGAAAGCCTTGTCTGGCTCTAGAAACTCTCTCTCTGTGTACATGTATGTGTATGTGCATGCATATTTGTCTTTCTGTTGGTAGACACTCCAGCATCTTTTTTCTTGGCTTTCTGGGATACAGACTTTTATTTATTTGTTTGTTTATTTAAAATTTTTATTTGTTTATTTGAGAGAGAGAGAGACAAAGAGAGGAGCAGAGGGAGAGGGACAAGCAGACTCCACACCCACCGTGGAGCCCCACACGGGGCTCAATTTCACGGCCCTGGGATCATGACCTGAGCTGAAATCAAGAGTTGGAAGCTTATGGTGCAACCACTCTGGAAAACAGTATGGAGGTTCCTCAAACAGTTGAAAATAGAGCTACCATACGATCCAGCAATTGCACTACTGGGTATTTACCATGAAGATACAAATGTAGGGATCCGAAGGGGTGCGTGCACCCCAATGTTTATAGCAGCAATGTCCACAACAGCCAAACTGTGGAAAGAGCCAAGATGTCCGTCGACAGATGAATGGATAAAGAAGAGGTAGTATATATACACAATGGAATATCATGCAGCCATCAAAAGGAATGAGATCTTGCCATTTGCAACGACGTGGTTGGAACTGGAGGGTGTTATGCTGAGTGAAATAAGTCAATCAGAGAAAGACATGTATCATATGACCTCACTGATATGAGGAATTCTTAATCTCAGGAAACAAACTGAGGGTTGCTGGAGTGGTGGGGGGTGGGAGGGATGGGTGGCTGGGTGATAGACATTGGGTAGCGTTATGTGCTATGGTGAGTGCTGTGGATAGTGCAAGACTGTTGAATCACAGATCTGTACTTCTGAAACAAATAATGCAACATATGTTAAGAAAAAAGAAAAAGAAGAAGATAGCAGGAGGGGAAGAATGAAGGGGAGTAAGTCGGAGGGGGAGACGAACCATGAGAGACGATGGACTCTGAAAACAAACTGAGGGTTCTAGAGGGGAGGAGGGTGGGGGGATGGGTTAGCCTGGTGATGGGTATTAAAGAGGGCACGTTCTGCGTGGAGCACTGGGTGTTATGCACAAACAATGAATCATGGAACACTACATCAAGAACTAATGATGTAATGTATGGTGATTAACATAACAATAAAAAATTAAAAAAAAAAAGCGTTGGAAGCTTAACCGACTAAGCCACCCAGGTGTCCCCAGACAAGTGTTTTATAATGGACACAGGTTCCCAAACATTTTCAGGGGAAGTGGTTCTCCTAGAAGAAGTCCATTCAAATCAGAATCAATAGACTGGTTGTCTCTGTGTGCTTGGGAGTACTTTCATGGTTTGCTCTATATATTTCTATATGGTTTTGCTCATACAAATGGTAAGCATTCATTTTACTTAAATGATTTTAACTAAAATCATATGGAATAAATCATGCTATGCCTTTGGGAGCATGTATTAGTAGGGGCGAGGGAAAAGCCAGAGAATGCTTCCTGGAAGACAGTGTATCTGAACTCCTAAGGACCTGACATAAGTGGTCATACCCCCAAAGAACGATTCTAGAAAAACTGCGAAGTGGTGGTCCTTAACCCTGGTGCATAATAAAATCCTCTGGAGAGCTATAGGGAAACATCAATTCCCAAGCCCCATTTCAGACCAATTAATTGAAGAATTTGGGGGTTGGGGGAGGGCGGGTGATGCCTGGGCACTAGGTCCCATGTAGTGCAATTCACCTGAATGGGACAGTACAGACTCTCAGACTGTGACCTCCAGAAGTGAGCGGTGCATAAGATGCTGTCTCACTGTAGAAGCACCCACTGCCCCCAGCCCCCACCCACCACTTCCAGTCTTTGAGCATAAATCTCCAGTCAGAATTCATCAGGTAACTTACTCTCCCGGAAGCCATTATGACATCAACAGAAGAAAAACATCTATTCCCAACACCTCCCACCCCAGACCTATAGTTCCAGAGTGGTTTGAAGGAAATTACCAAATTGGTAATATAAGGGGGAAAGTTTATTTTTCTTAGAGAGTGATTTAATTTTACAGGAAGCTTTTAAAATTTCTTTCTTTTTAATTTTTTTAAGGAAGCTTTCAAAAATTTCCTACAAACCAGAACTGATAGAAACCACAGACTAACTTGAAGCTTCTGCAATTTACAGATAAGAGTTCCCAACTCATGCAGGCCCAAGCCTTCTGGAAGGTTGCATCTGACAGAGAGCCTTGAGCCTGTGGCCTCTGATCTTTCAACTCAAGAGCTGTTACATTTGACACCACAAACATGTTTCCACAAACGCTCAGTTCTTAGGTGACCACAGGCTGAACTCCTCTGAGCTACTGGTTTGTTGCAGCTGATACAAAAGCTTGCCCAAACCCAGCCAGTGTGAGCAGAGGGCTGGGTCCAGGTCAGGGTCCCTACCCTGTCGTGTGACATCTGGAGCACTGGGTTCAATTCTGGGAGTGGGCTACAAGGGAGGGCAGCCAGGGTGGTGAAGGGCTCGGAAGACCTGGGACACTTAGCTTGGGTTTAGGTGTCCTTTGGACTGTTGGAAAAACTGTCATCCTCCTCTGCTCCATATAGCACAATTAGGACCACTGTGAGAACCTTACAGGAGACAGACTTCTCAACAGTTTGGACCATCTG
This sequence comes from Eumetopias jubatus, assembly GCF_037043125.1. Taxonomy (NCBI): domain Eukaryota; kingdom Metazoa; phylum Chordata; class Mammalia; order Carnivora; family Otariidae; genus Eumetopias; species Eumetopias jubatus. Next base: position 125,502,450 of record NW_028274811.1, read on the forward strand.
AGAGTGGAACGTTCAGGTGACAGCTGACAGCTACCTTCCAGGGGTGTGGAGCGGGGGGTTCCCACTGTGGGTGCCAGGCTGCCCCCTATCACCTCTGTGTGCCTTCCAGCTAGGAGAGCCTCAAGTCTCCAAGTCTCCCTCCTGAAAGGGACAGTTTCTGTGGTCAAAACCCTATCAGGAGACTCTTCTCTCAGACTTCACATCCTTGAGGCCACATTCCTGGGGCGGGGGAGGGGAGGTGATTTTTGTTGGGAAACTCGCAGGGCCCCACCCCTGGCTCTTACTACATTTCATGGGGAAAGAGTCAGGTGTGAGGAAAACAATGAGGAACAACCACAACAGATGCTCCTTCTCTTCCGCTGACAGAGTTGTGTCCTGCTAGGGAGCACTAGTGTCCTGAACCCTGGACAGTCCGGAAGAGGGATGGTTGCATTGCTCCCGTGTCCTTTGTTTCCCACCGGGCTCTCCCTGCCTAGGTCACCACTACCCTGTCACACGGCAGTCCCAGGCCTCTCTCCCAGCCAGACTCGAACTCCTTAAGCTCAGGGGCCTTGTCTTCCTCGTTGTGGTATCCTCAGGTCCTAGAAAAGTGGCTGGCATGGGAAAAGTCTCCACAAATGTTTACTGAATGAAGTTGTCTGTAACAGAGACATAGACTTTTTCTGAGATAGCTAGGCTTACGTGATTTTGTCTACATTCCAACAAAACCCCAAATCCACTAAAATCTTTTTAAATAAAATGTAAAAAATAATTACCCAGATTTCCTTTCAATATGCTGCAAAAAAAGAGAAGAAAAACAAAAAGCCAGGCGATCTCTACCCCACAGACGGGTCTTCCCATTATATCCTATGCCCTCCTTCTCTCGATGGACATTCCTTGCCTCCCTTTCCATGTTTCTGAGCAGCTCTAGAAAGAAAATAAAGCAGGACCAGCCTATTGGCCTCAAACGAGCTGCACTGGGGCTTCTTTCCGGCTGACTTGTTTCCAGGCCACCACGAAGACCGTGCGCGTCTTGAGACAGAGACTCGGTTTGTCTCAAGTTTTGGTTTGCAGGGCAAGGCTCTGCTCACAGCGTGTGGAACCCGGGGCCCTGTGGATTCTGGGGTACCACACACCGGGCCCGAGTTTCCCAGGAAAGACTGCGGAGTTGTATAACCCATGAAAATATTTAGAACTGTGCAGCTGGGATAAGGGGATCACATCCCATGCTGGAGGGCAGAAACCAATCCGCTCCAGTGGTGAGGAAGGCATTCTCTCCGGCTCCCGTGTTGTTACTTGATTAACTTCACGGTTTCCTAAATTGACCTTTAATGGGAAAGTGATTATGGCGAGGATCACAGGCAGGAGACAGTCTGGAGGCTTCGTGCCATGCCTCTGAATGGAAACTGGGTTCTCTTGCTCTAGAACTTGAATTTACACAAAGCAGACTACCAGGACAGCTCTTACTGATGTTACTATGATGGCCAAAAGTTACCGCTAACGGAGCACCTGCTCTGTGCCAGGCATAAATCCTCACAACACAGGTACTGTTATCACCTTAGTTTTACAGAGAATGAAAGGGAGGCCCAAAGACTCTCCTCCCCACCTACGATAGACACTTTTTTCTTCTATAAAATGTATGCATGGGGAGAAGGGGAGAAGTCTACAGTCCCTTTTCTCATATATAAATGCCTGGAGTATTTCAAATAGGCCTTAGCTATAGCCCAGGCCTGTGATAATCAATAGTTTAAAATATGAAATTTTTCTTAAGTGATTTTAGCTTTCATTTTTGCAAGCCCTTAATAAGCCCTTCACATGTCCAGGTAATTGATTAGGAATTGTCTCGTTCTTTTTTTTTTTTTTTTTTTGCCCTCTCATGTTAAAAGAAATGACAAACCTTTAGATTATTCTTATTGTAACTGCCATTTTTTTCTGAAGCCAGAGAGATATACTTTGAGGTACAACACTTATTGTTCTTTTATTTTCTCAGGCAAAAGAGCCCTTGTTGGTGACGGAAGCTTGTTGGCCTTAACGATGGTTAAGTGCTATGTTCCACCGACTACACTGGTCAATAGATTGGGGAGGAAGCTGCCTACGGAATACGTGGCATGTCTCAGAGCTTGTCACATGGGGGAGGAACTACAGGGAGGCAGGTAATGTTCTGTTTTTCTGGATTTAAAAATACTTGTTTGTTTGATTTTGGATATAAACGGAATTGTTAGTTTCCCAAGGACAAATGGCTTCCAAAGATCTTTTGTCCTTGGGAATGTTTAGGCAGAAGCTAGACAGTGACTTGGAGGAGATACTCCAAGGCTGGTTGGACCAGAGTAGTGTTTCCAAAGTGGAGTAAATACAGTGGTATTTATTTATTCTGGTGGGACAGAAACCCCTCCTTAATTAACATTAAATCACATAAGGAGAAAGTCATTCTTTTCAATTCTTTCAGTCCTTGTATTACAGGAAAGGTAAGTCTTACTGTGGTACTAAAATGCATTTAACACCACCCTGGACCCCCCCCGCCCCACCCCCACCAGGCATCTTTTTATAAACAGTGAGAGCCCAGGTCTCAGGCTCTCAAAACCTTTGGCAGGCAATAGTAGCAATCCAGAATTTTATTACATTGTAATTTATTATCTCCACAAGACAACTAACAGGAACTTTCTGTAATGATCTAAAGCATTGGAGGAAAAGTATATTGATTTCAAGAACATTTTAAGGAAATGAGAATAGGGGTGGTAGCCATATACCTTTGGGATGGAGATGCCATGACTCAGAAAGTCAGATTTGGGTCTGACTTTAGATCATGTTCCTAAAATCAATCAAATGTCTTTCTTGTTGCCCTGGTTGCCCTCCCTTGTACCCCCCTCCCAGAATTTAACCCAGTGCTTCAGATGTCACATGACGGGGTAGGGACACTGACCTGGACCCAACCCTCTGCTCATACTGGCTGGGTTTGGGCCAGCTGTTGTATCAGCTGCAACAAACCAGTCGCTCAGAGGAGTTCAGCCTGTGGTCACCTAACAAGAGGTTATACCTAATAGAGGGCCAGCCTTATTCCCTCATAGTTGGAATTAGGATTTGCTTAAAATATTGTGTGATTTCAGAGATGCAGGGAAGCTCTCCCTCTCGACCCAATATACATCCTCTTGGGGAACCATATCTTTGTGTTCATGTCTCTCTTGTGCCTAGCTCAGTGTCTGACATAGTAAGAGCTCAAAAAAATAGCTGTTAATGAATGAATGAATGTTAAAAGATACAATTCATCCATCTCATAGCCTCAACTCCAGAGTGCCCTGCCATGGGCCCCAGACACTGCCCCCACTCTATTGCTGTTGGCCTTCCCCTACTACTCCCCTTTTACTTACACTATACCCAACGCCACAGAGATCATTGGTCAAGTGATGCTCCCCGCTTCCAGAAAGCTGGAGACACAGTGTGAGTTCAGTAATTGAGGAGGAATACATATTTAGATGAGAAAAGAAGAAAGTACTAGTTTTCTGAAAAGATGAAGGAGGAGGTGATAGTTGTGTCTACAAAGCACAACCTGAAATGGAGTTTAATTATTATCCAGTAAATTTAATCAGGCTAAACCAGCCAAACCAACTCATATTTCTGGCATGAGATATCTAGCTTGGCTGCCTATGCTGACCAAATCAATAGAAATTGGCACCAAAGCTCTATTTTATTGTGTGGTGTGTTGGCACAGACTTACTCTTCTTGTTCAGAAACACAGGTACTTGAGTACAAATCCAGCCATTAGGCTTGCTCCCAGCTTCTCTCTGGCAGCTCTGGAATGCTAACACACACCAAGGGTATTCGGAAAGATTGGAATTTCAAATTTGGGAAGAGGAGGACACGGCTTATTGGAGCTTTAGAGCCCCAATTCACAAACGTGGATGTTTCAAGTACAAAAACCTAACTTAGATTTCTGAGTTTAAATAGGACTTTAATATAATTAAATGTACAGAATCTCCTAAAACAAAATACTTAATCCAATAAATGCAATAAGGGCTTCGAGCATTTCAATTTCTGTCTGAAGAAACTCTGCGAGTTTCGACTTAAAGGCAGTGAGCCTGTCAGATATTTTCCCACTGGGAAATATATCTAGGGGAGCATGAGCCCTGAGTTCTGATTCTGGTGTTCCCGTCAGGTGCAGGAAAGATCGGCACAGCTCTGACACAATGAGGTTATGCCCAGAAGATGGAGAGAAGTTTTCTAATGGCTATTCGTTCAGGTGGGAATAAATGTGGTGTTTAGTAATATCATGTCGAGTGGAGCTTTGGCAAGGAGCTGTCAATAGTTGAAGAAGGTCATAAGGGAAACCCAGTGATCTATGGGTGCACCCGGGTAGCAGTGCATCTCTTACAAGGAGTAGCACCGACGTTCAAACCTGAGTTCCTATATTGGTAGCCCAAGAGTTGGTTTGGGCCTGCAGATGAGCTTTGTTTGGGTTGCAGTGTTTTGTTCTGTTAATTGTAACAACATTGAAAAATCTGGAGGTTCTTAAAAATTTTTTAATTTCTGGACTCTCTTGAAAAATCAGCAGATTTGACAGATGGCAAAAATTTTGTCCCTTGTCTACACTATTCTGTAGCTAGATCACTTTCCGCTTATCATCACGCTTGTCCCTGTTACTTCTCCTGTCTAAGAAAACTATTTTTCTGTATCCATGCCTCTACCAGAGTAAGAAAACAAAAAGTAGCCTGAAAGGGCAGCTTCATATATAATCTCACCTGCTTGGCCGTGGGAGGCATTTGAGTTTGCTTTTCCATTCTAAAATAATGGCTCTGACTTTGTTCCCTTCCTAGGCAACACATTCTCTGACACTTTCTCCACATTATCTAGCATCTCCCAACACACACAGGGGTCCTCCAGGGATGCATGCAATCTGCAGAAGTCCCCCCACTCTGTTCCTCATTCCCATTGGGTCATACCCTCTTGCCCCCCTTTTGGTTTAGAATCACTGTATTTAAAACCCTGAAGGAAAGTCTTATTGAATCAATCACTCATCGTAATTGCACATAAGTATCCAAAATACTATGTAGCTTGGAAATTACTGCTTTGAGGTTAACACTTTAAAAAGATCTTTGGCAAACTAAATTATGTCCCTTATCTTAAAACAGTCCTGGAAAAGGGCTGAGACTCTTTCATGGTCCCAAGTGGCAGCATCCCCAACTTGCAATTGGGTTACATTTTAAAAGTGCATTTGGTATTGGTTGCTTGCAGCTTATAATTCCTTTCAATATTATAAATGTTGCTAGTTTTTCCACCGCTTACCCACAAATTTCTTTTCAACCATGCAAAGGGACTGACTGCAACATAGTGTTTTTTTTCTTGCAAAATCATTCAATGAAATTTGCATTCCTTCAATAAAGTTGGTGTACTAAGGGTTAGAAAACATCAGGAAAATCCACTTTGAGCTAACTGTCAAGTAAGACTGCTACTAAGGGGAAGTAATATTTTCCCTAATTGTACCAAATGAGGGCTTCCTCTTAGAAAGAGTGACACAGTGGGTTTTTAGCACAATTACCAGAAAGCAGAAGCCTCTAAACCCTGGTCTCACCCTTGAAGAGACAGTATAGAGGAATCCAGAACCCCTCAAGTTTGTGTCCAGGAAGACCGCAGTGACTCGTCAGACGCCAGCCAGTAGGACTGAGCAAGAGGGATGCCCTGCTCCACTAGATAAAATGACACATGTGAGTGTATTCCGTCCTCTTAGTGCTACTGCAAGAACTTGCTTCCCAGAAAAATGTTAATACGTGGATAAGAAAATGAGAATGTAAGCTCACATCAGCATTAATCTAGCTTCTCTGATAAGAGCTGGGGCTGCTATGGTTACCCCTGGTCAGCAATGGGCCAGGTCACTTCGGTGACAAGCACCCCCATCATCCTGCCTACATGATTATTTTATGGGCACTTTCTCCTCCAATGGGAGACTTGTGTACAGGCAATCACTTGTTTAAAGACCTGAACAATGGAAGCCAGTAGAGATCCGCGAGGCATTGGGAGAAAAGCTGACATAGTTCCTGTCCAAGGAAGGCTAGCCCTCCCAGGCATGTAGTAGTCAGAATCTTGCCCCATGACTTTTGAGTTGTGCTATGAAGTTCTTACTACACAGAGATCTTGAAAAGAGATTATAAATATCCTTGAGAACTCACTGGGAGGGGAAAAGATGCTCAGAGCCAGCTCACATAGAGGGGGAGTGATGTGCCCAAGGAGGGACAGTGAGCCAAGGGTGGAAAAGAGAACAGGTTCAGGAGTACCTGAGTTCTGGGCTTTAGCTACAAACCCAGAAACCATCCTGCTGGGACAGTGTCTATGGACATTCTTTCTTCATGTCAGAGATGTGCTGTGGGGAAAGAGAAGAGTGGGCAGGAAGGAATGGATAGTAACTTTTTTTTGCAACTTCTTGGCTCTGTTGGTATTCACCAGTACATGTACAAATGACTCCTGAAGCATTTCCCATGCAGGAGTCAATAGCTAGCTTACTGTCACAGAAAATAGCTCCTACCCTGAAGAGCTTCCACTCATTGAAAATCCAAGTGTCAACGGACAAAATATCCAGATGGGGAAATCTCCCGCCCCCTCCCCATTCTCCCACCAGCGTAAAAGGTAACAGGGGTGGGGGACAACTGGAGAAGGAAATGAAATCATGCGGGTTCACCAGGAAAAGATAAAGTGTTGGTAGCAGCAGAGTTGGTGCGTGTGTTGTGGGTATTACCTCTTGATGAGGCTTCCAAGAAGGCTCCCGCTCAAGTCCTGGTGGCTCTGAGAACAAGCATTCTTGCATCAATAGCTAATAGGCTGTCCAACCAGATGTTATCTGGGTGGGATAAGAGGGTGAGAAAACAGACCTGTTGTACGCTGTTGTCAACTATATCGCTGTGGTCAGAGAAGGCTGGTTGTGTAGTGTTTAGCAAGGTGCCTCTTTTGTAGTGAGGCAGACCAGATTACGTGGTTGTTCAAATCCGTTTCCTCTTGTGATTGGTAAAATACGAGAGTTACAATCATTCATGCATTACTAAAGCCTCCTTTCCATCATTTTGAAGGGACTTTTTTTTTTTTCTAGAACAGAGCATGCATCCAGCAGAAACCTAACGTGTTTGCTTTTCTAAGCGATCTTTTGCAATAAGCACACTTTAAAAAAAAAAAAAAGGAAGAAAACCATACTGCATAGGGTACCTGTGACAAGACTGGAGATGATAAGCGGTAACACCAGCATCTGTAACATCCTCATCAGAAGTTCCCCAGGAAAGGAGAAGTACTTGACTTCCCGGTAGCTCATTTTGTAGGGTCGGAGGGTAAATCCAAGGATTGTACCTGAAGGGGGGAGGAAACGGAGAAAAACTGAGTCTTTTTTAAAACTGAAGACATAGTCCTAGAGAAATGAGGAACTATTTAGCTGATGGTCACTGCTGTCAGACAAGAGTACATTTATTTAAGCAGCAAATATTTGTACAGCCTTAGGAGCAAGGGGTATTCCTGTCTCTTTGGTTGTAGTCTGGAAGGGTCTGGCTGAGTCCAGGGCTTTCAGCAGAACTTAGAGAAAAAATGTTATTGGCTTCAGCAAATGAAAAATTTCTTTGTCTAACTTGAATGCAGTAGAACCCATTTTGACATGGCTCAGTACAGAGTTACAAAGATAGGGGCATAACTAGGAGACAAATCATATATATCCATGAACAAGGCAATATAGGAAAAAAAAAACCCATAATGAATTTCCTTTGTAACAACAGATGTTAGGACTGCTAGCATAACCACTTATAAAGGGTAGTGTAATTTTATTTTTTTCCAATTAAAAAAATTCCTCTTGTTCACATTGTTAATCCATTTTCATCATCTCCCTGTCTGCACACCATGCTTTCTGTCTACATGGTCTTGGTATTACCTTGGCAACTGTATTGTACAGACTTGTTAGTTGCTGGCAAAAGAAGACTCCAAAATGAGCAGAGACTTTTTTCCAAAATTTTTCCCTGAAAACTTAGGGGGGAGTAAGAGAAAGAGAAGGCAATTTTCCCCTTAATTTTCCTTCTGCTCCTGGAACTTTAAAATATATTTAAAAAATAAGTTTATCTGTAAATTAAATTATGCACGATAGCTTTTGAAGTGTTCAGAAATCAACAAACACATTGAATAAATTTACTCCCTCCCCCTTCCCTAATTTACTTTCATTGCCCAAGAAAATGTACTTATTCCAGTATTGTAAATATTTTCTAAATTTCTGTCCTGCTGTTACTAAAACATGTGAGCTACAGAGAAATATTGAGTTACCTAGAAGCTAGAGGTTGGGGAAGGGGGAGAGAATACTGGGTAGACATAAGTTTTTCCAAAGGAAGCAAGCAGTTCTTTAAGGAAACTGAATCATCCTAACTTCTTATGAAATGGGCTTCTTCTCTTAGGAAATGAGGCACAAAGTTCATTTCAGCTGTCACAGCAACTCCAATTTCATTTCTTGGGTCTCAGCAACCATGAAGTATCCATTCTTTGATTATATACTGTGATGTTCCAAGGAGGAGTCTGAGTCTATGTGGCTAGAAAATCTGGCTGATCCAGTTTTCAGGGCCTTTGGGAAAATATTTATCGCGTTTTCCCAATGCAACAATAATATGTTCAAGAGAGAAAAGGGGATTTGGAAAACACAGAAAAGAGAGGCAAAAGCCTGCCTCTATTGGTTCTACCACTTAAACAGCAAATAGCTAATGCTCACTGAGCTCCTGCCATACGCCAAGCATTGTCAGTGTTTTACTTGTGTTGGTATGTATACTTAATCCTCACAAAAACCCTCCGGAGGTAGGTATTATTTTATCGTCAAAGCACTGATGGAGAAATCTAATCACAGTGAACTTCGAACTTGCCAGATTCCAATAGCTATTCAATACCAAAGTCAAAAAGCGACTCAAGTGACGGAGCTGGGATTTAAACCCAGGCATTTGGACTCGGAGCTCACATTTCTGACCACCTCCCAGACTACCTACCTCTCCAGCAGAGCTTAACAACCACTGTCAGGGCTTCTGTGAGTTTCTTTTCAGAATGTTCTCATACAGAGCTAAATATATGGAAATCACACAGAATATACTTTTCAGATACAGTCACCATAAGCATCCCTTTTAGCCTCATGATATCAGATCCAATGATTGTACCAAATTTACTTAATACTTCCTTTGTTGTTGAGCAGTTAGGTTGGTTAGCATTTTTCCACTTTTATGAAGAACACCATGATGGATGTATGAAAGCTGTTTTAGAACTAGGAATATTTTTTTAGTGCAGTTTAGAGAAAGGAAACCTGTGCATTGAAAACTATGATGACCTTGATTGATGTTATCAAATTGTTTTCCCAGTGGGGTGGCCCCTCAGTTCAATGCTTTGTTAGTGAATGAGAAGGCTGTAGTATTATCTCTATTGCTAGGAGCTGAGAGAATTATCATAAAAAATTGTTAAACAAAATTTGTGAATGTGATGAGTAAATAGTACATGTTTCTTATTTCCTTTCAATTTACTTAACATCTAATGAGGTCAACCATTTCTCCTAATTGTGTATTCTCTAAGCATTTACTAAATCCTAATAGTTGAAGAGTTTATATGTGTATATGTGTGTATTTGGTTATAAATTCTTTGCATAATAAAGATAACTACCCTTTGCCTATGTGTAAAATATTTGCTCTGTTTTTCTAATTGCTGGCCATATATTATTACTCTAAAATACACAGGTATTTTGCATTTTTATAAAATAAAGTCTGCACACCTTTTTTATTAGGAGATTTCTTCAAGAGTTATATACTTTAATCTCCCTCCTTCTTCCCAAGTTAGATAAATCTTTAATTCATTTTTCCTTCTTTGATTGTTTGCTTGCTTTGTTTTAAAATATTGAAGCTTTAATCTTCCTGGAACTTCATTTGGGGTAAGGCATTTAATTCTAACTTTCAGTGTGCATTATTGCACACCGCATCATCAACAGCACATAGGAATTCTAAAAGGCACTGATAACATCTAGTTTTTTCCTGCCTACTTAAATAAAGACCAAGTCACACTGAAATAACTGCTTCATCTTATAAGTAAGTAAATAAGTAAGTATTCATAAACCTTACTTTACTTCCAATTAAACATAATTTTACTGGAATTGATTGTTTTCTGATCTTTATTTAAATGCATTTAAACACTTGTCATTCAATTATAACATAAAATGTGCACAATAGACACAAGAAACTCATTTTGGTCACCTGGGATTTGACCATATCAAGATATTAGGAATTTTAGATATCTAATAACCAAATAACAATTTAAGACCAGGCTTGGTTTTACAAGTTCATTTCTAAGTTGGCTGTTTCATTAGAAATGTATTTACTCAAATATAACACTGTTTCCAAGGATGGGTAGGATCCTGGCTAGTCCAGAAGGTATTTGTTAGTTAAATTATTTAAGTTGGTTAAGAAATTTAAATTATTTAAGTTATCATTTAGAATGATACAGGTCCTAGGAGGAAGAGACAAGCCAATATTGATGAAGGAAGGGGATTAATCTTTCTAAATACTAGGTGCATTAGATCCCGTTTCCCAAAGTCTAACCTTCGCCAACACTGATTGTATTCTTCTCTCTACAGCCATAGCAGCCGTAGCCAGACTCTCTCTCTCTCTCTGGGAGCTCTATGTACTTTCTCTCCTCTCCCCCCATCAAATCCCACATTTATCCAGTGCCACCAATTTTCATTTAGGTGCTAGGAGGGGAAGTAGGCCAGCTCAGTGAGTGAGTCCTGGGCAGTGATGAATGATGTCTCTTAACTCCAGTCCACCAGGTAGATGTCTACCAGAGCAGCAGAAAAACAGCCAGGGGGCAGAGTCTCAAGAGGTGATATTTTTCTTCTGTTTTTCCAGTCAACAAGCTTCTTGCTTGGAAGCATAGTCCTGGCATCAGCTACTCTAGAATGTCTCAGTTTCTTTACATTCTCCAATATGGAACCTCCGTTTTCTTAAAGCTCTTCTTTATAGTTGGGACAGCAGATAGGAGTCACCATTTATTTCTTCATAAGGGATAGTTTCAGGTCAAAAGCTTTGAAGAGAAGAGTTGTTTAGAGGGATAGCACATTGCAAATACTCTTTGAATCAGTTTTGCCCCTGACTAAGCTTTGATCTGTTTACTCTCTCTGAGTTTACCAAGTGAGCCATTTCTACTCCTAGGAAAGAGGAGATTACGTTGGGAAGGGGAATATTTATTGAGCCCTTAATGGGCTCAATGGTGGCCTGATCCTCATCACAACTTTATGAGGTAGATACTATCACGTCTATTTAAAAAAATGAATACACTGATTGATGCTCAGAAGCTAGTTAACTTGCTAGTGAATTAGTAAGGGCTTGACTCAGGAATTTTAAAGAAAACCCAGAGCTCTTTCTACTACACTCTAATGCCTCTCAAACACAGACCTATCCTTGTAGCCAGGGCCTGAGGACAGTTCTCAAATCAACCTGGCTCCTGGGTCTTTAGCATTCCTACTTCCTGAACTCTGGAAGCACTTGAGTAATAATCTTGGATCTGCTAGCGATGTCTCAGAGGCACCCAGTCCATGCTGAAACCCATAGTAGGTCCCAATATGGTTATCATAGTACTAGATCACTGTTTAAAATGAATCCACCAAATCCCTTTTGGTGGAATGATTTAACTCAACTTACATAAAACTTATTAATTAAAATAGCTTGCCTCTTCACCCCACTTCATACATCGTAATCCTTGGAAACCATCAGTAACAAAGCTGGAAAGGACATGAAGTGAAAACATGTTTCAGGCTCCCATGTTTAATGACAATAGCTTGCAGTCATCGAGTACATGCAAGATGCTGAGCCCTCACGAGCACATTGCAGAACCACAGAGGCCAGGAACAGTATTACCTACACCTCACAGATGAAGAACTGGAGTCATCGAGAGGGTAGGTGAATTGCCAAAACCTCACAGCCAGTACAGGTTGGGGCCACGGTCAATGCAGAGAGGGGTCAAGCTTCTTCCCCAATGCCAGGGGAATGGCTGAGGTGGGCTTCACACCCAGGCTCTCCAGCTCCAGAGCCTGGACCCTCACCTACTCTGCTGTACTCCTGGCCTCTCAACAGTCATGGTACTAATTTAAAGAGCCTAAGTTTAGGACGCAAGTTTATTTCACCTACCTTTTTGTTCCATTTCGAATTAGTTTAACTAACATAGAGCCTGAGGTGGGCAAAGATTTTGTTGGTGTTACTTAATGAAGTCAACATCCAGCTTTTTTCACTTCATTTGTTGAATGAATAAACAAAAGACTTTTTTTTTTTTTTTTTTTGGCTTTTGCTCTGCCAGGCAGCATTAGAGGTGAGGCCAGGGTGGTAAGGTCAGCCGGCTGTCAAATCAAGAGGAGCAAGGGCTCTGAATGCGAAGACTGCTTTTTTGGGGTAAGCAGTTCAGGTTTCTGATTATGCAGCCCAGCGATGAAACGAGTCTTCCCTGAAACATCCTCACATCCTGACGCACAGATTTCTCAGAGGCCTCTACTCTCTGCCCTTCCGACCAGTTAGAGGCAACAGGGCGGGGGGCTGGCCTTCTTCAGTGTGCTAAAGCTGCTCCCTCACGGCCTCTGTACGTCCTTGAATTGCATTGACTGAGGTTCCCAGAGCTAATAAAAACCTTGATGGCCACCAGATCTTTAATGCAAGAGAACAGATCCTTTATTATTGATTACTCTGCAAAAACAACGATAAAAATCAAAATAACCTCCCCATGGGATTTGTTACAGCTGAAGTACACTTTGTAGTTTGGCGACATTATATAATACACGGATGTCACAGTTCAATTCGGATTGCTCATTCTCAGTCAACAGTCTTCTATCATTCCTGTTTTGGTATTTTACCGGATTTTTGGAATCTAGGAAATATCTTAACTGGAACGTTGGAGGTGATCAAAATGAACTGTGCTGGCTGAATTTGATAAACAAAGATGCATTTTTGTTTAAAGATGTTCTCCTAATACAAAGAGCTCAAGAAGTGAGTCCTTCAGGGGTTCACTGTTTCCCCTAGAGGGTCTATACCACAAACACTTCTTTGGAAGATTAAATATCACTTCGCTTTTCTAAACTAAGAGGCAATGTGCATACTAGAGCCTCAGAAAGAACACATCACCACAGGCTTCCTTTTGAAAGCCAGGCACGAATAGCAAGTTAAAAGCCAAAGACATCTTTTAAGAATTTGGCCCATATTTAATCTGATAAAATTAATGAAAATATTAAGAAGCCAGAAAATATGTAAGAGTAGAAAAATGAGGCATAATTGGAAGTAAAATTTGGACTGATGCAACTTTTAACTTTTGATAAACATTGGAGTTTGAAACAGTAAAATTTTACTCAAGTTCCCCCACCCTATCTCCAAACTGTCACGAACAGATTGGCAGACCAAAGCTTTCTAGAATTACTGCTCACCATACAAAATTCTCCAGGAAAAAGACAGGTTGCTCCCAAAGAGCTCAAATGCCCAAAGGGAATCTAAAAGTAATAGTGGCACCGATCTTGAAGATTTTTCATTTTGAGGCCACCCTATGAAAACTACCAAATGTCCACCCAGGATGAGCCAATGAGCTCTTCTAACATTGACCCTGCAAACCAGTCAGTGGACATTCAAACTCCTACCCAGAATAAGCTTGGCCTGCAGATCTTTAGCCAGAAAGGGTACCGATGCTGTTCACTCATATGCAAGATGGCACGAGGAAAATAATGATTTCAAAATTTCTGTTGATAGCACACACTGGTTTTATGTGACAAAATACTACTATTTCCCAGGTAGGATCTTTTCATTTATGTAGCAACAATAACAACAACAAAAGACCAGCACTACTTTGTCTCAAGGCTACAATGATCAATGTATGAGGCAACAAAAGCACAGGAATGAATCCACCACTTTTGCCACGTTCTATTGGTTGGAAGCAAGTCACGGGTCCCACCCACACACAAGTGAGCTGCCCTGGGCGGTTAGGGGCTGTCCAACGTGTAAACGTCTTTTGGCCTCTTTATCAAGGGCTTCTCCTGTGGTGTAAACACATGCATAGAGAAGATGCTCTATAGATGTTTGGTGAATGAATGACGTTGCGATTGTAGTCCTAGCCCTGCCTTTAACTCTTAATGTGATCTTTCTTAGGCCTCATTTTTTTTTTCTTCCTAATTTATAAAGGAAGAATGCTCCAAGACTCACACATCACCCTCCTTCTTGCCTGGGCCTATCGCATAGCCTTCCAACTGGTCTCCCTGCTTCTGCTTTGCTGTCCTACAGCCTCCCCCTGACATACTACCCAGAGGTATTTCCAAAACCCAAGCCAGAGAGCGTTGTTCCTCTCTGTCCCCTCATGGCTCCCTACATCACGTGGGGTAAAAGCCCAAAGCCTTGTGATGGCTGCCCCTGGCCTGCTTCCCCAGCTTCACCGTATTCAGAACTCACCCCCCACCCCTCCACCCACCCTGTTTCAACATTTGCCTCCTGGTTTTTGCTCCACCATCAGACATGATCCCGCTTTATGGGCCTGGTGCTGGCTCTGCTTCCTGCCTGGGACACTCTTCGCAGGGGTTCCCATGTTTACTTCCAGACTTCATTCCAATGTCAGCTTCTTATTGCAACCTACCCTGAACTTCCTTCTCCCTTGGCTGGCTTTGTTTCAGGAGTTCTTATCACTTTCCAAAACGCAATATAATTTTCTAATTTCGTGTGCTTGCTGTTTATTGTTGTCTCTGCCTCCTCAAATACATGCTCCAAGAGATCCAGATTTTTCTTTCCTGAGGTATTTGTTTTTGTTCTGATAAGCCCTTGAAACAGTGCCTGACACATAGTAGGTGCTCAGTGTACTGCTGAATGAATGAACAAGCAGCATGGCTTAGTTCTCTTTCAGATGATCCACACCCGGCAGGTCCTGGCCACCCCCCCTCTCCACCGTGCTGCACACTTTTACCGAATGGAGGAATTTGGAGGAATCGCTTTGCTCTGTGCTTCACAGTAAATCCCGTTTCCCACTGTGTTCTGTGAGCCCAGTGGGTAACCCTCAGGAACACCCCTTCCTCCAAACCGTAATTTCTCTCTCGTGATCTGTGAAACTGGGTCTCAACTGAACCTCGATTTCTCATACAGCTTAGGTTTTTAGATTCACAAACCAGGAGTGATAGCTCCTGATTCCTGTTTCTTCCACAAAGCTTGATTTTTTTTGAATATGAAGGAGAGCCAGTGTGAGGCTCTAGAAAGATCATGGACTGAGATTTCAGAGATGAGGTCTGGGTCTGACGTTGCCAGTAAATGATGCTGGTGGGTACTTGACTTAAAAGATTGAATCTTCATATCAAACATGCAGGATTTAATATTGCCCTCTTATAGAGGAGGAGACTGAACCCTTGAAAGAGGAAGCCTCTTGTTCTAGGAGACAGGGCCAGTGACTGATGTTGGCAGAATGGGGTTGCAAACTGAGGTCTGCCCATTTCCACAGTTTAGTTTTCAAATCATGTCATCTCTTTGGACCCTTTTTTTTTTTTTTGTGGTCCGCAACATGGGAGGGATAAATCAGAACAGGCAGTATCTAAAATCTTCTTGAACTTTAATATTCTCGGTGAAAGTTTCTGAGTTTAAAAGAACCATGTAAACTGAAAGCATTATAAATCTTAGCTGCTATATTATGAATGTATCTTGTTTCTTCTCATGAATTCTAAAGTCCTTGATAAGGTGTAGGAAAGCATTTTTTAACACGTCAAAAAATGCTTTGTCAACTTGGCCATTATAGTTATTATGACAGGTAGACAATAAATAATTATTTGAGAGATCAAATAGAAGTTTCTATTTTAGAACTGGGCTAGCGTGTAGCCCAAGCTGGAGAAGTCATAAGTCCGTCTCAAGCAAGCCTGATGAACCGGGGGGCATAAAGTTCCATTGGTTTATTTTTACAAGAAGGGCAAGGGTGTAATGGTGACTTTACCTGCTCAGGGTCTGCTGCTCCCTGTCTTTGGTTTCACCCCAAACTTCCAGGCATTTCCTGGAGAGAAGCTACTTTGTGGGAGGCAACCTTTCAACCCTCCCCCACTCCTCTGTTCCCACATCCTACAGAGATTTGGGCCCTGGCTTGGCTCATTCTTTTGTCCTTTGGTATTTCCTGTTGCTGGAGGTGGGAAATACCTGCTCCAGCCTTGTTCTACCAGTGGTGCCCAGGGGAAACCAGCCCTGGGTGACTGATGCAGACAAATCCACATGGCAAGCAACTCAGAGAAGACAAATCTATCAGAAGGACCCTAGGAGGGGCGCCTGGGTGGTTCAGTCGTTAAGTGTCTGCCTTAGGCTCAGGTTATGATCCCAGGGTCCTGGGATTGAGCCCCGCATCGAGTCCTGCATCGGGCTCCTTGCTCAGCGGGAAGCCTGCTTCTCCCTCTCCCACTCCTCCTGCTTGTGTTCCCTCTCTCACTGTGTCCCTGTCAAATAAATAAATAAAATCTTAAAAAAAAAGAACCCTAGGAGTTCTGAAAAGCCTGTGCTTTCTGCCTAAAACTGCACTAACATAGGCTATGTGAAGTGGCAATTAAATTTGCAAATAATCCTATAGGTCTTTCAAATGTCCAATCCATGGTCATTTAAAAAATATTCTATACTAAAATCATTAGCACCTGGTGCATTCCTTTCTGGTAAAAAATAAAATAGTGTTATGACTGAGTAGAAACTGTAAGTGCAGTGTCAATTCTGGGGATGTTTCCCACAGATACACTTTACCTGGGGGAAATAACTTTTGTACAGGATTATTCATTGTACCATTTAACAAATATATCTAAAAGTTGGAAATCATGTAAGTGCCCATTCATTGGGAATTGCTTAAATAGGTGATGGTACACCCATCTAATGCACCCCCAAGAGAGAAGGAGGAGGCTTTTTATGCGCGAATAAGGCACGATATCCAAGGTATATTGTACAGTTAAAAAAGTAAGATGTAAAGCAGGCTATATATATTATGCCAGCATTTGTATACAAAAGGCAAAAAAGGGATAGATACGTACTTATTTTTATACTCATAAAATAATTCTAAAGGCACACAAGAAACTGATAACAAAGTATTTATATCTTTTTGTACTTTTTTATTTTGGGCAATGTAAATGTATTTCATAAATAAAATAACAAAATAAATAAGCAAAAAAATTGGCTCACTTTTTTTTTCTTTTTTTTAATCTGACTGAATTCAGCATGCCTGGCTGGCTCAGTCCGAGAAGCATGTGACTCTTGATCTCTGGGTCATGAGTTTGAGCCCCATGTTGCGTGTAGAGATTAGTTAAATAAATAAAAACGAAACTTAAAAAAAAAAATCTGACTGAATTCCAATCTACGTTATTTCTGCTAGATGCTTGGATCTTTCTAAAAAGTCACTTTGGGTCTGGGTTAGTGTCTCCTCAATCTTGCTTTAATTTGTTTTAACAATGGGTTTACTTAATTTGGGCCATGGAGAGGAAAGTCACTATTTGTGCTCAGATTTCTAGTAAGTGGAGCACTTTCTGACCTAACAGTTCTCTTTTTTCTGGAGACAAGGAAGTGAATCTGAAAAAACTTTGAACTCAGTCATTATAGGATCGCGTCTGCTTCCACATTAGCCCTTGGAGTAACGAGTGCACCAAAGCTGCAAAGTCACCCTGTGAACCACTAGGCAAAGGTAATACACTCTTTGATCATCCATCATACTGAGCAAAGCAATGCAACGGCAGAACTGACAAGGCCCTGGGAAGTCTATGGAATCTCAGCTTCTTTATATGACTATTTCATTTGCCTTAAAAAAGCAAATAGAAGTCTATGGAATTTCAGCTTTTTTTTTTTTTTTAAGATTTTCCTTATTTATTTGTCAGCAAGAGAGAGAGTGAAGGAGAGAGCGAGCACAAGCAGGGGGAATGGCAGGCAGAGGGAGAAGCAGACCCTGCCGAGCAGGGAACCCGATGCGGGACTTGATCCCGGGACCCTGGGATCCTGACCTGAGTCCAAAGCAGATCCTTACCTGACTGAGCCACTGCGGCGTCCCTGGAATCTCAGCTTTTTTATATGGCTATTTCATTTGCCTTAAAAAAGCAAATCCAAGAGGACAAAAGTAAACAAATAAAAAAAGAAGAGAGCTCTGGTCATTGGCAGTCTGTTAAAAGACTCAGAATTTCCTTCTCTATTCATCATTCACATTCAACAACAAGTTGAAGGCAGCAGCAAGCACACGGATCCCTGGGGTTTTGCCTTACTTGCTTTAAAGATGAAATTTCCAGGGATGCAATGTGTCTAAAAGGATGAGAAGGGCAGCAATTGTCCATCTCTCATTAGGGACAGATGAGCTTCATCTTACAAGATTCTGAATAGAAAGTCTCTCGCTAATAGCCTATTGTTTTCTCTCTGGGAAGCAGAAGCGGGCTGTGACCTGGAATCATTGTTGGAGAACTGGAGAGTCTCTTTGGGTACAAGAAGAATGGAGGTGCCCTTTCTGGAGACAGAGACTCGGTCTTGAAATTCAAAACTTAAGAGTGCGTTTTAACTCACTGCTCCTATATTTACCTTTGAATCTTTGAGACAATACACAGCGTGAAAAAAAGAATGCCTTTCCCCCTCTTGTCTTAATTCATCCAGGGAATATCTTCCTTTATCTAGTGTGGGGGCTTTTATTCTTCTCTTTTTGGTTTCAAAACCACCCGAGGACCTCTCTTGACTGGGCACAGTGATGGAAATATTCTTGGGTTAGGGAGCAAGCGCTGGGCAACTTTGATAACCCTGAAGCTTGACCTAAAACTCTTCCTTTTTATATCGGCACACACATGGCTACACTTCAAGGCCTCAAGTGCTCTGTGTGTTTCCTCACCTCACAGCAATGATACAGCTCACCCAGCTACCAGACCAAATAGTTGATGAATGATAGCACCCCAGTGTTCCATAAATATCAAGCGCTCCAACACCTGGAATGCACAACTTGGACAAGACAGGGCTTAAATTCCAGTTGCCTTTTCCAGAAAATGTAGGCTCTTCCCTGCCTTCTTGGTTCTACAGCAAAAACAGAGACTCGCCACCTTTCTCCTCTGATTTATGAAGGATGGGCAGAAGACTGCAGGGCAGAGGAGCCTTCAGCAGAGGCCTGCCTCACCTGTGGGCTCCAACCTGGTTATCCCACCCAGAGTGCAGGAACATGATGGCCCTCAAGAATCTAGTGGGAGAGAAGGGGGCTGCTTGTGGATGGGAGAGACTGGCTAGAACCGGTCGGGAGATCAACGGTATGGAATAGAGGTCCCTGCAATTGTACAGCGTCAAGGAGTGGAAAGAAAACATGGCGTGTTTTACTCCATACATTCTGCTTTAGAGGAAGGCAGAGCAGACGTTAAATGATGGAATTTTGAAGTGGGAAGCAGACATTAGTCAAAACATGATTTGCTGACGAGGAAATCTGAGGCCCAGAGATTTGTCCTGAATCGTAAAGTGAGTGAGTTGATAGCAGAGCTGGGTCCGTAACCAGGACCTTTAGACTCTTAGTGCTTTCTCAGCTGTGTTCCGGACATGTGCAGATACTGCTCGGAAGGAGGACTGACTGGGCCCTGGACTCGCATTGCTAGAGAGTGCACTGGGCAAACGCTTTGTAAACTGGAGCACCGCAACAATGGAAGGTATTATTACTGCAGGTAATGGTTCCGAACACACCTGCTTATTTGATAACCTACTTAAAAGAGAAACAAATTTGAAGTGCCTGCTCAGTTTTCTCATTACCTGAACAAACAGGAAGAAAACAGCAAAGTAAAATCCAGAGATAATCTTCGAATGACATCAAGCCCTCTTACCCCATACCAACTCTCTTAGGAACCAGCAACACTCCTCCCAGGTTTCCAGAACCCCTCAACTAGCCCAACCCAACTCTGATAGGGATGGCAGGTAATGGGCAGTAGATCCCAAAACGCTGGAGCAAAGGGAGAAACCAGGGAGGTGGTGAACTAGCAGATTGGTCCCAAGTGGTAAGAACAAAAATGCACGGTTGAGTAGGTTAAAACATTTATTGAAAACATTTTCTCAGCAGCTCTCCTTGCCCGAGACATCTACTGTCAGGCACACCCTCCACTGAGCAGTCTGTCTTGTGGTAAGGGCTGGGCCCAGGGATTCCTTTCTGCTTGGGCTCAGGAGGCCAGGTGGGGGAGGGACAGATAATGACAGTATCCCTTACTCTAAGCCTTTCATCTCTGCCTCTCAAAGCGCTTTACAACCACCTAATCTCTTCCTACAAGTCTTCTTGGCTCTCTTCTCTAGCCGAGGAAGTAGAAGCCACTTCTCCTAGACCTCAACCGGGTGGTCATCTTCTCCCTTTCCTCGCACCCCTGGCTCTCAGGTCTCTAGCAGATAGCGTCATCAAATCAGTGTGTATTTGCACTTGGTGCCCCAGCAAAGACGCAAGTGGAAGATGAGGGGTGTACAGTTTCTGTGGATATTCTACCTGCCCAGCCCTTAAGGAAATTATTAAAGTTTACATGGTTGTATGTAGCGGAGCTGGGATATAAATCTTGGCAGAGAGGTGTTACAATTATTCTATTTTATACATGAAGGAACAGAGGCTCAGTTCCAGAAATGGGACAGAAACCTACAAGTGTCAGACTCCAGACTCCATAGCCCTGATCCACTCCCCTATACGGTCCTGGACTACATCCCCACGATAGGAGGCAGCTCCCTGGAATGCTTTTTCAAGAATGAAATTGAGGGCCAGGATCCAAGTGGGCTGTGAGCACATGTCAGGTAGTTATTATTGCTGTCCCTGACAATTTTTCTGTATTTCTGCTCCCTGGGGGAGAAGACAAAGCAGACGAAAATCACTAGTCCCTACACCCTACCTTTGTGTCCCTTCTCCCGAGCAGGGCATGGTGAATCCATGGCTTCTGAGCTCATAAGGCCTAGCCCCTTCCCTCCCAGCCCTCTGTCCCCAGGAGCCTCTGGGAGGAGCTGAGCTCTATAGCACCGGGGGAGGACCTACTCCAGAAGCCCCCTTTCCTCGTAGCTTCCTGAAGCTCCCTCTCTCTCTTCTCATTTCCAGGAAGTGTTGACGAAACCATAAATCCCAGCCCGGAAATCTTTCACCATTCTTTGGATTCCTGCTGTTCAACTGGGTGGAGATGCCTGTCTCCTGGTAAGCAGAGAGGCTACCTGCACGGGGGCCACATGGTGCCCGCACCGCTAACTCCAGCCGTCGGCCCCTTTGGTCCCATTACCAGTCACTTCAGTGTGGCAGCTGATGGTTAACCACATCACTAAACATGTTTGACTGAACTAACTGACTCAGCTAGAGAGTGTGTATGTGTGCAAGGCACAGAATACCACTACGGCCTCTCTGAGAGATACTCACTTTATTCATAGAGAAGGGCCCAGGAGTTAACAGTGTTCTGAGAAGATCTCACTTACACAGTAGCTTATGCAGGAGGACAACCCACTTCAATGATCATTATTCATTTAACCCTCAAAGACAGAACCTGTCCTGGTTCAGTCTCAACATCAAAATACCTTCAGAATCTCCCTGTATAGCGAGCTTCTTGCACTGTATCTCTGTTGTGGCATTTGCATCTCAAAATCAACACGTCCAAAAAACCGAAGTCCCCCCTCCCATTCTTGCCCCAATCTTCTTCCTGTATTCTACCCTTACTGGTAGCACCAGCACCTGCAGTCACCCAAGTCAGAAACCGGAGCAAAGGCCTGCAGTCCAGCTCTTCTGCTAATGCTCACAGGCAAGCAATGGTCGGGACGCAGGAGTGCCTCGGGTACTGAGGTCTCAATTTCACCCCTCCTTTCCGTCACTCCTGTCTTTGGGTCAGTGCACACCCTTAGCTAATCGATGTCATAAAACAAGAAGGGACATGTCCCGAGGGCAGGGACCAGCACTCAGAAGAGTGGATGAGTGTAAACATAGGGCCAGATTGGTGGATCTGAATTCCGGTGAATATGCATCAGCTGTGGGAGAAGTCTCTGAGCTGTTTCCTTATCTGTGAAATGACAATAAGGATACCTCCCTCCCTGGCTTGTTTTGAGAATTAAATAAAACTAATGTGTTAACAACATTTACAACAGTGTTTGGCACACAGTGTAAGTGTTTGCAATGTATATAATACGTGTAATGGGAGATGAGGGGACCGAGGCTCAGAGCAGTTAAATGCATCCTCTAGGATCATACAGCTATTAAATCATACAGTTGGCATATAAATCCATGTCTATCCTTCATCAAAAGCCACACTCTTTTTTTCCCCACGTGATACATCTAGGACCCACATTGTTTTTTTTTTTTTAGATTTTATTAATTTATTTGAACTAGAGAGAGGGTGAGAGAGAGCTCATGAGTTGGGGGACAGAGGGAGATGGAGAAGCAGGCTCTCTGCTGAGCAAGGAACCCAGTGCAGGGCTCGACCCCAGGACCCCGGGACCAGGACCCAAGCAGAAGGCAGACGCTTAACCGACTGAGCCACCCAGGTGCCCCCCAACCCCCACGGGTGTTAATAAGAAAGTAGAACCTCTAAAGTATCAACACAAAAATCATATATTATATAGAACAGTATGGATAATACGATCTCACTTAAAAAATGTTTAGAGATAATTTAAAAACTCCCTGTTACTGCCTCTGAACCTTGTCTATTCCTTTGTCATCTCATTTTATCCATCTCCCCTACTAAATGACCTGAGGGCAGAGACTCCCCATTGCATAGCACAGGCCAGATACCCAACATTCAGTATTTGTTAAATTGCTGAATAGCACTGAATCTTTAAACAAAACCACACATTTATTTAGCAAACAATAGATAATAGTGGATAATATGTGAATGTGCATTCAAACCATACAAAAACTTATTTAAAGGAAAGTAATATTCCTTCTCTTCTATTATTAGACACCCAGCTCCCATCCCAGAGGCAGCCACAATGACCAGTTTCTTATATATCCTTCAGAAATACTGCTGAATTGCATTGAATTATAGTACAATTTACATTCATTGCTGAAAAGTATTAGGGAATGATGGGAAATGCTTTATACACATTTAGCCAGTACGTTTTCTTTTCTGAAAAGTCACCAATTATTCTCAAACCCATATAAAGGACAACCCAAACATAAAAGGTATGTGTGTGTGTGTGTGTGTGTGTGTGTGTGTGTGTGTGTGTGTAGACAAACAGCAGAGAAAGGTGCTGGTTGCTGTGTTCAGGAATTCCCTCAAGTAAAACCACCCTCCAAGTCTACGCAATGCTATTTAGTTTCCTTCCCCTTGCAGCTGATCTTATGACCCATTTCTTCAAAAAATTTTTAGCCTGAGATTTCATTTTTATTGTGCTATTCGTTCCCTGGACACGGAAAGATGGGCATTCTGTGACTTGAACACAACAAAGGACTCTCCCTTTCTTTCAGCAAGGTGTCTGAGGTCACTCTCATCCCACTTACCACAGTTTGAAATGAGAAAGTGCCTCCTGGAGGGAGAAAGATAGTAACCACTCTCCTCAATGTGGTTTTTGTCAGACAGATGTCTGCAACAGCCCTGGGAGACACTTTATCTCATGCTTTAATAATGAACCCTCTTAAAGGGACTTAACACTTGGCAATGCATGCTCGTAGGTTGCTAATTTGCACCCATTACGTCGCTTTGTCAGAGCATGGCACATTCAGACTTTGACATGGCTTACAAAGGACATTAGACATTAGGTCTTTTTTTTATTAAAAGTGATTAAAACCTAAGAATTTGGTTCTTCTCACCTCCTCTTTGGAGAAAATAACTTTTCTTCTTCCTTACTAGCATCTTCCCAGTTTTTTCCTATGCTGCAGCAAACGGATTAGAGAGCTGAAGCCCAGACATGTTCTTATTATTCTTTTAGGGCTGATGTAGACATGGTACCCAGTGACAAGCTAAATGGTGCCTTTGTTTCCACTGGGCCCTCACTGGAAGACACACCAAGAGATAACTGAAGGATTCTTCCTTCTTTCCTTAGTCTGTTTGCTACTAAGTAGTCTATTTGCCTTTCCAAGTCTTCAGTGGAGACTCAGTGGTCTGACTGTCAATGAGCTCTTTTTATGTGTTTCTTTGTTAGTGCCTTCTTCTTGTAACTTCTACCTCTTCAGTTTCCATCAGTAAAGCCAACCATGAGGACATCCTGCCAAGTTATCTACCCCAGCTCAGCCAACTCATTGCAGTTCTCACAAATGTTAGGAAAGTCCTCACGGGGCTAGGAAATGATCCCAGAACTCATAGAGAAAATGGACTATTAAATCCTGGCATTATCTTCCTTCTAGTGGAGATTTGTCTTTGTAATCGCTTAGGAACTTGCTTCTCCATCAGTCTGCCTCCCATGTGTAGGTTTTATTACTTTCCATTCCTCTCTTCTTTAACTGAAACATTTCTGTTCTAGAAGTCGAACTCTTCTTGTGTTTAGAACACCATTTTGATTAAGTGTTTCTGCATCTTTTCCAAACATACTCCAGTATCACTGAGCTCTATTATTAAGGGTGTAAGATTGCTGAATAAATGAGTATTTGTTAAATAAATGAGAGGTTTGTGGCTTAATCATTTGTAGGAGAATTGTAAGTTTTCTGCTGATTTAACTGGGTAAGTCATATAGTAAAATGACAATGCGATGTGAATGCATCTAGCATTGTTTGCTAATTGGCCTCTACCAAGTCAGAGCAGCATTTCTCTTCCTGGCATTTCTCACAAGACACCAACTAGTTCACAGAGCAGGAAGGCGGGATGGCAAAGTGGTTAAGAGAATGGCCTCTGGCCTGGATAGCCTGAGTCTGACTTTCAGCTCTAGCATTTACTATCTGCATGACTCTGGGCAAGGTGCTTGATCTCTTCATGCTCAATATTCCCATCTATAAAATAAAGATCATACCAATCATACCTACCCACTCACTCATAGGCTTGTTTGAGGATTAAGTAAGCTAATAGAGGCAAAACACCTAGAAAGTAGTTGGAATAGTACTATATAAATGTTCACTATTATTATTTGGCAGCTACTGTTTGGCTTGATGACTGTCATTCAGGCATTTTACATGAACTTCCAAGACAATGACACAGCACTGAAATACTTCTCCCAGGAATGTATTTAAATCTGGGAATCTGGGGTGCCTGGGTGGCTCAGTCAGTTAAGCATCTGCCTTTGGCTTAGGTCACGATCCCAGGATCTTGGGATAGGGCCTTGAGTCTGGGCTCCCTGCTCAGTGGGGAGCCTGCTTCTCCCTCTGCTCCTCCCCCTGCTTGTGCTCTCTCTCTCTCAAATAAATAAATAAAATCTTTTAAAAACACAAAACCACAACAAACCTGGGAACCTACTAAAGAAAGCCATTGCTTCCCTGAGTCTATCAGGACCTTTTTTCTTTGAACATCTCTAAAATTAGTTGAACAGTCATTAATCACCAACAATTACTAACAGGAGCAAAAGATGTTGAAATGGAATATATCTAAATTCTTGTGACAAACTATTCTCCTGCTGTATTCCTATTTGTCTACAATTTAAGAATCCTATTTTTTTGGATCAAGTTCTAATTATATTTCCAAGCTACAAAACTTTATTTGTTTTTAGTGTCATTACCTCCTTATATTTGATGGAGATCTTGGCAAACTCCAAGGTATTAAATCTGTACACAAATGCCCCCTCCCCCTTTTGGGCCACATAGTAGAAATTTGAGTTAGGCAGTTTTTACAACATGGCCTTGGCTTATATGTTTACCAGCCTAAGGATATCTATACTGGTTCAGTCGAAGATTCCAAGTAAGTAGTTCCTTCAGCTCTATTTTAAAGTAGGATCAATGACACCCGTAAGTAATAAGCAGTAATTTTAGATATCAATAAATCAAACAAAAACAATGTTTTATTAGTACAGATTGCTGTTAACAATGCTACATTTGTAAGAGGCTGAAAAGTTTCAGAAAAGGGACAGCTATTTATGGCCAGAAATGAATGAAAAAGATCCGTGTCAACATTTTTCTCAATTTACTCTTTCTAGTCACTGGATAGGGGAGTGCAAACACATAAAAGATTCAGCCTCTCCCTCCAGGCATGATACTCAGCTTCAGGTCAGTTAGAAGATAATTACTATTAGGAACCTGTACCTCATTTTGGGTGTACTAATTGTATAAATTAGTTTTAAGTGAAAGTGACATCCTATAATGATTACATTTTGGCCAAATCTAGCAGGCATGCTTGTTTTTATTGTTATTTAACTGCTCAGGCCTAGTGATTAAATTATCACTCTTTCATCCTTACAGGAGATGGAAAAACATTTGATTTGTTTCTCTTCTCCACACAATCAATTGATTTGCATAATGCCTAATGATGCTTCTTTCAGATTCCCATGTGTTTACCATATATTGCTCCAAACATGCCAACAGACTGTCATTTAATGGGAGAAAAAAATCTTCCAGTTCAGATGAAAGCCTGGACAATTATTTTGAATACCTACAATCAGTCTATCTGATAATATGCTCAGGCAGCCAGATGCCCCAGAGAAACAAGATCCTTTTTTTTTGGTTGTTATCAAATGACTTACCCACAATGACTGCAGTGACAGTGAGCAGCACAAAAGCATTCCGAAATAGGTAACTTTTAACATCCTCCTTTGTGAGGTTCTGCACTTTCCTCTTGGCCAAGAGTGTGCGCTTACGAACTCCTCGCTGGAACCTCTCCATCCTGCCCCCCATCCTGGGCTCTTCTTCATTGCTTTTAGTCATATTTTACTTCTCTAGGAGAGGGAGAGTCTCTTCTTTGCACTTCGGTGTCTCGGAATCACCCCCGGAAAGCCAAGACCTCTTTGGTGTTGGAGAACACAACTAGAATGAGGAGAAAAGAGACGAGAGTTACAGCCTGCAGGGGTGAGAAATGAGAGCTGCCCCACAGCAGGGCAAGCTGTTGGCACACTGCATAATCTCAGCAGGAATCAAGGGCTAGCGAGCCGCGATGCCAGCTTTCAAGGCGGGGATGTGCATATTTTACTGGACCACGTGTGAGAGATGTGCCTAAATTCAGACTATACGAGTAATAAATAAAGAATATACCTGCAGAATTGTGTGTTCTATTTTAAAAAATTTGCCCTTCGCATTCCAAGGAGACTATAAAAGGGTTCATCAGAGCCCTGAGTGTGACTGAGCAGCCCCCACCCCCTCGTCTCCCCCCAACCTAGCCAAGTGCTTTTTGCACAATGTTCACCCTCAATAAATGTCTAATTGAATTGAATGCACAGGAAGCGCTCAATAATTACTTGATGGCTTATGTCGTGTACATGGTGAAGGCATAACCAGGTCGATAAAATGAATTAAGATATTGATATTTCACCATCAGAGCTTTCTGTTATATATAATAAAGTAACGATTTTCTTCATTAAGGAAAAAACATGATAATATCAGTTAACAAATATGGTCATGAAAAGAATATATGCACAGGACTTCGGAAATATATTTGACTATTTTACAGGGTCACTTTTTAATTTTCTTCTCCTGAGATAAGCAAAGATATCCAAGCCCATCTATACGTTATCTGAAATCGTAATTCATTTCCATTTTTATTACAAGTAGAAAGTAGTATCTGTCCTTGTGGCAATCATATCGGAGTTTTCTGAAGAAACCAACAGTGACTTCTGGGTATTTCAAAATTTGGGATTTCTAGAACAGAGGAGATGAATCCAATTTTCATTCCAAACATTACAGTGTGTGGTTTCTAGTTTCTTTAAAGTGCTCCTAGGTTATTCAAATATATCTAAGTCAATCTCTCCTGGGTGGAAATCAGTTGTTTTGAAGAAATCAAAGGATTCCTCCTGTTTTATAAGATTTGTGATCCATAATCTTTCCCGTGATCAATCCAAGTAGAAATCCGTGGTGCCTGTGGACGTGTGTATATGACAACGCAAGCAGCCAGCGCGGGCGGCTGTGGGGGAGGTCCCTGGGAAGCAAAAGACTCCTCCGAAGCTTTTGGCAAATCCAAGTGGGGAAAAAAAGACTCGTCTGAACAGTTTTGACCTTTAAATAAAATTGCAGGTTGGGGTCAGTGACAATACGACCCACAGCTTGCTTAAGACTTCACAGCAGATTACAAGTTTAGGGAGAAGGGAAGGAGGGGTGACACGAGAGACCAGATTTTTTTTTTTCTTTTCACTAATCTCTGGTTCCCTTTCCAGTCACTTTTTAAAACAGACCAGCTCAACCTTGATTCTTTTCTATCTCTGGAACCACAATCTACCCCCAATCCAGCCCAAATGACTCAACTCCAAATGAAGAGCGGACACGGCATAAATACACACCACGCGCTGGTTACATGAAATTACTAACGTGGACTTTATCTACCAAAATGGCTAGCTTTTTACTCTAGCTACTCCTCCGGGGGCGAAACAAAATACACTGGTGGAGAAGGGCAAGGAGGAGTGAAGCCCAGCAGGAATACAGGACATCAGACTTACCTTTTCCGATTTTGTAACGGGTGGCCGGAACCGCAGGCAATGACAAGGTGAATTCCGCCGCAGGTACCGCAGACTAACAAACGCCCGTGAGCAAGGCATGCACGCGCTCTCTGAAACTGCAAGTTACTATCAGGGCAACTTAAGAAAAGGGGAGGAGTCTGCGCCCGGGAAAGGGGGAGTGGGGAAAAATGAAAACACCACAGGGAAAGAGGGGGCAAACCCGAGGTTTCTGGAATATTGATTAATCTTGGCTCACCAGAAGCATGCTTGCTGGCTTTGTTTTGCTCCTTAGACCACTTTCACGCTTTGTCAGTTCACTTTCATTAGGAATGCAAAACCGGGACCAGGAAGAATTGCAAAATAAAGCTCACACACATACTCAGAAAGCTGGAAGTCTTGATTAGAACGTTTCAAAGAAGACTTTGCTAAGACTAAATTTAATTATCTCACACTATTGCAGGTTTCCTCCCCTGAAGGAAACACGAGAGTGTGCTCTTTTGCCTGGTTGTACAACTGTTATAAAGAGTCCCTCTTTTTAGAATTGGGGGAAATAACTGACATTTCTTGGGAAGACCCAGAATGCAACAAGTATGGAGAAAAAGAAATGCTTACTACAATTCTGCAAACTTGCCTAAAGTTACTCAAAACACAAGATGAGGCATGCCTCTGTGTTAGCAGTTTAACCTCTTATAACAAATCTAATTTAGCTCAAAGTGCCTGCATTACAAAGACTAAAAAGGTAAGAAACACACAGAGACCAGGATCTTTGCTGAGCTATAAAGTAGAAAGCATTTTAAGACCCAAGAGTGTAAATGCACACTTGAAGGTTTGTGATTTCAAAACATAAGTTGCTGTACAGGTAGATGTTTCCATTTTAAAGGATGCTAAATATCTCCCACCCCCCACAGTCCCCGCACCATTGTTTTTAGGAATTAGAAAATTCTCATTGCACTTTTAGCCCACTTTTCTTCGAAAGGAAAATAGATTGTGGAAATAGATTTTTAAAAAGGAAAAAAAAATTTTTAAGCCTGACTCAGCTCCGAAACTTAGAACTTGTTTAGCATGAAGAACAAAGTTTGAAACGAAAACCCATACCAAAAATTATAGCCAGAGTTCTGTGTTCCTGTCCGTTAAATCTTGTATTCTCCATGCAAAATCTGCTTAGTTCTTGGGTCTGTCATCAGACAGGAAGGTGTGTTTTTTCCCTCATTAGCAAACCCAGGGAGAGTCTAAAGACTTGTCTCCTGTCTCCTGCCTTCTTAACCGTTTTGTGTGTGCCCTTCCCAACTGGTTGGAAAGCAATGGCGAATCATGTAAATGATTTAAAATGACAAACGAGCAGCATTTGTTTAATGAATCATAACAACTTTTAAATTTGGTGTAATTTTAAGAGTTCATTGAAAATATATACTCTTGACAGTCCCAGCCCTCAGGAATCTTTTCTCTTCCTGTGATCTCCTCGGTCAATTAGCATCTGGGCCACATTGGTTAACACTTAATTACACGCTGTCTTCTGCTAATCCTGTCTTTTTAAAATCATGTTAAGCTTTGGCTTCTCAACTGAATTATAAGTTCTTTGAGGGCAAGAACCAGTCCTATGCTTGATATGTAGTAAACATTAAATAGCCTTTATTAGTGGATGGCGTAATGTAAAAGTATGAAACAAAATGCTTTTCAACCTTCTGTGTTAAAAGAAAATTCTTTCTTTTTATGTTGGTGCCTCTGGCCTAGGTGCATGGAGCAGATATCATTTCTTAACACCATGAGTACATTTGAGAGCATTTATTTACTGCCCTAAGTCCTATCTGAGCCATGGGTTTAAGACTAATTTGTCCATATTTCTTGTGGAAGTGACTTGGATTTTAAGAGCGCTAAAGAAAGAAATCTTTAAGTGATTTTAAATGGAGTTTCAAGCCAAGTGGCATTTATGTTTTTAAATTCTGTTTTTACATAGGCAAGAAAAAGGCCTAGAAAAACCACACTTTGGATAGCATCAAGATGAGAAGGCCCTACCGCCCTTTCTTTTTTCCTTTTTTCTAATCCCTAAGGCTTGGTTAAAAACCATGTCATTATTTTAGTTTGCGCAGACATTATGGGAGTCTGGTGTACCCTTGAGAAGGTACACCACTGAAAGTTTTGTTGGCTGTAATAAAACCTAATGAGAAAATGAGATGCAAAGAGTCTCAGTTCAGAGTTCATCCGCATTACAAGGTTTTAGTCTGGAGGTAAAGATTGGGAATTACTTCTTTTAAGCACCACTTTCTCTTTGGGAAAGCTATAACAATAATGCCCTTGGGGCAACCTAGGTTTACTCAACACACATCTCTACCTTTTCCCTTACTTCATAAGTAAGACCCGTAAGCGTTAAAATATTTTTTCCTTCATAGAAATACGAAATAAGTGAAAGATCAAGAAATTATGAACAAGCCTCTATAGGCCGATTTCATTTAAAGCTACTCTAGGTAGGAGACACCACAGAGCCAGGGAATCACATTAATTTTGGTATTCCAGAGTGGAAAAAAAAATCACATGGGGCAAACACTGCTACTTTTGAAAAATCTTCCAAGAATCCTCTGTGAACATACTATTAGAAAGTATGCCGTACGTACATTCTCTTTTATTTTTTGAGAAAAAAAGTCACTGTAACAATCACCAAATCTAATGTATTCATAAATGGACTGTTTCCATTCATTAGTCTGAAGTACGAAGGATCATGATTAACGAGTAAGTGCTGTTAACAGAGTACAGAACAATTAAATTTCAGCATTCAAGAGGAGGGCATTCTGGAATTAGAAGAAGAAAATGGATTAGAAAATATTTTAACATTTACCAAATGTTTTCTACTTTTATTTTTAATTTCATGTTTCATGAGAGATTTTGTCATTCTTTATTCAAATAGCTTACATTTTAGGGCGCCTGGGTGGCTCAGTTGGTTAAGCGACTGCCTTCGGCTCAGGTCATGATCCTGGAGTCCCGGGATGGAGTCCCACATCGGGCTCCTTGCTCAGCAGGGAGTCTGCTTCTCCCTCTGACCCTCTTCCCTCTCGTGTTCTCTATCTCTCATTCTCTATCTCTCGAATAAATAAATAAAATCTTAAAAAAAAAGAATCTTTAAAAATAGCTTACATTTTAGGATCATCATACGGAGTGTCAACTCAATAATTTAGAAATTATACAATGTGAGGACATGAACGGGAACTGATTTAACCTGAATGGAAATGTTAGAGTTGTAGTTACAGTAGAAGTAGAACTTGTGGTAGATGGTCTTTCATTTTGTCTTGAATTTTTTCTTTCTTAGGCTTGAATGTAAAAAGCAAAACAAAAAAATCTGTGGTGGATTCTGGTTAGTTGGGTTTTTTAGCTGACTGGGTTTATTTTAAACCCAGATGAAGCCTGAAAAACCCACCTCTAGGGGTGGATTATGATTAACCTTTATCATATTCATTCATTCATTCATTCATTCATTCAACAAACCTTGAGCAAGTATTGTGCTCCAAATGCCAGTCCCTTTCCTCAAGGAGCCCACAAACACACATCTGTAATTATTAGGCAGTGGGCAAGGGGAGAACCCCACAGGGAGTTACGGGGACTCTGTGTTGGGGCCTGTTTACCAGGTCTCTCTACAAGGCTGAAAGCTCCCCGAAGGAGAGCTGGCTTCACACTGTATGTACAGAGGATCCAAAACACTAAATTAAAGAACTGGAACTCTACTCCCAGGCAAGACAGAGGCACAGGATTTAAGCACAGGAGTGATTTTAAATTTGGGGGTGTTGCAAATCCTTTAAGTGAAGAAGACTTGAGTCAGGAAGTAGAAGGGAGGGGAAGCATTTACCAATTGGGAGAGTTCACACCCACATTAAAAGGAATAGTTTCAGTTGAAAAATACAATCTCACAAAATTGAGGCCCTTCCAGGGATAGGCGGTCATTGAGTGAGACCTCCTGCCTTAGGTGAGGTGTGTACTTCCCACGTCACTGGTCTGCCCACTTTAGTTTTCGTTTCCTTGAACATACTCTAATGTTTGGACCTTTGAAGTGGTTTGAGCAAGGGCAGAGGCCTAGAGAATCCCAACATAAGGGGGAAGAAGAACAAGAGGAGCCCTCTAAATAGACTCACTCATGGTGAGAAATTACACCACCCATTTGATCACAAGTTAGCTAAGAACTGGATATAATGGTGGTTTAAAAATTGAACACATTTTCTTCATCCTAAAACTAAGATGATCCACTTTTTAATGAAGATTTCACAATTGCTGTTGCTATTAATTGTGACATATTGTGAAATGACTTTTTTCCCAGTTGCTCCCAGTTGCCAAACCTCTGAAGGACCATGTAAGTTAAATGGAATTAAAGCCTTTGGCTGAGTGCTAGCAATAATAATAGTGAACATTTATATAGTGCTTCATAGTTTTATAAGGACTCTTATACATGTTATCTAATTTAATCTTTGTGACAATGCTTTAAGGTACATTCTATTATTACTAGTCCTGTATATCGAGATGTTGATATGGAGTTTCATAGGGATTAAGCAGTATGCCCAGGATTACAGTCAGCGAGGGACAAGAGTTCACAATTCTGAAAATTTAGTTTCTTGGGGCGCCTAGCTCACTCAGTTGGTAAAGCATGCAACTCTTGATCTTGGAGTTGTGAGTTTGAGCCCCATGTTGGGTGTGGAACCAACTTAAAAAAAAATAAAATATTTTAAAAAAGAAAAAAGAAAGAACTTTAGTTTCTCATCTTTTTCCAAAAGAAGTTCCTTGTAGATTTTATTAAAGATAAATAGAAAAGAAAGTAAAGTACATTAAAAGGAAGGCCTACCATCTGTTATTTCTTCTGGAAAGTCAATCCTAAACTTCTCCTCATCCTCCTCCCCACCCTCCTCCTCATCCTCCAATCCTTGATAGGTCGGTTGCCTCCTATGTGTTCCCAGGGCTCCCTGGGCTTAACTCTCTAGAGTGATTACCACTCTGTTCTGCAACTTTCCCTTTCTGGACTGTGGGCTCTTCGAGAGCCCGTATATACAACCACTGCATACTCAGTAACCAGTACAGAAGGTCCTCAGTGAAGAGGTGCTGCATGAATAAATGACAA
Source organism: Eumetopias jubatus (assembly GCF_037043125.1). NCBI lineage: Eukaryota > Metazoa > Chordata > Mammalia > Carnivora > Otariidae > Eumetopias > Eumetopias jubatus. The sequence continues at coordinate 125,535,918 of NW_028274811.1, forward strand.
CACAGCCACACATATAAGAGATTACATCGATCCATCTCTAATCCTAAAACTTGGAGAAAGGACTATCAATTAACATCAAACTTTAAAAAGTAGGGAAAAAAGCCAATGAATTTCTTTTTCAGTCATTACAATGTAAAATAGATCCAAGTGGGGCTGCTCTAATAGAATGAGTGGGAGGTGGGTGTCATGGTCTATTTCAGTGTCCCCCTTTTCTCTTCCTCAGGTAGGCCCTGAGGTACCTCATCAATCCATGGATTCCATCCATCGTCCTTGAAAACAAGGATGAATGATGAAGTCAGGTTGGTCTCTGCCATTGTTCCTTAGGGCCAGGGCCAGGTTTAGAACTTGGGTCCCCCATTCTTGCTCCCATGCGTTTTCAGTCACTAAACCACATGTTTCTCCCCTCCTAATTTTGAATGTCATCTGTAGGATGAGGTTGGACTACATTATTTTTCTCAAGTTGCTTTCCCTATTAACATTCTATTATTCTAGATCGTGTCATGCTAAAAATGGGCTTGCCTTATCCACTTCTGCCTATTTAGTTAAAGACACAAATTTTTATATGCTCTCAATGATTAATGGCTTCTTATTAGATTTCTGTGCCACAAATTAAACACAAACACATAAACAGTCACCAAAGGAAGCTCATTGAAGGGCACAGGTTTTATGAAGCACAGCGATGACATGAATCTTTTATAACTGTTTGCTGGTATAGAATCATAATTACAGCAATCAAGAGAGATACACATCTTTTGTAAGGAAAAAAAGTAATTATAATTTAAAAGCACAGAGCTCAAAGTTGCCATCACAAAAACGACTATTATAGCAACTATTTCACATTTGGACATTTTTTTGGCAGGCAGTCTGAGCATTGTTTATTGTGAGTCAGAAACAGGCACTGAGAAAATATGCAAATTTTTTAAGCAAGAGAAAATGCAGCTTTGAGTTGAGAAAACAGGGTGAATGGTGGAAACTGTCTGGGCCTTGAACACTAATCAACCTTAGCTGCTGAAATCATTTTTGGTCATTGGATGCTGTTATAGCAATCTGGGGTAAGGTCAAAATAAATTTATTTTATGCTTTAAAACATACATTCAAGATTAGTGCTGTGCGCCTGGGTCAAAGTCTATCTTCTGCTAATGCTGTGTCTATGGATTGATTCTGAATAGAATGACCAGGGAAGAAAGCCACTGGAATGCTCACGGATGCCATTTTCCTTGGCCAGGCAGGGGAACTGTTGTCACCTGGTGAGGCAGTTCACCTATGGGTCACAGAAGAGGCAAAGGCAAGCCTCCCTCCTCACCCAGCTCCTTCCTCACACAAGATCACACCTGCTGAAATGAAATGAACTCAGGGTGACCAGTTCATTCCTGTCAGCTGATCTCAGTTGTGAAAAGGTGTTTCTATTAGAACCGCATTAAGTTCAGTCAGTTCTTAAAAAAAAAAAAAATTCTTAATATCAACAGGTGAAATGAAGGGAGATAATATGGCATTGGAGAAAAATACACTAAAACTGGGGTCGGGGTGTGTAAACCTTAGCAAAAATTGTGGCCCTCCCCTCCAAATGAAAGGTGAGATAAGCACAGTGTTTCAAAAAATTTTTTAACCCTTTGTTCAAATAAAATCTCAGTGATGAAACCAACAGCAATGTGGCACATCAAGGATAAGCCACTAGGTTTGCCCTTCCTCTGGCTTCCCCTTCCCCTCCTCCTTTCCTCCCCTCCAGTGCCAGCATCTGGGCCCCGAGTGGGTTCCCAGGGTCAGACATGGAAACGACTGAATCAGGTAACTCAAAGTACTCAAATTCTAAGAATAACGCTCTCATAACTGGAATAACCTCCGAGGAAAAGACAAAAGACATAAAGTAAACTCTAAGAACCCAAGTTTTAGTGATGCCTCAATTAATAAATCTTATAGAGGCTGACTCATTCTAGTAAATTCCACAATAGGTAAGATGTGTGGGCTTATGTGTTTCAGGTCTCAGGCTTAGGTCTAGGGGGTTGAGTGGTGATGAGACAGACTGGACTGAGGGGCTGGTCATATTTTTTACAGCCTTATGACCTAGCCAAGCCCTGGGACAGATGTGAGAAATGAAGCACAGCAAAACAAATGGTTTGTCCCAAATCAACCAAGTGAAAATCAGAGTCAAGACCAGAACCCAGTGTTCACTCTCAGTTCCAGTCATTTTCAGAGAAACATGTTGTCCTATAATCCCAATTACATTCAGTGAAAGCTTTGTGTGATTTGATTCATTCATGAGGCCAATGTCTTAAAATCCAATATTATAAATCTGTGTTTTCCAATATGGAAGCCACCAGTGACATATAGTTATTGAGCACTTGAATGCAGCTAGTGCAAACTGCGATGTGCTGTAGGGTAAACTATACACTGAGTTTTGAAAACTTGATCCAAAAAATAGTAAAGTATCTCATTAATAATTCTATTGATTACACACTGTAATGATAATATTTTAGGTATTGTGTTAAATAAAACATATTAAACATTAAAATCAATTTATCTGTTCTTTTTGTTTCTTTTAATGTGACTAGTAGAAAATTTTAAGTTACATATGTGACTCACATTCTATTTATATTGGGCAGCACTGTTATAAAATGGTCATTCTTTATAGAGGAGTTCTTGTTCTTTATAGAGGAGTCCTTGGAATTGGCAGAGATGGCAAAATCTCTTCTCTAGCCCATTATCTCCCAATTTATTTAAATAGATTAATGTAAGGTGAGACTATTTGGTCTCTGCTAGTGGTAGTACTACTACTAATAAAACTAGCTACCATTAGTTGAGTCTTTTCTACGTGCCAGGCACTGTGCCGAGTGCTTTACATTTGCCTCATTTACTTGTCACAACAACCCTATTGTCGCTAAGTTCTATTATTCCCACTTTACCAATGAAGGAATTGAGGTTCAGAGAGAATTAGCAACCAGCCAAGGTCATAAGCTGGTTAAGTGGTTGTACTGGGTTTCCACCCCAGGCCACTCACATTCAAAGCTCGGGCACTTGAAGGCCACACAATTCTTCTTTGCCAGAACTAACATTCCCAATGAAAATACTGCCCTCAGAATTCTACAAATTCCCACCATGTTTAAAGGCACTGCAGGGAAGGTGGGACACACAGAGAGGGCCAAAATGGTCGCAGTCCTCAAGGAAATTACAATACAGTAGGAGAAAGCAAATGGTCAATGAAATATATGACAAAGTAAAACCTGATGAGAGATTTAAAATGAATTTCTTTAGACAGGAGGGGGATTAATTCCAGTTGTAGGGAAAAAGAGTTTCATGGAAGAGACAGCATTTCAGAAGGAACTCTGAAGATGAGAAAGTTTCTCCCACAGTTAGGAATAGCTTGGGGGAGTCATTCCAGGTGGAGGAACGGGCAGGAACAAAGACACAGAGTGGTGTGAGGGGACCAGCAAGGACTCCAGATGGGTTCCTCATACATGGCTAAAGGACATAGAAAAGACCAAAGAGATAGAGTATTCCATGTTTTGGACAGGCAGAAAGGTGGGATGAAAGAAGAAATAACTTGCATACCTAGAGTTCTTGACAATGCAGTTGGAGCATTTCCTACGTTGAAAAAAAGTCTTTAGGTGTGACTTTCAAAATCAAAGAGAGTTTTACACTAATGCATTTTGTAGAATGCTAAAGGCTTTTTTTTCTAGAATCTGGTATAACAAGCAATACCATTACCACCAACAAAATCAGCCCCTAAGACCTTCCAAGAACTACCCAACCTTCACGAGCCAAAAGGAATATATCCGTATGTAACAAAGACACCATGGGAGTGACCCCCTGGTGGCCAACACTCTTCCATATTCCGGGATTTCCATCAGCAGAAACAGAATGCCTTCTCCTTCCCCAATCTCACCCCAATCCACACTCTGGTCAAAATCTTGGTTCTCTATTCCATTAGAGGAAGATGTGTCTTGGTGGCAATAGATTCACCCAGGAATAAACATTGCTAACATTTACGAAGCAGACAGAAAAGATTAGAAAAATGAAGCTTTCACCAGATGTAGAAGAGAGTGAATAATTTTATCAGGTAATTTGTCGGAGCCCCTTTTTAGATGTCTGCTATGTTTTTCAGTTGTAATATATAAGATAGAATTCACTCCTCATGCCCTTGACATAGTGGCTGGCGTTTTCCCTTCCTCTAGGGCTGCTTATACTTGCGTCTTGCCTCCACTAAATCCGACAGGACTCAGAATTTTTGCTGTTGGTTCTATGTTCAAATTCTTCTGGACATTGGAGCCACCAGGTGAAGCCGGTTGTTCTGGAGTAGTTTAGTGATTAAAATGTGGTCCCAATCTAATTCCAGCCTTGTGGTTAAAATGTATGGGGATGGGATTAGAGAAAGGAGGCATGTTGAGGGTAAATTTACCCCAGGTTAACTACCCATTGCACTTTTTACTTCGGACTCATCACCATTAGCCCAGCACTAGCAAATCTTACTCTTTCTGGGACTGGTCCTGTTCCAGAAGGCATTTATTGTCAATCCTGGAGCTACCCTCTGACATTCCTTTTATCCACCAGAAATATCTGGTTTTCCCAACTTCTTATCATAGAGAATTCATTGCTTCCTTGCTGGCCTTTTAGAACTGTTTTCTTGGGTCTTCTTGATGAGATTGCAGTCTTTGAGATATTGGGCTTTATGGAAGAAGCGCCTTCCTACAGGCTTGTCTTGAGCTGCTGAGAGCTGTCTAGAGATTTTATTGTTATTTTTATTTTTTAAAGATTTTATTTATTTATTTGACGGAGAGAGAGACAGTGAGAAAGGGAACCCAAGTAAGGGGAGTGGGAGAAGGAGAAGCAGGCCTCCTGCTGAGCAGGGAGCCTGACTTGGGGCTCGATCCCAGGACCCTGGGATCAGGACCTGAGCCGAAGGCAGATGCTTAAGGACTGAGCCACCCAGGCGCCCCTGTCTAGACATTTTAAAATGCACATTGACTGCCTGATGTGATTTGTGTGATTAGGGTGAGAAAAAGGAAAAGAACAAATGAGAGAGTGGACAAGGGCACAGATAATCTTCAAAAGGATAGAGACAGGCTATGGCCAAAGCTGCGATTTTGTTTCTCATTACAAAGGCCATGTAGACTGGAAGAAGCCTCCTTCCTGATCTTTCTCTTGAGGTTGATGTAACATTTTCAGATTCCTCAGCTCCACTAGCATGGGCCCTGCAGATTTTTTCTCTTATTCTAGTGCCCCTTCAGTCTTGTATTGAGCTTGCTCTTGTTGACACATTTAAATAAATTTTTTTTCTCTTTAAAATGTTTAAAGACTTGGGTCCTCAAAATATCTTCTCTTCACAAAAGAGTAAAATGTATAAAGTTCTTAGTGTTGCCTTTCTACACTGCCTCACATTCTCAGCCTTCACTCCCATTCAGATGCTTGTTCACTCTTCATGCAACAAACATTAATTGAGTCCCTACTCGGTGCCCAGCACTATAAAGTTGTGAAAAAAGGAGAAGAGTTTTGGCTCTCATGGAGCTTACGTTCTGGTTGGGAGGAGACAGACCCTGTACAAATAATTGCTCATTGCTTCTGGAAAGGGCTTTGGACCTCACGCTGAGTGGGATAGAAAGCCATTGTAGGGCTTAGCTCCATGCAGAGGAGTGGAATGCCTTTAAAAAGGCTGACTCTGGGGGCGCCTGGGTGGCTCAGTCGGTTAAGCGGCTGCCTTCGGCTCAGGTCATGATCCCAGGGTCCTGGGATCGAGCCCCATGTCCGGCTCCCTGCTCAGCAGAGAGCCTGCTTCTCCCTCTCCCTCTGCCTGCCACTCTGCCTACTTGTGCTATCTCTCTGTCAAATAAATAAATAAAATCTTTAAAAAAAAAAAAAAGGCTGACTCTGGCTGCTATATGAAGAGTGGTTAGCAGTATGGAGACTAGTTAGAAAGCTCTCGGAAGAGCCCAATGAGGGATGATGGTGGCTTAGATTAAGGTCACTGACCAGAGAGGTGGTGAGATGTGGTCCCATTTGGGGATGTATCTTGAAAGAAGAACTGTCAGGGTTTAATGACAAATTGGACAAAGGGTATGAAAGAAAGAGAGTAGTGAAGGATGGAACTAAGGTTTTAGGCTTGAGTAAGCAGGTAATTAGAGTTTAACTGAAATGGGGTGGATAGCCTAAGGTTCAGGGTAGGTGTAAGTGAATGAAGAGTCCTATTTTGGATCCTCTCAGATCTCCAAATGGAGCTGTCCAGGTGGCAATGGCATCTGAGAGAGAAAGAGAGAGAGAAAGATGGAACTCCACATTTGGAACTTGTCACACACATGGAATTAAGAGCTTCAGTTCTGTATAAATGTGCCAAGAGAGTGCGTGAGAGTGCATGAAGACAGAGAAGATTCATAACTGAAATGGAATGGAATAACTAAGAATTGAATAGTTGAGGTTATTTTGTTTAACATTATACGCGCTAGTACACCAAACACTATTACAAAGGCTAGAATTATATCTAATGGAATCTCTATTATTCTGCCTCATATTGTTAGCCAAATTTTTATAAGCATTTAATGCTTCAAAAAGGATGACACCAAGATTTTTGGCCTGAGAAACTGGAAGACTCTAGTCGTAATTGACTGATTTGGGGAAGATCCAGAATAGATTTCTGTGGGGTGTGGTCAGGGCAAGAAATCAAAACTTGAGATAATCAAATGGAGATGTTGAATAGTCTGTTAGATATAAAAGAAGGAATTCAGGGGAAAGGTCTGGTTTGAGATTAAATTTGGTATAATCAACATCTAGATAGGGCTTAAAGCTATTGTACATTTCAACAGATGTCATCTCCAGGAGTGTGAATGTAGCTAGAGAAAAGATAATCAAGGACTGGCCCTGTGGGCTCTCCAGTGTCTAGAAATGGAAAACATATGGAGGAATTGGATGAGAGACAGTGAGGTAAGGGAGGAAAAAACAGAAGTGTTGTCTAATATACTAAACTACCTTAAACATTACAAATACTTATAATATCATATAGTCACAAATTCTTTTAAAACTTAACACAAGCAGGGGTGCCTGACTGGCTCAGTTGTTTAAGCATCTGCCCTGGGCTCAGGTCATGATCCTAGGGTGGGATTGAGTCCCATATAGGGCTCCCTGCTTCTCCCTCTGCCTGCTCTGCCTGCCTCTCTCCCTGCTTGTGTTCTCTCTCTGACAAATAAAAATCTTTTAAAAAAAACAAAAACTTAACACAGGTATATCAGGGCTCCTGGGTGGCTCAGTCGGTTAAGTGTGTGAATCTTGATTTCAGCTCAGGTCAAGATCTCAGAGTGGTGAGATAGAGCCCCGCAACCAGCCTCTGTGCTGGGCATGGAGTCTGCTTGGGATTCTGTCTCCCTCTCCTGCTGCCCCTCCCCCTCCCTCTCTAAAACAACAACAAAAAACCAACTTAACACAAGTATAGAGTCCAAAAAATTTGTCATCCAAATAATTTCAAGGTTGCTTTCCCAAAGGACTATTTTGGAATTATGTTTGCAGCTATACATTTCAAGCTAATCAGTGTCGCACACTGACCAGAAATTTTGGCAGGGTATGATATTGAAACTGCAGACATCATGGCGTGGCTTCTCAACCCTTGACTGCCATGCTGAGGTGCTCTTTAGAGTCTCTCCCTCATGAGTTTAGAGGGGAGAGGGTAGGGTGGTCACATAACTCAACTCCCAGGGGCTGAGTTTCTTTATCTAACATTCAAGTCAGGCTGGAGTCTTTAAGCTACCACAGGGGAGCGAGAGCGTTGATTGCACTCTGCATTTCTTTATCTTTTACAGTTATGTCAAGGTCTTTCGCTGGAATTCTGAACCTAGGGTTTGAAGAGCCTTCCAAAGTGTCTTCTGGGGATAGAACCCAGGGATCTGTGAACTTGGGTGGGGAAAGAAAAAATCACATCTTTATTTTCATTAACTTTGAGTTGAAATTCAGCAGTTTCTGCAATTATGAACGGAGGCAACAAATCACATTCATATCAGTTGTACCCTGACTTTGATACCAATAGGAAACACAGATATTATCACATTGCCCTACAATGATTTCAGGTATCTTAAAATGTTATCTATGCTCCTCACGATTTCAAAATTGCATGGTTATTAGACCAGACATTATGTCTTTTTTCTTGTTGGTAAAGAAGCACAAATACATATAATTGTATTTCAATATAATTGGTTCCCTTTGTAATCTTTTGCAGTTTACTTATGTACTTACAATTTTTATTTTATTTTGAGGAGGGACTTTATTAGACCGCCAATGGGAACAATGGTGCAGAGAGGTGGAGAACCTCTGGTGTCTCTGAATCTGTGTCTTGGCATTCTTTCCATATACGTCTCACTTCTTGGCGTCACATGACTGAGAGATAGTGTAATCATCTTTTACTGGATGCCTTGGGAATTTGGTCAATGACATTATCTTTGTTCACAGTATCTTTTCTCCTCTGAGGTTTGAAATTTTAGGTAGTACAGTCTACTATTGTTACTTTTTTCTCTACGGCTTCCAGGTTATGAGTATTTCTTGGAAAGATCTTCCCCACTCCAAAGTTATAAAAGTACTGTTCTATATTCTCCAATGTTTTCTTCCAACATTTTTTATATGGTTTTTGTTTTGTTTTTTATCTAGCATTTTAATCCAATTGGAATTTGTTTTTATGTCTGGTATGATGTGTGAAACAGAATAAAGGAAACCTCACTGAAAACAGAGTTGGGAGGCCCAGAGAGCGAGCTCTCATGCCCTACCACTTGTTGTCAGTTGCAGACCCCAACAGGAAGAGGCCTCCGTTCTTTCCAACTCCAGCAGGAGGAAAAAAAATTTCTCTTCACCCAGCAACAAGCTCAGCCAATGAGAAACTGTCACCACCCTAGACTTTGGCTTTTCTCTAATGGACTTCCATTTAAAACGGCACCTCCCAACCTTCGCTTTTTCTCATAAAGTAACTTTCTTCTCCTTTTACCTCGGATTTGCCTATGGTTTGCCCTGGCTTATATGTCTTGGATTGCAATTTCTCTGTTCTTCCCAAATAAATCCATTTTGGTGGTAAAATAACTGGCTGTTTTACCTTTAAGGTCAATAACTTTAATTTGTTCTCCTAAAATGATAACGAATATTCCAAAACCATTTATTGAATAGTCAATCTTTTCCTCATGTACCATTTTTTAGAAGCTTTGCTGAATTACAATTGATACACAATAAACTCTACATATTAAAAAGATACAATTGGATACATTTTGGCATATGTATACACCCATGAAATCATTACCACAACCAAGATAGTGAACTATTCTTATTTCTTAATATCTTCAATTTTACTTATTTATCTTTTGAATAGTCAACATATTCACATGGTTGAAAATGTAAAGACATAAAATGTTTTTTTACAAAATGTTTCATTACTCATACCCAATCCCAGCCTTGATTGTTCATTTCCTTCTCTAGAGGCAATCAGTGTCTTTAGTTTCCTTTATATCCTTATAGAGATGTTTATTTATACATATATTTATTTTTTTAATTAAATTAAATAAATTTTTTGGGTAAACCCTACCCCCAACATGGGGCTTGAACTCACCTCCCTGAGATCAAGAGATGCCTGCTTTACTGACTGAGCAATTATATATATATATATGTGTGTGTGTGTATATATATATATATACACACATATATATATATAGCAATTATACCTCAGAAAAGTTGCTGAAAATATGGTAAATGAGGAAAAGATCAACTACCCAAAAATAGAAATATTTGTGCTCATAAAAGCAAATACATATACTATACACACACAAAATAGTATATAATACGCATTGTTTCTCCCCTTCCTATTTTTCCCTAATATATTTTGGACATCATTCCATACCTATATTTAAAAAAATTCTTCATTCTCTTTTACTTCTTAGAATTCTATTGTGGGGCGCCTGGGTGGCTCAGATGGTTAAGCGTCTGCCTTCGGCTCAGGTCATGATCCCAGGGTCCTGGGATCGAGTCCCGCATCGGGCTCCCTGCTCCTTGGGAGCCTGCTTCTCCCTCTGCTTCTCTCTCTCTCCCTCCCTCTCTCTCTCTCCTCCTCTGTCTCTCATGAATAAATAAATAAAATCTTTAAAAAACAAAAAGAATTCTATTGTGTGTGTGTGTGTATATATATATATATATATATACTCAACAAATATTTATTGAAAACATACTATATGTGAAGCACTTTTCTAAACTCTGATATATTACTGAACAAAACAAATTCTTCCCCTCATAGAGGTTATATTCTAATGAGATCTATCATAATTTATATAATCAGTTTCCTGATAATGAATATTTAGATGGTTTTCAATCTTTTGCTCCTATAAACAGTGCTGCAGTGAATACCTTGTATATGTCATTTTACACATGTGCAATATATTGAAAGAATACAATTCTAGAAGAGGAATTTCTGGGTAAAAGTGTATGTACATTTGTAATTGATATGATCAAAGTACTCTTGGTAGAGGATTATCAGTTCATAACTTCTACCAATGTTGTTTTGATGGTGCTGGTTCTCCATGTACTGTTCTATGTGGAGTTTTATTTTTGCCAATTTAATAGGCAAAAAAATGACAAGTCATTGTAGAGTTATTATATGTTTCTTCTGATTAATGATACTGGGTGTTTTTTCATATATTTAAGAATCATTTCATATTTTTTTTCCTTTTTACCTAATAAGCTGTTAGTCTTTTCTTGCCGATTTATAGAATGCATGTATTAGGAAATTTTGGCTTTTCTTCTGTGATTTAAATTTCTAATATTTTGACCAGTTTGTCATTTATCTTTTGATTATGGTTATTATGGATTTTGCTATACATAAATTCTGATTTTTATAAAATTGAAATGATCAATCTTTCCTTTTGTGGCTTATGGGAGGTTTTTATGGTACTTAGAAAATTTTTCCCCACTGCAGGATTATAAAAAACTGCAATGATTTCTTCTTGAATTTTTATTATTTCGTTCTTTGAATTTATTTAATCTACCTGAAATCATCTTCTATAAAGGATCCGGCTTAATTTTTTTTCCATATGGCTGCCCCAACACAACTTATTAAATAATCTTTCTTTTCTCCATTGATTTAAAATGCCATCTTTATAACTACTAAATTTCCACATATATTTCCTGCTTTTCTGCTCTGATCCATTGATCTGTCTGCATATTCAATGTGCCAATACCACAGTTTTAATTACTGTAGCTTTATAATATAAAACCCTTTTCTTTTTTTACTACTCTTGTTTTTCACAATTGTCTCAGGTATTCTTGCTTATTTCCATGTATACATTAAAATCAGCTTACATATTCCAATAGCTAATTCTTTTATTGGGATTTCCCAGGAGCTCAAAATATAGCCTTTCTCTTCTCTGTCTATGTTTTGAACAAATTGAGAAAAAAGGTAAAGAGGCAGATGGGAAATAAAAATACAACCTTTATTAGAGACCAAGGCTGAGCCGGATAGCTAAGTATACTTATAAATAGGCTTGTGAGCTGAACCTCAGAGCTAGGCAGATACCCTGAGCCAGAGGTAACCTTTTGAGGTAGGAGCTGTCCAGGCAAGACTTTGGAACCAATGCTCCTTGTAGTCTGCTCACTTCCAAAAAAAAAAAGAAGGAATGAATCAAGAAGGTCGATTTTATTCCTCCCAAATTTGTCAGAAGACAAGAAGGAGGAGTGAGTAAAAGGTTGGAAAGACGCCTTAAAATTTACCCTTCGCGCCCCCCTGCCATGGGAAAGGAAACTGAAGTTTCCCTTCTAATAATTTGATGCTGATAGGAGTAAATTATTATCCCCCATTTTAAGATGAGAGACATAATACACAGAGATGTTAAGAAGTGATGCAGACATCTTCATCTTCTAGCTTGGTTCATTCCATAGGCAAAGCCTTTCTTGCCTTTGACAAACCCCCTACATTATTTATTTTGAAATATTCTTTCACCCCAACATAAACATGAGAGAAATGATAAAGATAAATTTCTCCCTTGATCTTTTTTAATTCAATTAAAATGATTTCAAATGATCTTTAATATCATCTCACAGACAAATCCTCAATTCAAACTTCAACGGCTTCCAGCTGCCATTTTACACCGAGCTCAACTTTCCCCAGCGGGACTTATTCTAGGACAGTATCATCTACCTTTCTTGGCACCCGGTTTGGCTCTGACTCTCTCACCTCCGATTAAGTAACCCCAAAGGGGATGCCAACCTGCGTGCCTAGTTCCCTCTGCATGGGGTGTTTTCTAGACCTTGACGGTGTCTACGGGATTATTGCTATGGATCTGAAACTGGGAGAGGAAGACCCAGCACCTTTTCTGATTTGCTAAACTTGAAGCTAGAATGATCCAGGGCTAATTATCTACCCTACGCCTGTTCTACTACCCCATGAGATCTGGCTGCACTAAAACGGACCTGTCTTTTGGAGGAACGTATCTCTTCAAGGATCCCCGAGCTCCTCCTAACCCACACGTTCCTCTAGGTGTAGATCCCCCTTAGCCCTCCAACTCTTGCGCTCCACCCTGTGACACATGACTCTCTGGAATTCCAGGGCAGGGGGCTTTATTCCCAAACATATGCTCTGAAACAAAATAACGCTTTTATATTGCTGTTAATATGGCAGGTGCCCACAGGAAGAGAAAGAATAATCTTAACTGTATGTCATTACTGGAATCAAAAGAGAAGAGTGAATTTATTTTTGAATGTGCTGATGGAAAGGAATTCAGCTTTATTGCATAACCTCCTAAAGAACTAATGCAAGTCATGATTACAACAGGCTTTTATGGTCTTTTGTGTGTGTGTGTGGTTTTCTTTCCGTGTCTTTCTTTCTTTCCTTTTAGTTTTAAAAATTATTCTCTATCTTTGTGCTACCAAGTTCAAACACACTCCACTTAAGAGCTAGTTCATGTTCATCACAGCATCTGTGTTGTATTTTGGGCAGTCCATGGAACTTAATTAGAAAGAAAGTTGGCTCTAATTTCGTTTTTTAGTACCCCCCCACTTGAAAAAATAAAGACTGGTTGTTTGAAGATCCTTTAAAAAATTATTCTTTAGTTTCCTCTTGACTTGTGTTTATTGCTCAAAGCCTTCCCAGGGGAGGGCTGGAAGCAACCGTAGGCCAGTTCAGGCGTTCTGTTCTATTCCTTTTCTACCGAAGGGCTCCAGATAACAGCCTCGAAGAAGGCAACACATTCAGGCCTCACAGCAGGATGTCGGTACTTTATAATAACCTCTCCCACAGCCTGAAGCTCCCAGCACTATTCACTTTGTACGAGTACCCTTAACCCAGCACAAAGGAAGACTTTGAAAGTCCCTGGACCCCACATCCCTGCTGAGAGCCTAGGATGCAGGATACTGCACAGCAGTCTTCAAAAAGCCCCCTAATTTTATTTCCATCTCTGATTTCTGGGCCAGAGTCTTCTGCTTGAATGAGGGGGAGTACAGCTGTGTAAATAAATACAGATGACTGCAACAAGCTGAATGCTTCCCCCAGCTGCCTGCTATACTCATATAGGCTCTCCCCTGACTATGTAGGATGGGTAATGACATGGACCAAAAGTGCCGCAGTATATGGTATTCTTCAGGGAGGAAACTGGTGTTAAGCACCCGGGAGAGTGTTCTGTATGAAATAGGGATGCTGGGCTGCCAGGTAATCAGGAACAGTTAACTGAATCCTATTATTGTACTTAGGAACTTTCAAAAAGCCTGTTTTCCTAAAACCAATCAATCATTCATCCAGCAAACATTTGTTGAGTTATCTACTACACGCAAAGCATGTTGCTAAGTGTTTATGGGGACACTTGGCAAACCTCAGTAAGGTCTGTCTGTGCCCTTAAGCCCCTGTGGATCAGAGCCAAGGGATAAGTAGTGATTAAAAGTATAGTTTCTGAAGTCAACTGCGTAAGGCTTGAGTTCTAACTCCATTGTCTCCTCACCATGTGGCCTTGGGCAACTGGCACACCCTTTCTGAGCTTCAGTTTCCTTATCTCTAATACTATTTTTCCATATAATATCATTGTGAGGATTAAATGATATAATGCACAGGGTCTGCCCCATAATAAACTTTCAATATAAAGATTAGCTATCCTATTAGGGCATAGACTAAGCTACTATAGACAAAAAAACCCCACCCCAAATTTAGCAGCAGAGCCAAACAGAGGTTTATTTCTCTGTCTAGAGTCAGGCGGTCTGGGGCTGTAGGGGTATCTCTGTCATTTTCAACATGTGGCTTCATCTCTGAGCCAGGATGGTGGCTCCAGCTCTTACCACATCCCTGCCTGCAAGAAAAGGAGGGGGCCAGGGGAGAGCATGCTTATTCCTTTTAAAGGTACCACCCAGACGTGGCACATGCTGTTGCTTGTTACATTGCATTTGCCAGAACTTAGTCATGTGATTGTGTCAAGCTGCATTAGAAGGGTGGGAACTGCAGTGTCTAGCTAGCCTTGTGTTCAGCTACAATTCTTCACTGCGGGTGTGTGAGATGGTGGGCCGCAAACAATCCTAGCCACCGCTGTCTTTGTTAGCTGGCCATAGGGCTAGTGACAATCGTTGCTGTAGGAGCCTGGGAAGATCATAGGAGGTAGACCCTTGGACACATCGGTTAGGAAAAAAAAAAAATTCCAGTGGAGGGAAAGAGAGCTCAGAGACATCAAAGAGTGGATTTGTTTAGAGTATATTGAGAAGTCTAGATTATCTGGAGTGTAGCAGGCAATAACAGAACTGTGTGGGAAGCCAAGCCAGAGCATAGGTTAGCAGCGGCTCATGAAGGGCCCGAGAAGTCATTTTAGTAAACCAGGGATAAGATTTTGAGGGCCTGCCCTGGGCTCTGGTGGTGGCGAGATTGTGGAGACAGAGCCAGCTGGGAGGCACTTTTGGAAATAGAATCAACAGGCTATGAGAACTGACTGAGTATGGGTGTGAAGAAAATGGGTCAGGGTGGCCCCCAGATTTTCAGCTTTGGTTTTCATCAGGACAGTGATGCCATTAAGAAGGACAGGGAAGCCAGGAAGAGGGGGAGAGAAGAGCTAGGGTAGGGTAAGATTTTGTGAGCAACTGAAAGAGAGTTTCATGGTACTCTAATAATTATTTATTTTTTTGATAATTGTTTAATGTCTGCTCATTCCTTCACTAGTCTGTAAACTCAACTATAGCTGCAAAACAAATCATCTCAAACTTTGTGGCATGAAACTAGCAGAAAGGTCATTTATTATTATCTTTCATGGTTCTGAGGGTTGACTAGACTCAGCTGGGTGATTATCACTGAGTCTCTTATTCGGTTATAGGCAGACAAGGATGGGAGTTGGAATCATCTCAAAACCCCCAGGGTCTGGTAGTTGATAGTGGCTATCAGCTGAGACCTCAGCTGGGACTGTCGGCCAGAACATCTATATGTGACCTCTCTGTGTGGCCTGGGTTTCCTCACAGCACGGTGACTGGGGTCCAAGAACATGCGTCCCAGAGGAAGCCATGGAGGAGTTGTATTGCATTTATCACTGTGTCACTGAGGGGCATTTCTACTGCATTCAGTTAATTCGAAGTGAGTTACTAAGGCCACTCATATTCCAGGAATTGATGGGGAGAATGTGAAAAATCTGTGGACTTGTTTTAAGCTCCCACAGTCTGTGAGGCCAGGGCCCGGACCCTGCCAGTTTTCTAAACCACTATATTGACAATGCTTAGGAAAAAGTAGTATGTGGTGTGGTCAATGAAAGTTTGTTGAACAAGTGAATGAAGAGAAAAATCAAAGGGTTTCAGTGCCACAGATTATTCACGACAAAGACTAGGGAATGTTGGCTCTTACTGTTTATTATTAGCGGGCCAGCCGTATGGCCACCATGTCTATGTGGGAGACTCGATTTTCATCAGCAATCACCAACACCACTGGGGGAGTGAGAGCATTATACTTAGGGGGCCGTTGGCTCCTGAGTATGGCACAAGTGGCTCTGAAAGGTTAAAAGATAAACTGAGGCATATTAAAAATTTTAAGTTTATTTGAGAAAAAATCTGCTCAAATGGGCAGCATCCAATCTAGCAGACAGAAAGGAGCTCCAAGGAGCTGTACAAAACGAAAGACTTTTAGGGGCAAAAGGGAGCAGGAACAAAGAAATTCTGTGAAGCCAGAAAGCAGATTGGTTATTGCAAAGTTTCTTTCCTTTAGGGAGCGACCGGGTTCTCTCAGGTGGATTACCCAACTGGTGCCGATCAGGTGATTCCTGATTGACTGAGTTAAGATTCCACTTTTCAGAGAGCACAAACTAGAACGCTCAGTTTGGTGTCACGGGGCATAGTATAAGCTTCTCCAGTCTGGTTTCTAAGTCAGACCCAGTCTCACCCCAAACCCAGTCCGGTTCCTAGTTGGACCCAGCTCCACCTGGACCAGTTTCTAAGTCGGACCCAGTCTGACACTGGCCAGTTTCCCAGCCAGCCCACCTCCAGATGCAGGGAAGCAGCCAGCTCAAGGGACTCCACAGGTACCTATGTTTGGTTGCTCTGTTGCTCCTGGGGACCCTTGGGGTCTCCTCGGTTCCCTCTTCTGATACTAAAACTGTTGAAAGATAAACCGAGGCATATTAAACTTTTTAAGAGTTTGAGCAAAAATTGATTTAAATTGGGCAGCATGAGGTCCAGGAGAGAGAAGAGTTTGGAGGAGCAGCACAAAACGAGAGGCTCTTATAGACAGAAGGGAGCAGGAATAAGGGAGTTATATGAAGCAAAAAAAGCGGGTTGGTTATTGCAAAATTACTTTCCTTTAGGGAGCGGCAGGATTCTGGCAGGCAGATTACCTAACTAGTGCTCATCAGGTGATTCTTGACTGACTGAGTTCGATTGCATTTCTGGGAGAGCCCAAACTATAATAAAGTGAAGTCTTAGTTTGGTGACCTGGGGCTTAGCACAATTATTCCGCTTTGGGCCTGTTGTCTTGTTTTTAACAGGCAACACCTGAACCAAATGCCTGCACCTACTGGCGTAGTTTTTTTTTCTGATGCATAACAAATTACCACAAGTTTGGTAGCTTAAAACAACACTCATTTTTTTAAAAAAGATTTTATTTAGTTATTTGAGAGAATGAGAGATAGAGAGCACCAGAGGGAAGAGGGTCAGAGGGAGAAGCAGACTCCCTGCTGAGCAGGGAGCCCGATGTGGGACTCGATCCCGGGACTCCAGGATCACGACCCGAGCTGAAGGCAGTCGCTTAACCAACTGAGCCACCCAGGCACCCAAAACAACACTCATTTATTAGCTCATATTTCTGTAAGCGAGAAGCCTTGGGTTCTCTGCTTAGGGTCTTCTAAAACTCAAATCAAGGTGTTGGTCAGACTTCATTCTCCTCTAAAACTTAGGGCACTCCTCCAAACTCATGAGGTTGTAGAAAAATCTAGTTCCTTGTGGTTGTAATACTGAGGCCTCTGTTCCTTGCTGTCAGCTAGGGGTCACTCTTGGGGATAAGAGACTGCCTGCATTCCTTGTTGTGACACAACCCCCCTCCCCATCCGTCTTCCAGCCGCAATGGAGATTTTCTCTCTCATTGAATCCCTCTTTTATGCTTCAAATCTCTCTGACATTCTGTCTCTGATCTCTAGACCCAGATTTAAAGAGCTAGTGTAATTAGGTCAGACTCACCTGGATGATCTCCCTATTTTAAGGTCAACTGATTTGAGGACTTAATTACACCTGAAATCAGTATTCGAGTAACTAGGAGTTTGCAGTATTAGTGTCT
This sequence comes from Eumetopias jubatus, assembly GCF_037043125.1. Lineage (NCBI taxonomy): Eukaryota > Metazoa > Chordata > Mammalia > Carnivora > Otariidae > Eumetopias > Eumetopias jubatus. The sequence continues at coordinate 125,553,622 of NW_028274811.1, forward strand.
GAATAACTGGGAGGTATGTGTACACCGGGGCTGGGAATCTTGGAGGCTACTTTAGAAGTCTGTTACCACAATGGGAAATTCCCCAAACATAGGAAGGTGTATAGATGGTTCCAATATTAGGAAAAAAAAAAAAAACTTTACAAATGTCTACCACAGGAAGAAAGAGGACAAATGAAGACATAGGAAAACTAAAAGGTAAGCATCTGTGATTGAAGTTATAAATTCTACTAAAGAACTACAGATGGACAAAGGAGTGAGTGTTGTTGAAAGCCAAGCTGAAGTTGGGTGTAGAAAATGGCACTAGAGGCCCTTGATGTTCTTAATGAATTTCTTAAGCAATTAGCTGCAGCAATGAGTAAAAAAAGATGAAGCTAGAGAAATTGAATGCAGGTGTTCACATAGTATGAGGATCGGCACAGCAAACAGCATCGGTCATGGAAATAGAGGATCATGGTAAGAGCACTATTGCAGGAAAATAAGCTGGAGGTTTGAATTCTCCTTATCTGTAAGGGTTTTGCTCTATACCTCAGCAATTGCACTACTGATTTATCCAAAGGATACAAAAATAGTGATTCGGAAAAAAAAAGTGATTCGAAGGGGCACCTGCACCCCAATGTTTATAGCAGCAATGTCCATAATAGCCAAACTGTGGAAAGAGCCCAGATGTCCACTGACGGATGGATAAGGAAGATGTGTTTTTTATACACATGTGCGCACGCGCGCGCACACACACACACACACACACACACACACACACACACACACAAAATGGAATATTACTCAGCCATCAGAAAGAATGAAATCTTGCCATTTGCAGCAATGTGGATGGAACTAGAGGGTACTATGCTAAGTAAAATAGATCAATCAGAGAAGGACAAATACTGTATGATTTCACTCATATGTTGAGCTTAAGAAACAAAAGAGATGATCATAGGGGAAAGGAAGGAAAAAATAAGATAAAAACAGAGGAGGAGGGAAACCATAAGAGACACTTAGCTCTAAGAAACAAACTGAGGGTTGCTAGAGGGGAGATGGGTGGGGGTATGGGGTAACTGGGTGATGGGCATTAAGGAGGGCATGTGATGTAATGAGCACTGGGTGTTATATGCAACTGATGGATCACTGAATTCTACCCCTGAAACTAATAATACACTATATGTTAACTAAATTGAATTTAAATAAAAAAATACAAGTAATTCAACTAGAAAAAAAGGAAGAGGTGAGGGTTTTGCAATGGATAATGTTCTACCCCTGACACTGTAGCACCTGTGACTCTATGGTGTGGCCCCAGGGTCCTGCTGAGTGGGAAAGCAAGGAAATAATGCTAGTACAGATAAAGAATAGGGATTGGAAGTTATGATGAGGACAAAGATTAGGGTCATTAGGATTTGATGGAATAAGAAAGTGTAAGGGTAAGAGGGTTAGGTAAGAAGTTGATTTTATGCTACTTCCTGTAAACTTTTAAAAGTTTATGGTAATATATGTCCTTTCCCCCATACCTTTCTTTGGTCTATTATTGTGGTAGATTTTACTTCTCTCTATGGTATAATCCTCACAGTACTTTTTTTATTTGTGTGCTTAAAGGTTAATTACCATTTAAAGACTTTAGCAAGTGAAAATAAATGTCTTTTATATTTATCTGTATATTTACAACTTATGGCACTATTCATTATTTTGTGTAGGTTTGAATTTCCATCTGATATTATTGTCCTTCAGCCTGAAGCACTTTTAAATATTTATTTTATTTTATTTTATTTATTTGACAGAGAGAGACACAGCGAGAGAGGGAACACAAGTGGGGGGGTGGGGAGAAGCAGGCTTCCCGCTGAGCAGGGAGCCCGATGCGGGGCTCGATCCCAGGACTCTGGGATCATGACCTGAGCCGAAGGCAGACACTTGATGACTGAGCCACTCAGGGGCCCCTACTGGCCTTTTCTTCTGTAGTGTTCATCAGCTGTTAATCTCATTCAGTAAATTTTTCATTTTGGATATTGCATTTTTCATTTCTAGAAGTTCCATTTGGTTCTTTTCTTATACATTCTGTTTCTCTAATCATTATGTTTTTGCTTTTCTTTAGATCCTTGAGCATATTTGTGATATTTTAAAGTTGTTTTAAATCCATCATCCACTAATTCCATAATTTCTGGCATTTTTGGGGTATATTTCTATGATTAATTTTTCTCCTAATTATGGGTCATATTTCCTTGTTTCTCTGAATATTTAGTGGTTTTTGTTGGGATGCTGGACAGAGCATTTAGGTGTCTGGATGTCTTTATCTTCTTTAAATGGAAGAGTGGATAGATTTTTTCTGTCATGTAATTAATTTACTGTGGATCAACTTCATCATTTTGAGGCTTGTTTTTAAGCTTTTGTTAAGGCAAATATAGAGTGCCTTTAGGATTAGTCTGGCCCTAACTCTATGGCCTGCCTTTTATGGGGTCTTCAGTGAAAAAAAAAAAATCTTGTTATTCAGTGAAGTTTCTATTTTTCTTTGACTGGTCTCATGTAGTATTGCCCTAAGCATGCACAAGGTTGGTATTACCCTGTGCATGCAAAAAGTATTCAGTCAAATACTCAAAGAGACCCCTGTGCAGAGTTCTAAAGCTATATCTCTGTCTTCAATGTCCTGCAAACTTCAGCCACCTCATCTTAACGTAAACTTCACAGAAAAGATCTCTTTCACTCAGTAAGAACACTGTGCTCTGCTTGTTTTCCACTTCCATGACCTGGAATCTGGTAAATGCCTTCAGAGAAAAATATCATAGAAGTCATCATCAGAATCATTTGTTTCCCTTCTCTCGGGGGTTACAGTTCTCTGATGCTGGTTTCCCACTGTCTCAAAATAGTTGTTTCACACATATTTCCCAGAGAAGAAAATAGGCAAGGGACTCTTGTGCCTACCTCTGACCTTCCTGGCCTCTTCCATAATACCCCTTGTGCAATATGTGAAATTCTGAGTACAGGGGTTGAACGAGTTCTTGGAGTTAAGAGATCTGAGGTGGGTGCTGGTTTCTTACTCTCCAATTAAAAATGCAGCATAGGGTGCCTGGGTGGCTCAGCCGTTAAGCATCTGCCTTCGGCTCAGATCGTGGTCCCAGGGTCCTGGGATCGAGCCCCACATCGGGCTCCCTGCTCAGCGGGAAGCCTGCTTCTCCCTCTCCCCCTCCCCCTGCTTGTGTTCCCTCTCTCACTGTGTCTCTCTCTCTGTCAAATAAATAATAAAATCTTTAAAAAAATGCAGCATAGAAGAGGAGACTTCAGCATTTCTCATTCAGAGTGCTTCTGGGGAAATTATGAACTGGCTAAGGGAGGTGTTTTGGTGGTTGGTAATATGAGGCAAGCAGCAGCTATCTCCCTCCTCTAGGTCCTTCCTGAGTTGGGAAGACTCTCATTGATAAAGGGAGGACCTGAGCTAGAGCTTGGGGGAGGTGGGAGCAGGGTGTAGGCAGCAAGGGGGAAAGTCCCTTGGGGGCTCAAACTCTCTGACTTTCCCCCTTGCTTTTTTTAAGGGATCCCCCTTCTTTCTCTCCCCCCTCCAAATTCCGATTATGTATTGCCGTTTCCCTGAGAGCAATACCAAAAAAACCCTCTTTTACTGTGTCTTAAAATAAATGAAGACAAATAAGAGAAATATTTATTCATTGTAGAACACCTGAAAAATACTGAGCATCCTCAGAAAACTGCCTTAGATGGTGTTTCCTTTTAATAAAGTAGTTGGTTGGAATAATATAATGCATGAAGTTGTACATCCAATCTTTAAAACCTATCATTCTAATCATTTTTCTAAAATTTCTAGCTCTGCTTTTACTTGTTGTGTGGGCTTGGATGAGTTACTTAACTTCTGTGAGCCTCAGATCCTCATTTGTAAAATGGAGATAACAGTTGTACCTCCTTCAGAGATTGATATCAGGACTAAATTAGAGAGTATATGTCAAACTCTTAGCTAGTTCTTGATTTATGTAAGCACTCATTAACTGTTAGCTAATACTTTTTCATGTCATGCAGGAATTCATTATATTATCAAAGTATGACTTTTCAATGAGTGTATTATGTCATTGTATAACGGCATCATGACATTTATTTTGGGTCAAGTTTTTGCTATTTCAATAATTTTGTGATGAAAGGCCCTTGAATATACAACTGTCTACCATTTGTGTGAAGGTAAATCCCTGGAAGTGGGAGGAATAGTTGGGGGAAAAGGAAACAGAACATCAGTGGAGGTAGAGTTTCCTTCATCCATTTCAGCTCACTCTCCTCACATAAAGCCTCAGAGAAAGGACAGCAACCTGGGGATGGCTTCCAGAGGAGCCTGGGCTGAAGGAGAAAGGAAGGTCCTTTGGAATATTTCTGTCTTTCCTCCTTTTTGTTTCAAATTCTCAGAGGGTTGGGACTCACTGAACTGGGGAGACCTGAAGTCTATATCCAGCTCACTGGCCAAGTATGTGACTTTGGGCATCACTCAATTTTCCTGGGCTGCTTCTTGGGTAAAATGGAGGAGTTGGGCTTCACTTCTAAAGTTCCTTTAAATGCTAGCATCCTACAGATCTAGACTCTGACGACCTCATATCCAATATCAACTTACCCCACTTCCTATTTCAGGTGGAGAATTTAGTTCGTGCAATCTTCATTCATTTATTCAGGAAGGATTTAACCAGTTCCTACCATGCATCCATCACAGAGGTGAAATACATGGTCTCCAGTCCTTGAGGAACTCCCACCCTAGTAGGGAAATAGGACAAGGAAAAAATTATATTGACACACTGTGATAATTGCTATAATAGAGGCTATTACTGAATCCCATGGAAGGACAAAGGAGGAGATATGTGTTATGTTTTTAATAGTGCTGATTGGGTGGGTCAGATGAGGAGTGGATCACCTAGGAAAACAGGCAAGCTATCTCCAATCCCCTTTATGTATGAGCCTGATTCTGAGTTTTAATGAAAGCTTTCCTGATATGAGACCATTATCTGTCTTAAAACATCTCCATAAGGCAAATATTGTTGAGAAACTCCAAGATGAGAGAAAGAAAGTTGACTGTAGAGATGAGCAAGGCATTGTCTTTACCTCCTAAATAGTGATGAGAAAAGGCAGCCATGGAAATAATCAGTATGGAAAGTAAGTGTACAGGTAATAAAAATCAGCTATGGATGGAGTGATTTTATTCCTGAGAGATCTGGGGTAACTGTTCTTTCTGGTTTGGTGGAAAGAATGCTGGCGTTGGAGTTGGAGTGGCCAGGTAGCTCCAGGGTCTAGGACAAGTTGCCTGATAGTGGTGAGCATCAGTAAACAGAGCCAGGAAAACTTACCTGGAGATAATGGATGTAGATCTGGGGTGTATATCAGACACTGAAGAAGATGGTCCTTTCTTCCTGCCTCTGGTTACTAATCTTTTAGAGTCTTTGTTTACACATCCTAACGGTGTGAATAGTATTTTTCCCTGAAGGAGTATAGATGAAGTAATGAGTACAGGGGCATTTGGCACATGCCAGAGTATTACTGTGGTTCTGTAAAAAGGATATGAACTGGAAACTTAAGGAACAGACTTATCCAGTAGACTTTTTAGGGATGATTTTGGCATTCACCAGGGAGTTGTGCTCATTGGCAGAAGGGCACCGTCCGGGTGCAGTTGTTGGAACAGGGCCTGATGCTGCGTGGTAGTGGCGAAAGCTCTCACAGGAGAGAAAAATGGAGCAAAAGCAAGGGGGGACAGGGCCAGCTGACTACATCTCAGTCTGACTTGGCCCAAATGCCAGTAGGGAAGGGGCACTTAGGCAGGGTGGCATCTGGGGGTGGGTGGCTGCTCATGAAGTGCTGGTCATCTAGCACCATGGAGAATGTGATGAATAGTGGTTATCACTCCTCCACCTCTGTCCCTCCTTGTATTCCAAAGGGAAAAGCTGTGATGAAAGGGTTAAAAAAAAAAAAAAAGTAGGGCAAGGGAAAGATAAACCAAGCAGGGGTTGCCGGGACAATAGTGAACAGACAGCTGGGTTGAGTGTTTGGGGCTGTGCAGTGAGGGAGAAATGCCCTGAGAAGAGCTGTGCTTTGTTCAGAATTCAGGCATGATGTGCAAGGTCCAATGTGACCCTCCCCACCACCCCTCCATCCTGCCACCCCCCCTCCAAGTCCACCCAGACAGGGAGGGAGGGAAATAGAGAGGGGGGGAGATTTATTTTGGTATAGGGTGCTTTGAAAGCAACACAGAAGAGAGAGAAAGTGAGCTCAGAGAGAAGGAAAATGCAGGATACCCTAGGGCACCTTCCCAAGGCACCAGGACAGGAGAGGGCATCACAAACAAAGCTGTGCACTGACCGTTACCTCCCCATGTGTGGAATGCCCACTCTGTGTGTGGAGTTGAAATAGGCAGCTTTTTTGAACAGAAGAGCATTTGGTTCATTTGCTGCATTTGGGTTGTGTTATCTTAGAATGTGTTTCCTATGCTCACTCTCTGTGGCAGCAGATTTTTCTCCCAGTAGGTTCCCTCCAGGGTCATGGAGATGCCTGCATGAGTCATGTAGTATCTCGTGCAAGCTGAGTTACAGCATAGCTAGCGGTTAAAAACATGGACTGTGGTGCCGTACTCTCTGGTTTTGTGATCCAGTTCTACCACTTGGGCAAGAACTTAACCTTCCTGGGACTCAGTTTCCTCATTTGTAAAATGAGATAATAGTAATATTAACTATGGATGGGATTAGATGGGCTTCTACATGTGGGGCACTGAGGACCTGCCTGGCACATGGTTAAGAACGTGAAGTATTGGCTATCATTATTAATTATCCGGTGCTTAGAAGGTATTCAATAAATGTTTGCTGCTGTCAGAAAAATCATCATATCAAATACTTCCTGAATCCCCATGTGTCCATGATGCTCTCCTCTATGCTTCTTTATGGTGCTCAATTGAAGACATGTTTTCTGCCTGGTAACTTATTTTCTGGGGTGGAGACACTGATTTGGACATACACAAAGAATTGAAGAATAAAATGGTAATAAGGCACAAAAAATAATGCACCAAAAAAATAAAGATGGTGAGCATAAAAAACCAGCCAAAATTTGTACTTACTGTCTTAACAAAGTAATCTCATTTTTTATTGGTAGGGATTTAAAATTGGTTGTTAATAGGTCAGTTTGCAGCTATTAAATAGTCATATGCCTTCATGGAAGGAGGTCTCAATTGGGATATCACAGAGATCATTCTTAACCTGGTAAATCATTTTCCATAAGAATATTTTATTATTATAACAAATGATAAACATATTTAATGTTAATGTTATAATAACTCATATTACAGAAATATTTTATTTCTATAATATTAAGGGATATACCAGCTATTATGTCATTTAGTCGTCTCAAGATCCTGCGATACCAAATATTTATTGTTATTCCCATTTGACAGATGAGAAAGTGGAGACTTAGTTTGAAATTGCCCAAGTCCACATAGTTAATGAAAGGTAGAGCTGGTATTTAAACCTAGAACTATTTGAATCCAAACCTATATTCTTAATGACAAAGAATCCAAACCTAATAATTTAGATGATCAGAAAGATCTCAAAAGACATAGAGCTATGGACTGAAACCAACAAGACTAGATAAAATGGGGGCACCTGGGTGGCTCAGTCTTTAAGCGTCTGCCTTTGGCTCAGGTCATGATCCCAGGGTCCTGGGATGGAGCCCCGCATCGCAGCGGGCTCCCTGCTCGGTGGGAAGCCTGCTTCTCCCTCTCCCATTCTGCCTGCTTGTGTTCCCTCTCTCGCTGTGTCTCTCTCTGTCAAATAAATAAATAAAATCTTAAAAAAAAAGGACTAGATAAAATGGGGATAGATGGGAAATTCTAAATGTACTTCATAAAACCAGCTGTTTGAGTCTGAAATGGAGAAACTATGGCTTAATAACAGTTTGTGTGAAATACGCTTGGGTTTTCTTTCTTTTTATTTTTAGATTTAAGTTTAATATGAACCAAGAAATATATAACATGGCTGCCCATAAAAGCCAATTGCTGTGGGTGCAGCAATAGACGTATTATCTGCAGAAACACAACCATACAGGGACAGGAACTGGCAAATAGAACACTAAGAGAGCATTCACATCAGTGAAGGATCTGGAAAATACGTTCGTTTCTAACAATTTCAACAACGAGGAATTACTGAAGGAATCATAGTGGTGGTGTTTTGTTTTGTTTTGTTTTCCTACAGAGCAGTAATAATTATAACGCTTAATTCTGATAAAACAGTCTCCTTGACCCAGGCATATTTATATGTATTAACTCTTTTATATCTTACAACAACTTCATGAGTAGATCTATTATTATTTTTGTTTTATGGATGAGGAAAATTTGTTATGCAGCATAGAAAACTAATGGAGTAGCTCTCCACCTTGTGCTTCCTTCCCCACCCCCCGCCCTCACCTCTTGCTTTTAGCTTCTGCCATGATCACACGTAAGATGCAAGTGCAGTGAACAGAGTTTTGTTTTAACATGTGGTTAATCTGAAAGAGAACTGATGAAAACTCATATCTCTTTTCCCAACTCTATCCAGTAATTAACCCCTCCTTTTCAAGAATAGCATGCAAAGGGGTAGCTGTTAAAAGGAAATGCTTTCACACATGAGCTAACTCTTTTTACTCTTTTTTTTTTAATGTTTATTTATTTATTCATGAGAGAGAGAGGCAGAGGCAGAGGGAGAAGCAGGCTCCCCACCTAGCAGGGAGCCTGATGTGGGGCTCAATCCCAGGACCCCAGGATCATGACCTGAGCCGAAGGCAGATGCTTAACCATCTGAGCCACCCAGGCGCCCCTCATTTTACTCTTTGACAAGAGGCTGCCTCTGCTGGTCAGTGTCTACCAGCCAGGTGTGCTCAGGTATGTGCCATGGCCAGGTATGTGCCATGAGATTGTCCATCAGTGGGAAATGCAGGATATTACAAGTTAGGTATATGCAAGATATGTGCTGGATATAATAAAGGCTGAACAGTCCTGAGACAGACAGATATACAGAAAATAGTGTAAACTCTCTTGCTATCATGGTTTTGACATTTGTTACTTGGTAACTCTATTTAAAAATTTTGCAATAAGTACTTTCAGCAGCAACAAGCTAAAAAACAAAAGCAACAACAAAACAAACAAAACCCAAGAGGCTGAAAGAGTATATTTAATGAAAAATAAGGTCCCGAATGTTCATTTCTCAAGTTTGTTGATGATGAATATAAAACTTGCACAAAATGTTTGTTGACATCAGGGGTTCAGTGATATCATTAAACACATGAAAAGCAGAGACACACATCTGCTGAAGAAACAATAGCACCTACCTCAGAGTTAGAAGTTGTTTTAAGAGGATTGTGTCCAGAGAAAATAATTTAACATGTGCAGTTGCGGAAAGGTATGTTTACATATCACTCTTTGAAGTGTGACTTTTCGTTTAGATCAAATATCTGTTCTTCTAAATTAATTTCAATCATTTCAATCATTTTCAATTTCAGGATTTCTTCTGTATTTACAAAGCAATGTTAAAGTGTTGGCTCTATTCTATTAGCAATAGAATAATTTTATGAACAGTTAAATAACGCCAGTTTTTTGTCAGGGTCATCAGATACTTCAAATAGGAAATCAGACAAGTTAATTCCAGTTAATGACTCAATTCTTTTTCCATCTGACAACTCGTGAAATCAAAGTAAAGCTTTCAGAAGTTTATCTGTTGAAGGCAAAACATCTGATATAATGGTGAATACTGTGATAAATTTAGTAAAAAATTTAACATTGAAGATGAAATTATTTGTTGCTGTGGTGATATTATGAATATATGTTTTGGTAGAGCATAGCACCATGATAAAAACTGTGTTCTCATTATGACATCTGTGGAGCAGAAATATAATGGGAATTGATTTTGGTGCATACACAACTCCTAATTGTATTCAAACAAATTTCAATATTTTACCAGTTGAAGTAGGAATTGACAGTTGTTAAATTTTACAAATATTTTTATATGTACACAGAGGGACTAAATTAAAATTTTGTATGTGCAGTGAAACTGACATTAAAAAACAGAAACTTCAGCTTAACAGTATGTATTTTCTCTTAGTCATGCATCATCAATTGAGTCTTATAAATGTTTGAGTTTTTGAAGAATTACTTGGAAAATCAACTTAAGTGTCCACCATGGGGAAGAATTTCTCTAAATTTTGATTGCATTTTATCCAAAATCAGTTGGAAATATTTAATCAAATTATTCAATAAGGGAACAACCAAGATCTTTAGCTTTTCAAGTTTATAGCAAACTGAAATTATTAAAATCAAAGCTTGCAAACAGGGTGATATTGATATTTATCCGTACAAAAACAAGGGAGGAAGAAAACACCTTAACTAATGAGAACTCCAATGGTGGAATAGCTCAATGTGTGAATAGAAAAGATTTGAATTTTGATTTGGTAAGTGTATATTGAATTGGACTGAAATTGAGAAGACCTGTGATTTTATACAGTCTCAGTTTGATGAACTGTTTAGAAAAATCATTAGAAAACACCTTTTAAAATGAATTTTATCTAATAAAAAATGTTTGTTGAAGAAGGTACTCTGGGGTAAAAAAAAAAAGGGGACCTCTAAAAAATGTGGGTTGAAATATGAACAGATCTTAATTTAAAAATTAAAATCTGAGAATAGGCTCTGTTTAGCAGACTTTGCTCAGAGCTGCCTGGAGAGTGAACAGCACCTGTAGAGAGGAGTGTCTTGGATAAAAATATGGTCAGAAGACAGGGGTCAGTGGAAGCTGTCACAAATTTCAAATTTATTAATCATAAAATTCAACTATGAATAATACTGAAGGCAAATTTATGAGAAAATTAAAAATAATCGTTGCATATTTGAAAAAATTCTTCACAAAAATACCAGTGACAGGGTCTTACAGGCAGATAAAGCTAAAAATTGATTAAAAATATGAATGTGTACTACTAAGGATAATTATTTCACTTTTATTATTTTTAATGTTCAGATAATTAACATAAAGACTTAAAGTTTGTCCTAATATACTCAGATACATTAATTTTAACTTTTTAAGAAAGAATTTCATTTATTTTCTTAAAAGATATATTCATTTATTTGAAAGAGAGAACGCATGCGCACACGCAAAAAGGGGAGAGGGGCAGAGGCAGAGGCAGAGGGAGAGGGAGAGAGAATCCTCAACCCTTCTGAGCAGGGAGCCTGACCTGGGGCTCCAACCCAGGATGCTGAGATCATGACCTGAGCCGAAACCAAGAGCCGACCACTCAAATGACTGAGCCACCCAGGTGCCCCGAAAGCATTTTATTTTTGAAAATAATTTTTAATAAAATAATTTACAAGTTCTCTAATGAAAGAACACTAGTTTGTTGGCCACTTAATATTTCAAAATAGTTACATAATTTTAATTATTTGTCTTAGGTTTTTATTTGGATGCAATTTTGAACTTAGAGAAAAGTTGCAAGAATATTACAAGGAGCTCTGGTATTCCTTCACATTTCCATTTTGCGCCACTGACTTTAACATTTCCCTTTTCTCTTTCTTGTTCCCATATCAATGTGTGTATGTATATGAAATCTTTTCTTTTCTGAAACATTTGAGTGTAAGCTGAAGACACCATGCCCCTTTTCTACAAAATCATTTCATGTGGTTTTTCTGAAAGTAAGGTTATTGAATTCAGGAAGCGTAACATATATATAACACTATAAGCTATAATTCATATCCAAAGTCCATCTCTTGTCTCAAGAATGTCCTCTGTCCCTATTTTCTTCCTGTCCAGGATCCAATCCAGTTATCACATAGAGCAGAAGTGGTCAGGTCTCTTTGGTATCCTTCAGTCTGAAATAGTTCCTCAGGTTTTCTTTGTCTTACTTAACCTTGACATTTTTTCAGAGAACAAGCTAGCTCTTTTGTAGAATGTCCCTCAGTTTGGGTATGATTAATTTCAGGCCATGCATTTTTTGGCAGGGATAACATGGTAAGTCCTTCTCAGTGCATCACACCTGAAGGCACATGGTGTCAATTTATCCCAATATTAGTGATACTGACTTAGATCATTTGGATAATTCGCTGTCCACCAGATCTCTCCCCTGAAGGCATAGATATATTTTGTAAGAATTAATTGGAAGTCATACAAATCAAATTTTTACTCACTGTATTTAAATAACATCAGTTGATTTTATCAATGGTCCTAGATTTGACCAATGGGGCTCCTCCAAGCTAGCTGGCTCCTTATTCTTTTGGTATGATCTCTTTAAGCGTTTCCTTAATTTTCAGCATGAGGTATTACAGGATCATCCTGTACTCTTACTGCTTCAAGACTGGAATCAGCCTTTTCTCCAAGTATCCCTGGCCTTTTAGTAAAGAGTGGTATTTATAAACCAAGATCTGACAACTAGGTATGCTTCTTGTTACATTTGAGTCATTGCTCATAAGCCCTCTCGGTGGTAGTGCTGATACACACATACACGCACACGTATACATCCACACACATATATACAAGCATGTACATATATGAATTCCTCTCTCTGTCTGTATGGGTATAGAGCCATAATTTATGCTGATACTTCCAATTCAATCCAACACCGCAGGACACATGCTAGTCTTCTCCCTCTCTGTATCTATAATATATAATTACTATATATCTATATCTATAGATAAAATATATAATTACTATATATCTGTAATATATAATTACATTTGTTCATGCCTAGGATATACAGAAAATAGCTGCAGAATTGTTCAACAATAGTGCTGTGAAAAGCCAACTTATTAGCTAGAATTTAATATACATTTATAATTTTATTAGTAAATATTACATATATTGAAGTATTGAATCTCAAGTGTACAATGTGGTGGGATTTTCAAATGGATATACATGTGTAACACAATCCTTACCAAGATAAAGAGTATTTCTATCACTCCAGTGAGTTTCTTCTTGCCCCTTCACAGCACATAAGTCCCTCCTGCAATACACATAGTCAAAGGTATTTTTTTTTTCTTTCCAAATTTTAAAAACCGCCTTAATTTAGTTTTTACCTGCTGTAGAACCTCATATGCAAGGTCATGAAGATACTCTCCTAGATCTTCCTAGAAGATTTACAGGTTTAGTTTTCATTGTTAGGTCTATGATCTATATCAAATTAATTTTCGTGAATGATAAGATAGGAGTTAAGGGTCACTTCTTCATATATATGTATTGATATATCCTTCATATATATGTTTTAGTACATGTATTGAAAAGGCTTTCCTTTTGTTCTCATTGCATTGCTTTGGTGTCCATGTTGAAAGTAAATTAATTGTGTAAGTATAGTTCGGGACTCTTTTGTCCTATTGATATTTATTTATCTTTATGCTATTGTCTTGATTATTGTAGCTTTGTAGTAAGTCTTAAAATGAGGTAGTATAAGTCTTCCAACTTTGTGCTTTTTTTTTAAGATTATTTTGGTCACACTAGTTTTTTTTTTCATTTTCCATATACATTTAGAATTATCTTGTCAATATCTATAAAAATACCTGCAGGAATTGTAACTGGGATTGCTGTGAATCTATAGATCAATTTGTGGAGAATTGACATTTTAACAATATTGAGTTTTCCAATCCATGAACATGGCATCTCTCTCCATTTATTTAGGTCTTTAATTTTTATCTCAGTGTATTTTATGCTTTTGGGTATAGAGGTTTTGCACATTTTTGCTAAAGGTATTCCTAAGTATTTTATAGTTTTTGATGCAATTGTAAATTGAATTTTCTTAAATTTTATTTTTCAATTGTTTGTTGCTAGTAATAGTACATAATAAAAAGTCATTTCAATAAAAAAAGAAATCCTACACAATAGATTTTTAAATATTGACTTTTTATCTTGTGATTTTGATAAAATCACTTATTAGTTTTACAGTTTTGTAGCTTCCTAACAGCTTCCAACTTAACATTTATGATGTCTGTGATTGGGGATTGTTTCATTTCTTCTTTTCTAATCTTTTTGCCCCCTTTTACTGGCCTTATTGCAGTGGCCAGATGATTACATAGTTTTTTTTATTGAATCTGTGTAAGACTGATGTTATTACCTCCTTTGTTTCTGATGAGTAGTCTACCATCATCCATACCATTGTTCTTCTTTTAGCAATATGTTTCTTTTCTCTAAATGCTTTCAAGATTTTCTTTTTATCTTTGGTTTTCACTTGTTTGATTAGGATATGCCTAAGTGTGTTTGTATTTATCGTTAGGGGTTTGCTGATCTTTTTGGGTCTGTATGCTGTTTTTCACAAAAATTTAGGAAACCTTTGGCTATTATTTCTTCAAATAGTTTTTCTTCCTTATTCATTCTTTTCTTCTGGGGAGCTTTAATTACATTAGTCTTGTTGACATTGTCTTCTAGGTCCCTGAAGTTTTGTTTATCTTCTTTCAATCTTTTTTTGCTCTTTTTATATTGGATAATTTCTAATAACCCCCTTATTTAATTCATTAACCCTTTCTTCAAATACCATATTCTGATTCCTCAAACCAGTAAGACTGGGACTTTTTGCTTATGCTGTGGTTGCTTTAGGCTTGTGTGGACTGGGGAGTACTCTCAGGCAAAAACCTATATAAACACAGATTTTATTGAATTCAGTTGTCTTTCAAAGATTGACTCCAATCCAGTTTCTACTGCTTTTGATTGCTCTCCAGAGCCTTCAAATGGTTGTTTTTAAATAACTTTTTTCTGAATTATCTGCAGAAAACACAAACTACTTTGCCAATATCAGTTATGGAAGCAGTAATACAAATATTATTCCCTAATTTACCTAATAAAGGAAAAATATATATAATTAACAATTGAAATAGAACAATAAGTTATGAAAATAAAAATTTTAAAAGATTTTAAAAGACTCATATAAATATTTGGGTTACACTTGGCAAACTTAACCTTAAAATATCTCACGTGTCAACCTGAGCCTATTTCATCACCAGAATGTAGCTCATGCAGTTCACCCAAATCAACAGCCCCTGAACTGCTCCATTTGCTGTTTAATGAGCTGCATCTACCATTACGTACTTGAGTATTATGGCTGCATCAGATTGCTATCAGGGTGTCTAAATGCATCCTCCAATGTGTACGTGTCTCATGGTGGTTCAGCCACAAACATATCCCAGATTGGCACAAGTCTGCAAAATGCATGATGAGGAGTGCTGAGAGACATGACGTTCTCCTTGGCACTGTGGACAAACCTCTGCAAAACAGCAGTGTATGACTATTTAGAATAAGCCAGGTAACTAGTAAGTGTACCCTTATTGTATAGTGAGTACTGCTGACCTTAACCCATCTTTCTACTCTTTTGTAGTGTCCACCTTGGCAGAATTCCTGCCAGACTCATGGCATAGCTGTTCATTGATGTCAAAGTCTCTTTCTTCAGAGGATTGGTGGCCAACACAGATATTATAAGTCACCACTGTTGCAGCAATAACCAAGTATCGCATCTCACTATCAAACCGCCTGCTTTCCACAGACACTCCGTCAGCAGCAACTGCTGCAGATCCTGGCACCCATCAGTGGATGGACTCCTCATGGTTTTCAGTTTTCTTCCATCATGAAGACAGTAATGACTCCTTGGATTTTTTTCCCTTGGCATGGGAGGTGAGACACCGTGAAGAGGTAGGCACACTTTTTCACAATACAGGAGTGGGATGCACAGTTATTTAATTTGAATATTAAAAAAGACAACCCTCTTTTATGCCCCATTTTGGTAAAGAAGGACATATCAGTCACAAAAAGAGATACATCTAAAACTACAAGCAGCAGAGTCAACAGTAACGCCAGAACTATAGTTTGTATTATGATCTTTGTAAATATTGGTGCTTTTAGGGCAGAAAGTTTGGTTGAGAATGCATTGACTAAGTGGATAAAAATCCTAATTTTATTTGTATAAATCTCTTTCCTAAAGAAGTAGAATTTTATTATGTCCTATTTTTTATGGTATAAACTTGGGTTTCATTACATGTTGAGACCAATGATGAGGATGTTTGTGTGGAGAAAGGAACATGGAGACCTAAATTTAACTGGTTTAGTTTACCAAGCATTATTGTTTTTGTGATCTGTTCTTACTCTGTTCGGGCCAGTGTGTTGATTTTGAAATGTTTATCTGCCCTTGGAGATTTCAGTGATGAGAACCTTTTAAGAACTCTCAAAAAAATGCTGTAGTTCTTTAAATGCAATCACCTGTTGGCATGTGGTCAAGACATAATTCACAGTAAAACATGCATGTTGTGGGATTAGTCCATATCCATCAGGCAAAAGCTTGTCTGGTCAGTTGCCTTTCCCAAAGGTCCTGATGGGGAGACTTGCTGTCTGTTTTGTTTTAAGATGACTCATATGAAGGGTTAAATTCCTTGATCCTTCCTGGGGTCACGTGGCCAAGCTTATGCTGGGTATGGTATTTTACTTTTTTTATCCAACAACAGAGGCCAAGGCTCTCTTCTCCCTCCAAAGTTAGGACTAACCTCTTCCTCATTCCTCCCTTCCCATTCCTGTTCTCTTCTACTTTTTCACATTCCACTCATGGGCTGCCTGCCTGGATGAGGAGGCAATGAGATTTCCACTTTAATACCTTCATGTAAAAATTTTAGGTGACAAGCAAAGAATGTACAGTCTGGCAGGGAAGGTACCTAATGGGGGACAGGTGCTCTAATTAAAGTGAGCACACACTGTTCCGGTGCATATAGGAGGACGCTCACCTTGAGAAGGTCTGAGAAAGTGTTCTCCATTAGAAGATATGTAAAATTAGAGCACAGAAGTATAATCTGAAAGATAAATAGGGGCTAAATCATAAAAAAATTTGACGTGTTAAGGAATTCCATCTTTAATCTGAATTATGAGGAGCCATAGAATATTTTTAGTGGCACATAAGGTTAATATCTTTGAAAGCTCTCTCTAGTAGCATTATAGAGGATGAATTATAGACAGAAGATCTAATGGGCCACGACTGAAGCAGAGCAGGCAACAAATTGTAAGGGCCCGAAAGTAGGGGCAATGAATTTGTATAGGAGGAGAGAAAGAACACAAACTATTTTAGGACAGATTCCATAGGACTTGGATTGGCTTAGATGAAGGGTGGGCAGATGAAATAGGGCTGGAAAGGAGTTAGGATGAGTCTCCCAGGCTTGAGAGACTGATGGAGAGTAGTGGTGCTGGCCAAGAGGAGGAATATAAAAATAGAAACAAGTTAGTTTGGGGGGTGTTTGGAAAAGAGATTCTGAGTTCGGTCTTGAGCACACTAGTTTTGAGGTATCTATGGGAGAGGTAAGAATAGGTGTCTAAACATGGAATAAAGGAGAAGAACTGTTGTTTTGTCTTCTGACAATTGGTAACATTCAGTAACTTTTCAGTCCAGTGTATTTTTTCCATCATAGTTGTATTGTTACAATTTTCTTGATCTATTTAGTCACTCATAGATATATTTCAGTCTCCTTTGAATTCATATTCTGTGATTTATTTTTGTACCATGACTATTTTTGATTAGAAATACATTTTACTGTAAAATATGCACTTAAGAGTTTCTTTTGTTTGCATTATTATTTATATTTGAGGTCAAAACACTTTTTACATATACATTTTTTTTCCTCCATGCAGCAGTGCTACAAGCAGGTTTATCAGATAAGGAAACTGAGACTCAGAGGTGGCAGGCAAGCACTTGGCTTGTGCAGAGAGAGTTCACAAAAATAAAGCTGAAGAAGTGGGCCGGCTGTAGGTCTGCAGAGGAAACATAACCAGAAACGAGTGTCAGAGCTGCGATAAGAAGAAATAGTTTGCTGATATGGCAGAGCTGGAGGGGTCACTAACCAGCATCAGAAACAGCAGAATATTGCCCTGGGCTGGGCTTCTCCCTATGGGGGACAATGTAGCACCTGGGTCCATTTCAAGAACCTCTAGGCATTCACATTTAATCCCACATGTTAATGGAACATCTATGTGATTGGTGTAAGGTTAGGAACTGGGGATATAACAATTAAATAAGACAATTCTTCCCCTCCAGGGGCTGGGAGTTACATCTGTATAAATAGTTGACTATATACAACTGTTAAGTTCTAAAATAGAGTGAAGAATCCTATACCTTGGGAATAAGGGAAGAGAGAGTAATTCATATTGTCCAGAAGTTCAGTAAACGGAAAGTGAAGAAAGGAGTTACATTTGAGCCAACATGAGAAGGC